>NC_047037.1:49266643-49581872 GCF_011762595.2 Tursiops truncatus
TGATGGAAAACAAAAGTGGCAGAGTCAAAGGATCAGCGATAAAATTATTGATCTGGGATATTAGAAGTGAGCAGAGAAACTGGTGGGCGGTGGAGCTGGGGTTTGAACTCATATGTCTGATTCCGAAGTCCACCCTCCTAACTGTAACGCTCCTTAGTGATTTCAGCACTCCTGGCCTCTGTCATTCCCTGTGTTGGGGCAGTCTGTGTACCAATTTGATTTTTCCAAGACTCAAGGACACTATTTGCCCTCGTGTCCTTAAAAATAATTTTTGTAGAAGATGTTTTTATTTTCATGAAATTGGGACATATAAGACAAAGAGTTGGTGTGATTTTTCATCTCAACAAATTGGCTACAAGGGAAAAAATTATTCTCTTGTCTCTCAGCACATCCCTTTATGCCATATATTTCCCACTCCTAAAAAGAACATGTTGCTACTTGGAACAAAACAAATACCACATTAGGAGGATCTGAAAAAAACTAGACTCAAGAGAATTTATTTTTAAAACATTGAACCATTAAGTCACCTCATTGTCAAAAAAAAGAAAAAAAGATGCTAGCGCTCTTTCAGGCATTCAGAATTTGAGAAAGACTGATAATTGTGTCTTTAAGAAACCATTTGAAGGCACCACACTCTCACTGGCATTTAAGTACTACAGGAAAAAGTCCAGATTCCCCAGGCTGGCCTTCCACTATTAAAGCCCAATTCCTTCCTACTCCCCTGCACACACATCATGTCCCAGGCAAGTGAACTCCCCTTCCTCCTACAAGACCCCTCCTGCTTCACCTCTGAGCCTTTGCTCTTGCTGTTCCCTTTACCCGGACATCCCTTCCACCTGCCCAATCTCTGGGCACACACATCCTATTATCCTTCAGGCTCCAGCCCAAGCACACACTTCAAGCCGAACAGGGACCACACTCCTCTGGAACCGCCAAAGCTCTGCATCTGCACCTCTTAAAATATCTATCGAGTTGTGTCTGGTATCATAGCTATTGGGGACCTATAGAACCTGCCCCCTTAGAGAAGATCATTCTAATCTGGAACTCTCCATGCTTTACCTTTGTATTGAACTCAGAATGCCTCACATAGTGCCTGGCATAATAGCTAATCAACAAATAGCTGTTGCCAGTACAAAGATATACTTTCGAGACACTCATAAGGGAAAGTTAAACACAATGGTAGGTGTGTCTATTTTAAGCTCTGCATTCTGTGTTTAATACTAAAGTAACTAGCATAGACATCCAGACTTTTTAATCTCATGGGATATTGCCAAATTACCCTTCAAATAGTTTATCCCAATTTAAATGCCCATGATGAGGCTGGAAGAGAGCCTTTATTCTTCTGCTCTGTTCTCTCCAAGGAGCCTTGTGAACTCACTGTGGTTTCATGGCAGATTTTCCTGATAGCAGAATATTTTACCCACCAATGAATAACATATCCTGGACTATCTGGAAATAATAATTTCTCAGAACAAATAAAAGTGTATCCTGTCTTCTTCAGTCCCTAGTGAGTTTGATTCCTAGCAAATGTGAAGGGTTCATTCACCCCTAGCTGACTTTCTGAAGTGAAATTTCTGAAGCTACAAAGCTGAGGAAAAGACTCAGGAAGCTAGAACCAAGGAGCGACCAGCCCTGAACCCATCTGAGAATAGCTGGTCAGATGGATGCTCCAACCCAGAGTCCTATCTACTGAGTCAGGGTTAACAGAGCAACTGAGTTGCCTACGTAGTTGCTTGGGTCTCCAGTTCTCAAGGAACTAGAAAAGGATAAAAAAAGGAAGAACACTAAAAGTACATTTTAACATAATTGAATATTATCTGAGGATTCAAAAGGCACTTCAGAATCTCTTATGCCTCAAACAACAACATTATAATCATAAATTTGCACTGGATGGTATCATAAAAATTGTAATTTGAGCATCCGTGTCATTTGAGCTTCTGTGTTGTGTGATTACATACTCAAAATGCAAATGAACAAGTCGATTATACATATTACATATATAACGTATATAACACAATATCTCAACTTGACAAAATTTCAACTAGAATAGGCCATGTGGGATTTTCCCTACATGTGCAAATGTTCGAGCCAAGCAAATATTTCTAATAATACCTGCAATGCCTTGTAGTTATATTTCATGCTAACTAGCTCCCTTCATTACTAGGTCATCACTGTTTCAAACCTTCCAGGCTTTGTCCACCCATTCTTTGTTAGATTCCTTGTACATTCACTCAATTCATCCATGACGTCATGCAGTAAACAAATATTTATTGGATACGCATCTCCAGCAGAGTGCTGGGCACCCAGCATACAACAACAGAGAATGAGAAAGCATAGTCTTGGCCCTGGGGAAGCTTACAGCTGAATTCTCTCGCCAATCGCTGTTCATTCTGCGTTTCCACTACCAGCCTCCCTCTGAGATCCCCAAGGTTACGTGCCTATGCGGAAGTCCCGTTAAGGAACAGGAACCTCTCTGGGGTTTTATTGACTCTGTACAGTAAATTAGGCTGTCTGGTAAATTTCCTTCCTTAGGATATGGTCATCAGTGTTCAACATAGACCTACTTTCTGGATTAGTTATTTTGAAATGGTCTATCTGCACTGAGTATTTTTCCCCTTCTTTCTTAGGATCAAATTACTTTTCCTTGGCAATTCCTTCAGTTTCTTCATTAAATAAATACCTGGGTGCCCCCAAGTGGCTGATGCTTCTCTCACACTGCAAGAGCTGGCTGTACAAAATGCAGCACCCAAGAGAAGCCTCATGACCTTAACATTAACCCTAGAGAAAATCTTACGGACTTATGCACCAGGAAAAGAATCGAAAGTATATCTGCATATGTAACAACTCAGATATCAACAGGTCCAGAAAATAAAATTAAGGACATTTTCCCCCTTTTTAATGTTCTTGGTGTGGTGTTCATGTTCATGGTGTTTAACGTGCATGGTGCGGTGTGTACTGGGGGCTGGGGAGCAGGTATATACAAGGCAGGTTGATGCAAGTTAAGGGCGATGCCTCGTATGAAGCAGCAAGTCCACAGGACCTGCATTCTCATCAGGGAAAAGGAAATCTCTTTTCTCTAATAATCTAATGAAATTCAGATAATACGAGAACTTGGTTTTTTATAAAAGGAAGAAAAGTATTCTTTTAAAAAAGTATTATGATTGTCAGCCTCCAGGACAAAATGAACCTTTGTGTTTGTGAGTGCACCTGCATTTTCACTTTGTAAGAACTGAACAGAGGATATGTTGACCTGTAAACTGATGAGATGGTTGACAGAGAGAGAGAAACAGGATGATCAGTTTACCAACTGCAGAGAAAACCGGGCCAAGTTCACAAGCTACCAACACCAGGGAGGTCGTAGAGATGAGCTTTTCCTTAATGCACAGATGCCTGGATCACCCATACAACTGACTTCAGTCAGCTAGTATGTCAATAAGCCAAACAGCTTGCCTCTGGTTTTCTAACAGGCTGTGTCTCATTAGTTGCCCAAATAAAAACCAGAATGCACAGACAAAAACAATACAGCAACAAAGGAAAAAAAATAACAAAACTTTACTACACATTCCTTGAATTGTTCTAAAAACTTTTCACATCTCCTGAACACTGATCCAGGAAAGTACTGTTAAGATGACAATGAAACTCAGTTCTGTCCTGGACAGAAGAGCTTTGACACATATGCTGATCTGTGGTTCTCCACATTTATAAAAACACATCACTGCTGCAGATAGCTTCAGAAGGCAAAGAAGAGCTCTTGTTACAGTTCAGATATACTTCAATTGCCAAGTCCAGTCATCTGTTTGCACTTATATTCTCTGCTGCCATTACAGAGGTTGGTTTGCATCTGTTACTGAGACGTCTTAATTGAATTTTATTCCTTCATTCCAATATCTTCAGAATAACTTCAATCTGCTAAGTACTCCACTAGGCACTGAGGATTCAAGGATGACTAAGACAGACATGGTCTCAGAAAGCTGGCAAACTCATGGAGAAGGCAGCCTACGTGGCCCAGTAGACGTGTACAGAGCTGTGCCTGAAAATGCCGTGCAAACACAGAAGGGGGCAGATGGGAGTCAGCATGCAGGGAAAGTGGGTGGCCAAGGAAGGGTTAGGATGTTTCTATCTAGAAGTGGACAAGAGAGGAAAGGCATCCGACTCAAAGAGCCCAAAGGCCGGAGAGCACACAGCATGCTCTGACACTGAGAATCTCTGCAGAGAGAGACAGACACAGAGACAGAGACAGCCAGGGAGAGACGGAGGGAGAGGGAGAGAGGATGCGCATATATATATTGGGGAAGATGGAAAGGAAGCTGAAAAGCCACGTGACAGTCACATTGAGAAGAGTCTTGCCCGGAGTCTGAGTGTTTGTGCCCCCCTACGCCTGCCAAATTCACATGTTGAAATCTGAACCCCCAAAGGTGATGGTATTAGGATGTGAGGGCTTTGGGAGGTCCTCAAATCATGAGGGTAGAGTCCTAATGAACGGGATTAGTAATGTAAGAAAGAGATTCAGAGAGATTCCTAGCCCCCTTCCACAACGTGAGGACACAGTAAGAAGGCGCTGGCTATGAAGCAGGAAGAGGGTTCTCACCAGAAAGCGACCACGCTGGCACCTTGATCTTGGACTTCCAGCTTCCAGAAACATAAGCAATAAATGTCTGTTGGTTATAAGCTACTCAGTCGGTGATATTTTGTTACAGCAGCGTGAATGGACTGAGACAGGTCTTGAATGCCATGCTAAGGAGTTTTAGATCCAGTCTTTGGAGATGGGGAGCATAGAAGGTTTTAAGCCATCTGTGTTTTAGAAAGAGCACTCTGTAAAGCTGGAGGCAGAGAATTAGCAGTATTCCAATAGATTCCAGGCGCCAAGAGCCCACCTGGGCAGTGGCCACAGTGGGGATGGAAAGGAGGCATCAGGGAAGAATTCAGTAATGAGCTGAGTTGGGTAGCAGGGAGGCAGGAGGTCAAAGATGACCCACATTTCTTACTTAAACGAGGAGGTGTGGGTAACGCCATTGCCAGAGATGTGCAAAGCCAAAAGAGAGGGTGGAGGGAAAGCGGAGCGTCATGGCGCCAGCTTGAAGAGGACTGGGGGGTAAGTCAGCAGGCTCAAACAGGCGCCAACTATGGACCAGCCGAGGCCACTGGGTTAGGCCGTTCAGCGTCGTGGTAAACTTCCTGGGCAGTTTCAGGAGACTGAAACTGCCCAGGGAAGAGGAAAGAGAAGAGAAGCAAGAGAGAAGGAGGGCCCAGACAAGGTCCGGACATATGGGGCAGACTCGGGCACTCCGTAAGTTAAAGAGAAAGATTTAATAGTGTTAAATGGTTTCATATCTGAGAGGGGGCGTGCCCCACAGGAAGTCTCCTAAAGGAACAAAAAACACACAGAGAAGAACTTCGGAGCAGTTTGACACAGATAAGAAAGAGGGAAGGGAGGATGGAAATGTTTGGAGCCTAAGGGCATTCTGAGGGAGTTCATTCCTATGGCCTGTTTTCTCGGAGAAGAAAGACACAAGGTCAGTTACTGAGAGAGGGGTGGAAGTTTATTTTTTGTTGCCTACTGTTTGCCAGGCACTGTTCTAGGCTCTGTGAATACAAAAGAGAACAGATAAACCTGCTCCCAGTAAGCTTACATTCCAAGAGAGGACCTAACCCAGGTTGGAAAGCATGCTTCTTTAAATTGGACCAATAGCGAAGTCCCAGCTGTTTTCACCTTCATACTGAGGTCTAGGAACAGAAAAGGTAAGATGGATTCAAATTTCAGACTGTTATTTTGCAATGAGAAATAGCCTCATCCATTTATCACCCACAAATAAACACACACCCAAAGATCTGGCATATTTATTAAGAAAATTAATTTCTAAAAGGAATATATATATATATATATATATATATATATATAACTGAATCACTTTGCTGTACACCAGAAACTAACAACATTGTAAATCAACTATACTTCAGTTAAAAAAAAGAACTTTGAATTCTGAAAGACCAAAAAAGGAAAAGAAAATTAATTTCTGCTTGCATGAGGAACCATATAAGCAGAATTTTATAATCTGCATCCTTTTTAAGATCCTTCATGCACACCACAAATCCTCATTAGCACTATGTGCTGGACACAGCACTAGACATTGTACTGGAGAGAGTGCTGCAAATAAAACAAATTATCTGCTCTCCTGGGGCCAGGGGCAGGGTGGGGGGTGGTGTGCAATAAAAAATAAATGGGGCTTCCCTGGTGGTGCAGTGGTTGAGAGTCCACCTGCCGATGCAGGGAACACGGGTTCGTGCCCCGGTCCGGGAAGATCCCACATGCCGCGGAGCGGCTAGGCCCGTGAGCCATGGCCGCTGAGCCTGCGCGTCCGGAGCCTGTGCTCCGCAACGGGAGAGGCCTCAGCAGTGAGAGGCCCGCGTACCGCAAAAAAAAAAAAAAAAAAAAAAAAATGTATCAGATATGAAAGCTCAGAAGAGATAGAAAGCAGAGCAAAGTGGTAGAGCTGGAGAGAGCTCTATTTTAGAGAGACGGTGAGGGAAGGCATCTCTGATAGGTGCTATGTAAGTAGAGCTCTGGAGGGAGTGAGGATGCAAACCCCACTGCAGTGGGAACCCTTCATTTCTCACTAACTGCAGCGACATTCACTGCACTTCTCAGAATCTGTGTCCACTTCTTAGAAGAGCTTAGCAATTTCCCCCATAGCTGCTGTGAAACCAGCCACTAAGAAGACCTGGGTCTCTCAAGGAATGTTTAGATATGTTCTCAAAGTCTTCTTTACAGACACAGTCACCTCCAATTGGTCACGGTCCAATAACTGTGGATGCCCGCACACGTGTATGTTAGCACAGGTGGCTTCGTGCCTTTGGAGCTCACAGTCAAGGTGACATCAGAAAGGCCAAAAGAATGACTTTACCAACCTCTCCACCCACCTGACCACAAGCTTTCTAAGCAAGTCTCATTTAACTTGGGACTGCCAGTGCCTAGCACCGCTCTTGGCACGAAGTAAAGGTTCCATAAATACCGGCTAAACAAATGAATGAAAGCCCCAATTCTGAACTACATCTGAGGGAATAATATACATAAATTGGTAAAAAAATCCCATAATGAAGGCCTCATGTGTATTCTTCTCACAAAATTAAGACCAAATGTTTGCAGCTCTGCCCTGAGCAAAAGTCACCAATTTGTTTTCACATGAATTTAAATCAGACAATAGAACTGAGTTTTTCAAATTCTTCATTTGTCTTAAAACATTCACATCTATATTTAATATGAAAGAATACAGAGGTTCTGGAATTAGTGATGATCAACGCACAACTTTGTGAATATACTAAACTTCACTGAATTGTACACTCTAAAAGGGTGAACTTCATGGTATGTGAATTATGTCTCAATAAAGCTGTTATTTGAAAAAAAAAGAATACGGGACTCTTTCAACAAAAGACTAATGAGCATCTGACTCTCATCAGTAAAAACAGATTAGCATTTAGCGTAATTTAGTGCTACTTAAATTACAAAAGCTATTATTGGTTTGAATAAAGAATGAAAGGGTCCATTAGTATCTCTGTATAAAGAAGATCCCAAAAAAGGCATAAGTGAGAAAAAATATTTGTGCTATTAGAAAACTGGACATCTTAGGGGTATAATGTACTACGTGATAAATATAATGAACACCGCTGTATGTTATATATGAAAGTTAAGAGAGTAAATCCTAAGAGTTCTTATCACAAATTTTTTTCTATTTCTTTAATTGTGTATCTATATGAGCTGATGGATTTCATTAAACTTATTGTGATAATCCCTTCATGACGTATGTAAGCCAAATCATCATGCTGTGCACCTTGAACTCATACAGTGCTGTATGTCAATTATATCTCAGTAAAACTGCAAGGAAAAAACTGGACATCTTACCATTAGTTTTAAAAGCAGATCTTAAGTTCTGTTAACTTTGATGAGTTCGCAATGACTGATGAGCCTAAAAGCTCTTTACTTGCCTAACGAAAACATCAACAATAAAGTCTTAACTATCTATGAGAAACAGAGGAGGAAAACAAAGCAGAAATATAATTAAGATGCACAGTTAATGCCAGGCCCTGGTTTTAACGACCAATCAGAGCATCAGTCCACCTTCTGCCAGAATACCAGAAACAAAGAAACACTGATTTGTTTTTGCTCAGCCCCTCTGACTCTAGTTGACAACTAATAGGATATGATGGCTTTGTGATGTGTCAACTTGGCTGAGCCGCGCTACATTCCCCAGAGTTCCCTCTCCTACATGTCCCTGGTTAGGGTTAACTGCGAGGGATATGGACTCCTGAGAGCTGCAGTAAATGGAGGCAGCAGCCAGGCTGCAGGTACATACACCTGTCCCCAGGTAGTCAATCAAAGACTAATCTAGCACTGCTGTGGAGGGATTGTGCAGATGTGATTAAGAGAGCGAATCCGCTGACTTTAGTTAGTCAAAAGTATGATTTTACTAGACCGAACTGATGTAATTAGTTAAAAGCCCTTAAAAAGAGGGATCAGGCCCTCCCTGAATTCAGAGACTCTAAGAGCTGCTCCAGCCCTCCAATCATATTCTTTTTTTTTTTTTTTTTTTTTGTGGTACGCGGGCCTCTCACTGCTGTGGCCTCTCCCGTTGCGGAGCACAGGCTCCGGATGCGCAGGCTCAGCGGCCATGGCTCACGGGCCCAGCCGCTCCGCGGCATGTGGGATCTTCCCGGACCGGGGCACGAACCCATGTCCCCTACATCGGCAGGCGGACTCTCAACCACTGCGCCACCAGGGAAGCCCATGTTCTCTTCTTGACTGCTTGCCCTTTCAAGCATTCTCAACCAGGCCCTTCAGCTGAGTAAGCCAACTCCTTAATAGATTAATCCCTTAATCTATATCATCTACCAGCTCTGCCTTTAGGGTAAATGCTGGCTGATTCATGATGTTACAGTCATTACTGTTGAGAGGAAGACCTCTTGGTATGGAGTCATCCAGAAAGACCCTGAAGAATCTCACTCTTGCACAAGCTCTCTCCCAATCTCTTGCAATAACGGCCAGGAGAACAGAAGGTTATGGGTTAATTAATTCTTCAAAAATGAGACTTATAATAATTTAGAGATATGGAGTGCATTAAACACAATGCTGGCAGCTAGTCAGGGCTATGAGCCTAAGCTCTGGCCAATGAGAGGTAAGTTAGGAATACTGGAAATCCGAGACGGATCTTTGAAAAGGGAGATGGCATGCCCTCTTCCCTCTTCATTCTCTGCCTGTAATGTAAATACAGTCACCCCTGGTATCTTTGGGGGATTGATTCTAGAACCACCCCTCACCCGTGGGTATCTGCCAAAGCTAAATTCCCTTATATAAAATGGCATAGTATTTGCATATAAGCTATGCCCATCCTCCCATTTATTTAAATCATCTCTAGATTACTCACAATACCTAATACAGTGTAAGGGAGTGCTATCCAAATAATTGTAATACAATGTGAATGCCATGCAAATAGTTGCCAGTGTGTGACAAATTCATGTTTTGCTTTTTGGAAAACGCTGCCTTTCTTTTTCCGAATATTTTCAATCCGGCTTGGACGCGGAACCCGCAGGTAATGGAGGACAGCCTGTATGATGGTTGGAGCTCCAACAGCCCTCTTGGACATGGGCCACATCCTGGAGATGGGAGATTGGAGAGCTAAAGAGAGCCTAATGATTCCTGCTATCGTGCCAGCTCTCAACTGCCTGCTTGCAGACTGCTTTTACTCGGGAAATACAGCCACTATCTGGGGTCTCTGATACTTGTAGCTAAACACCTAGTACCTAACCGATATAAGGACTGTTTTCTCTAGTTCTCCTACTCCCTTAGCCGTAAACTAACACATCTAAGTTGCTGTGTTATAAGAAATAGCTATATTTACTTTCACTGCTGTGTGCATGGGGACACATTAAGTGTTTAAGAGGATTAGAGCAGATAAACAATCACAGTAAAAGCCCACCTTTATTTCTCCACTCTTCTATGCTTTGGCAAAAGAAAACAAGAAAAGTTTACACAGTCTGCGATAAATGCCTTCAAAAAGCCACTAACTTTAATTCCCATGGGATAGAATTTCACATGGCAGGCCTGTGGTCACATCCAAATCCACTTATTCGACAGACTTGTGCTGTAGAAAACTCTCACTCCTGTCTCTTTAGATAGGGTCTGTCTTTTCATGTCAGAGTCATCTAATTTCTCCCAAACCAGCAACCCTTGAACACGTCTGGGGTACATTTTTTTTTTTGCTAAATGCAAACCACCTGGTCATTTCAAAGCCTATAATTCACTTCAGTAGCACTGGGCTTTCGGGATGTTCGTGAACATAACCACTGAGAGTGGCAACACACTTTGGGCGGTAGACTTGCCAGCTCAAGCTCTTAATGTGTCCCTATATCATGGTGAGAAACTGTCTGACACACCAGGCAGCTGACAACTGTGAGAGAAAAAAAAAAAAACCAAAACATCAGGTCAGTGACCAAGGGAAAAATGAAGTGATTAATGTGGAAAACACAGCAAGAAACATCAAACAGGAAACAGTTGACATTTCCTTTAGCTTCAAAACCTTTAGCAAATTTGTTTTCTTCTCACCCTGACTATCAAAGCCTGGATCAAAGTATTAACATGGTACAAAAGTGTCAGATGTCTTCCTATCCCTGGGTCATTAATGATACTGCAGAGTCTTTGACTTCTTTTGTTAGAGGGAGGAAAGGAGGCAAGGTTAACACCATCATAACTCTGAATAGATAAACGTATAGAAAACTATAAGCATAAACACAATGGCCCAAACTGTTCCCTGGAGAAGCCACAATCCTGCCTCTGCTCCTTTGTTCCTGCCATTTCCTTCCCTTCAGAGTTCCCTGGACATTCCTCTCTGTGTGGCTCTTGGGCTCCTAACCCCACACCATCCCTTAACCACTAGTGTTCCTTGAGGTTCTGAGCCCTTGCTGGTCTACCTGCCGACTCTCTCATTCTATGCCCTCATGGGGAGGGGGTCTCATAGTCATCCACGGTTTCACGAGCTTTACTACTCTCAACACCACCATTCCTTTCCTCTCTTTCTCCTGAACGCCCAGTATCCACTGAGCTGTCCCACAGGCACCTATTTTATCAAATTCAAACCCAAGCATGATTAAACTTCTCTACTTCAAACCCCAATTCCATCCTCTTCCCCTTCCCACAGCTCAGCCACACATGCACCACCCTCCATATTCCATGCCTCAGTTACCAGCCCCACCATGCGCCCAGGGGCCACTTCCACCCTTTTATCTACTCCACCTCGTTTTTCTACTAAGAGCAGTGGTGGCTACACAACCCCCAGATGAAAGTCATATGCTCTGGGAGTTTGGATGGGTCAGAGGGGCTCCTGGTCATCAGGAACTCATGTGCACCAGCTGCTCTGCAAGGGGAGAGGGACCCCTCAGACAGAGACACCTCTGTGACTTCCAGGGGCCAAACCAGGAGAGGAAAGAGGGGCTGTTTCCCTGCCCAGCTCCAGACTGGCCGGGGCTGCCGCAGTGAGCAGTTACAGGAAGAAATGGAGAAGGCTGTCTTCCCCCTGCGTCTGTGAGTAACAGAAAAACAAACCCAGCAACTTCATGTTCCTGGAGATAAATTTCTGTGGGGTACACGCCAGGTACCAGCGTCCTTCGAAAGCCCCCTCCCCCAGATTTGCAAACTTGGGAAAGCAAGGCCTGACAGGTGGCTTCCTTGGCATGGGTCCCATTCTCAGCTATGGTAGGGGTGGGGCCTCACCCTCAAATCCCTTTGGCCCATAGTTATCAACAAGAAACCCGAAGAGCGAGGGCCTCTGCAAGCACACGTAAGATATCTCAGAGACTCCAGGAACATCTGGAGGAGACTTTTATTAAAGGTCCTACAGAACCATGTTTGGACAGGAACCAGTGAAATCTGCACTATCTCTACTAACCTGACCTCATTTGAAGCCTCATGCTAGTGGGATCTGAAGACATTTCCTACGTCTGTCTCCTACTTTTCGCCCCTAACGTAGCTCAGGTATGTTTTTCAGTGGTGACTCCGGACCACTCCCCTTCAAATCGTTTCTACAGATTTTTACCAAAGTGATCTTCTGAAAATATAACTCCAGGAGTGTGCTGGGCTGGTCATCCCAGATCCTGAGAGCTGACTGGTAAATTTTCAGAAATTTTATCAATCAGTTGTTAAATGTTAACAGTTATTAACAATTAAATTATATAAATTTACAATGAAATAAATTATATTAACCCCAAAGGTAATAAACACTTGAAATTCATCACTTCTTTAGTGCTTTAGTACATGTCAGTAATATTTATGCTCCTGGGTTCCTTAGGTCTGTTTTACTGTCTGTGGAAATGCTGTATAATGTTGTCTACTGTATGTCTCTTCCCGGTTCCCTGTAACCTGAAATCGGCCAGAATGGGAATATTTTTATACGGAAATTGACAAACCCTATGAATCATAGCTTGATTTTTGTTTTGTTGATTGTCTAGGCTTCAAAAAGTGATGGAGAAAAAGTTAATGTGTGGTGCCTGTTGTAGTTCTATTATGAATAAAACAAAAAGTTGAGGTAATATTCTTCTAGTACTATCAATTCATAAAGAAGATGCTTAATGAGCAAGGGAAGTTCTGGGATATGCCTTCATTGTTTTAGTTTCATCTTACTTCATACTGTAATAGGAAAGCATCAACTGTCGTCTCTCATCAGTTGTAACCATAGGTTGGCTACGGGTACAAGAGATCAGTGAAAACTGCCAACAGAAAACTGTCAGAATCAATTAGCCATATGGACTTTACAATAAAAAGTACTATTTTATCATTATTTGTAAATTGGGTACTACACATCTTTTATATCAGTAAAATTTATTACTGCTACACACGTGCACACACACACACACATTTTTCTGGAGAGCTGGTTCAACATTTGTTAACCATTTACAAGCACACCACTGTATAAATCCAATCAGCTTGTTCCTTTGTTAAAAATCCCTCAGTAGCTCCATCGGCCACCTTTTATACATAACTTCAAATCCTCTCAAACACACCTTGTATTCCTGCCATTGCAATGGCAGCCAGTTCCACGAAGAATCCCACCAGCTTCACACAAGTGTAGCCTGGCAGGGCCTCTCCATCCCAAGCTCCTTTGATGCTGTTTCATGAGGTGCCCATGGGAACCCACCTGGCAGTTAGACATGCCCAGTCTGAAAGAGTGGGGCTGCCTTTAATCAATGGGAGACGAGAAAGATGAATAAAAGGTAGTCCTTTTTTTTTCTCTAGCTGAACTATGTTGAGACACATTTCGTAAGACTTCTCCTAAGCAGATCTCTTGGAAACCAGCAACCAATTGCTTATAGCAATAGCCAACTCAGTAAACTCCTCCTTGTATTGGCTTTGTCTCCTTTCCTGTGTGACTCTTTCTGTTCCTTCACTCCTGCTCCCCAGATGGCATTCCCAAGTAAACTACCTGGCACAAGACTCTCCCATTGGATAGAGTCCAAGATCCTTATCTTAGCAGTAATGGCTCTCTGAACCTGGGCCTCTCCCTCCCTCTCCTGCTTCATTTCCTAGCATGTCACATCGGGTCACAAAGAATACACATACTCTTTCCCATCCCTGATGCTTTGTTCATGCTGTTCCCTCTGCTTAGAATTCTCCCCAAAGGATATGCAGAGAGGTATAAAAGTCTATAATTTACTACAATCCCAACCTTACAAATGAAAAAGACTGAGGTCCAGAGTAGAATGTCTGGCACAACGTTTTCAAGGGCTAATTTAAGACAGAGCTGAAAACTCTCCTCGTTTTTACGGGCTTCTGCTTCTGGTTCCGAAAATGTCCATGAATATCTCTATTCTAGTCCTGAAAGTCTACTGAATTAAATGTTTCCTCTTTCAGCCTCCCAAGATACATGGATTTCCATTTCCCTTTAAACTACTACTCTTTATTGCCTGAACCATTTTGTCTCTTGCTAAAGAAGCAGATAGTAATTGACTTTTACTCAATGATTCAATCCAATCCCTCAAACTTTTGCTGGCCACTTTATACAAGCACTTATGAGGAGTGCAGTGGGGAAGATAAAAATGAATAAGACGTGTTCTTACTCAAAGGAGTTTGTAATCCAGTGGGAAAGACAGGGTTGTGCACAAACATACCAATACATGGTGTGATTATTATAATGAAGAAGGAGTCCAGAAGGTTTAAAATATTTGCTATACTCATTTAAAATATATACAGGGCTTCCCTGGTGGCGCAGCGGTTGAGAGTCCGCCTGCCGATGCAGGGGCCACGGGTTCGTGCCCCGGTCCGGGAAGATCCCGCATGCAGCGGAGCGGCTGGGCCCGTGAGCCATGGCCGCTGAGCCCTGCGCGTCCGGAGCCTGTGCTCCGCAGTGGGAGAGGCCACAAGAGTGAGAGGCCCGCGTACCGCAAAAAATAATAATAATAATAAAATAAAATAAAAAATATATATGTGTGTAGAACACATATCCAAAAGATGTTTACATGTACAGTACATAAAATGGAGGAAGAGGAGGTCGACACACTAAGAAAACTATAAGCAAAATGAAGAAAAGCTCAAAAAGAAGTCTATTTACAGATGTAAATATTTTAGAGCTAATGATGAACCCAGACAAACCGATCAACAAATGTATGAGTACCGGTTATATATAAGCCATTTATTTTTTGTAAAAATATCTTCTGTAATATTTCAGCCAATCAACAACCCTCAAAACATCGATTACAGTCATACTAAAAAGAGACCTCTACGGGCATCTGATCCAGTCCCCTCCTAAAGAAACCAAGGTCCCACTAGGTTCATTTTCTTATCCAACCTACCTCCCCCGAGAGATCCAGCCACCCTCCTTCCTCCCCAACAACTCAGACTTGAATCCTCAATCTCTCTTGACCTTTCCATCTCCTTCATCCCCAGGAACCAATCAACTACCAAATCTGTGGCTTCTGCACAAATCCATCCCACAACGACATGCTTCCCACCTTCATGCTCTTCTTGCTTGGAATTCCTAAGCGGCCTAAACCCCAGTCATTCCTGAAATCACAATGCCGGAGCTGCCCTTGTTCAGCATGGCTCTGATCATGCTGTTCCCTTGCCGCCCAAATTCAAAAACCAAAAGCATGTTTAGTCTACATTTCCAACTCTCTCATTCTCAATTCCATCTGTTTCCGGTTGTTCCTTGCCCCACACCAACCTTCCAGCCCTAGGCTGGATGCTACCCCTACTTGCACATACACTCGGCACTCTCCCTCCCATCAGGAGCTTGGTGTGATGCCAGCCCCCAAAATGCCCTACCTGTTCAGGCTTTATCCACCTGTCAAGATCCTGCCTAACCTCTCCCTCTTCCATTAGGGCTTCTCAGATCTCCAGCTGGTCATTAATCTTTTGACCCACCTCTCCACACTCCGTTTCCCACTGCACATTACTTGTACTTATTTCACAGTATTTAATCTTTGAATTGTGGTTACAGATGTGTCAGCTAAACCGTCAGATCAGTGGTTCTCAAATCGTGGGCCCCAAACCAGCAGCATCAGCAGCATCTGGGAACTTGTTAGAAACGCAAATTCTCCGCTCAGTCAACCTACTGAATCAGAAACTCTAGGGTGAAGCCCAGTACTCTGTTTTGATGAGCCCTCCAGGGGATTCTGAGGCACAGTGGAGTCTGAAAACCACTGCACTAGACGGTAAATCCCCCGAGGGCAGTGGCGAGGATTAAGATTAATTCATCCCAGCTCCAGAGGCCTGGCCTGAAACAGATAAGAGTACCAGAGGAATTTCCCGAAATAAATTTCCCAGGGTCACACCAAGTTAGCAGCTGAGACAAAACCAGAACTCAGGTTATCCTAAATATCAGCCCAGAGTTCTTTGCAGCACGTCCACAGTTTGTGATAGGGAATTTAGACTGCTTAAATCCGTGCATAAAAAGCTACATGGAATAGGAAATGCACTTACATTACCTAATAATGTCAGATTGTACAATAAACAAATCAGGTCATTTTCAATCTGTCATCTTCAAAATGATGAATTAGTTGATCTGGTCAAGAAGGTTTATTTAGAGACGCCCTGTCTGCATGAAGTGAGAAATCCTACAGGAACTGAAGAATAAGCAGTCACTGAATGCGTGTTCTTCAAACTTCTCGCGAGACTCACTATTAACAAGTAAATTATGCACACAGAATGATTTTTAGAGGCAAACTCAGAAGCTTGTCTTTTTAAAAACACATTATACTATATTGTGGATATCTTCCTCTTGAATGCATAGTTTTTAAGTAAGCAGCTTTTGACCAAAACATATGCAAATATCCTAATAATATGAAAAAACTGACATGTACCGATGTGAATGTTTTTAAGTTTCTCATTTATTTTGAGCCTCCTATTGACTAAAGTTGGCTAAATTTTGGAGAGTTCATTCCTTTTCTCTCAATCTTTGGAGTTTTTAGAGGCTTATTAGTCCTTAAGTGCTGTTCTTTCTTATGAGTTTTGTGATGGCTGTCATGTGAGAATAGTAAAACCCGTTCTCCATTTTTTCATGACTTATTTGTAAAATGAGAAATAATAGATAAATATAAATATCACTGACTCTTAAAATGTGAAACCTAAAGAAACTTTAAAGGGAAGGAAAAAGCACTCAGGCCACTGAATCCAGGTAATACCCACGCTTGCGTAGTAAGATTGTCCTACTGTTGTATAATCATGTGGATGAAAAATACTGCCTGCCATATCAGTAAACAAAGGATGTGGCAACCACCGAACCAGCAGGGACTGCAGCTGCCCCCAACCGTGCACCCTGAGGGGATTCAGGATGGAGAAAAGCAGGATACTGGCCCGAGATAGTGAAGGTGTATATCAAAGGAATAATATCAATGAGCCCAGACTTTTGCATCTTCCCATACATAGAAAAGCGCTAAATTCATTAACTTGAGCTGTCTGGTTTTCTTTAATTAACAGTAATCTTTTGATGTTCCGTTTGATGTCCCTTACCTCTTCAGAGTAGTCCCTCAGAGCTAGCTGAGAGGCTGTCTTTGGGGCATAAGTCCTCAGTTTTGCCGCCAAATAAAACAGAATGCTCAACTTTTAGGTTGTGTATTTTTTCCAGTCGACAATCAGCAATAGTAGGAAAATGGGTTGGATTGAGATCAAAGTGAACTGATTAAAATGCTGAGGGGTGTGATGCAGAACTAAATGATGAGGGTGTTTTCAATGAATCACGATCACTTAAACATCCTTTACTAATATAACTCTAAAGCCATTTTTTGCAGCATTAAGCAATGGATCTACACTTTGAAGAAAATCAATACTCTATTTTGGGCAACAATGTCCTCCAGGCCTACGCTCTGAGGAGAAGAGGCTCCAGGGTGGCTGGTGAGCCCAGAGACCAATTCAGGACCTACTTCCAGCTGAGGGAGTCACCATCCTGTCTGCCCCAGAGCTGTGCTATCTCTCTTGCCCTGCATCAGCTCTGGGGGCTATGGTGAAGAGGACCCCAAAGGCAAAGAAGCCCAGGCCTTATCTGAAGCCATGCCCCTCCCTCCCTGCCCCAGACCCAGAGTGGCTGTGAGCCACAACAAAGAAGAGAAATTACATTCATCATTTCTAGTCATTCCTGCTCAAGGAACATATGGTCATTTTAAGTTATGGATAAATTTCATAGCCTTCCTGAGCCAGTGGCCCAAGGAAATCAAGGTGTAAGAAAACTTTTACTGTATAGAAGTCATCAGATTAAAGGTCTATGACTCAGTGAATCAACAAATAAATTGAGAAAAAAATCCTGGATGGTATCAGGAGTAGGTGTCCGTCAACACAGGCACTGGTTTGATGGGAAAGGATGAAAGTGAAATGTGTGCTCTGGCTGTGTTAAAATAATTCTAATTACAGTCAATTAAGTGAGGTGCTTATCCTTTATGCTTAACTTGTGCTTAATTACCATGCAGTATAATAATGACTTCTCAACATGTTCTAAATTAATACTGCATCCTTTATTTGATTGTAACAGAAAATTCTTCACACCTATCTGGCCAGATCTCAATGTCCAGCTCTAGGCATATTACCTGATCTTCTTGGGAACTGACCCATAGGCTAGAGTTTACTTTGCGGTTGAGGGAGTCAGTCATGCTGGTGATAGAGACAGAGTAAAGGGACAAAGTAGGTGATTAAATAGTTAATCCCATTAGGGGATTGTAAGTAGAAAAATAAGTATGGGAGACCCCTGTAAGTTAATGATCACTCAAGAAAGCAGGTTTGCTTAACCACAAAACCAAGCAGACTTACTTAGCAACAAAACCATGCAACAGAAGTATGAGACATGCCCCAAAACAATAAAACAATGGTGGAAAGAGACCCATATCCTGCCCAGTGAGGTCAGTAAGTTAATGATTCCTAGGACATGCTCCTCTGCACGCACTATAAACAAAAATATAAGGAAAGGTGACATTATATTATACTAAAACCTGAAATGATTTACCATATTTTAGTATATGTTACCACCTTTTGGCTCATTTCCATTGTGCCATGACGGTCCCAGTTTGACCATGTAGGGACAAGAAAACTCCCCTGCCCGAAGCGGAGAAGGAGCTGATGATAGAAGCCTGATGTCTACTCAAGAAAGAGGAAGAAGGTGGTCTTCTCCCCCTCCCCACTTTTCCTTTGATTATAAAACTGTAGCCCACTAAGATCTGGGCCTCGGCATTCCCTTGCCCGCCCGCTTGTTCTAATAAATCACTTCTTATCTATCACTTTGCCTCTCGCTGAATTCTTTCTGCCCTGAGACATAAAGAACCGGAGCTCCTCCTAGCCCCTCACCCTCTGAGATGCATTTCTGCAGTTTCACTGAGATGGGTCTCACACTCCTTATAGGAGTACTGAGTCCTCCGTGGGGCATCAGAACAGTAGGGCTGCTTGGGGAATCCACCACACACTAAGCCACCAGCAAACACCTGACTCAGAAGCATCTTCCTGGCCCAAATGGTCTCCAAGTATAATTATCTACCCACAACTTCAATAAAAAAAAAAAAAAAGAGGCACTTCCCTGTGACTAAAACCACTCCCTAAAGTATTTCTGTATGAACTGGCACAGAAACAAGAACACTGAAAAGCACTGCACTTTAGAACAAAATTGACTAATGAAATACAAGAGAAAATCTAAAACACTAAGAGAAGGAAAGGGAATGAAATATTTTTAGGATCTTTCTCTCCTCTACTTTAAGTCAGTTCAATGAGCATGTTGGGGTCAGCTATACATTAGACTTTTAAGTGCTTTAAAAAGAGGTGATACTCCCTCTTGTGAGAGCACCAGAATTACAACTAACTGCTAAACAATCATCGACAGGAAGACACTGGAACTCACCAAAAAAGATACCCCACACCAAAAGACAAAGGAGAAGCCACAATGAGACGGTAGAAGGTGTGCAATCACAATAAAATGAAATCCCATAACTGCTAGGTGGGTGACTCACAAACTGGAGAACACTTATACCACAGAAGTCCACCCACTGGAGTGAAGGCTCTGAGCCCCACGTCAGGCTTCCCAAGCTGGGGGTCCGGCAACGGGAGCAGGAATTCCTAGAGAATCAGACTTTGAAGGCTAGCGGGATTTGATTGCAGGACTTTGACAGGACTGGGGGAAACAGAGGCTCCACTCTTGGAGGGCACACACAAAGTAGTGTGTGCATCGGGACCCAGGAGAAGGAGCAGTAACCCCATAGGAGACTGAACCAGACCTACCTGCTAGTGTTGGAGGGTCTCTTGCAGAGTTGAGGTTGGCTGTGTCTCACCGGGAGGACAAGGAAGCTGGCAGCAGAAGCTCTGGAAAGCACTCCTTGAGGTGAGCCCTCCCAGAGTCTACGATTAGCCTCACAAAACAGCTGGGGTAGGCTCCAGGGTTGGGTCGCCTCAGGCCAAACAACCAATAGGGAGGGAACCCAGCCCCACCCAACAGCAGGCAAGCAGATTAAAGTTTTACTGAGCTCTGCCCACCAGAGCAACAACCAGCTCTACCCACCACCAGTGCCCCCCATCAGGAAGCTTGCACAAGCCTCTTAGATAGCCTCATCCACCAGAGGGCAGACAGCAGAAGCAAGAAGAACTACAGTTCTGCAGCCTGTGGAAGGAAAACCACATTCACAGGAATACAGACAAGATGAAAAGGCAGAGCGCTATGTACTAGATGAAGGAACAAGATAAAACCCCAGAAAAACAACTAAGTGAAGTGGAGATAGGAAACCTTCCAGAAAAAGAATTCAGAATAATGATAGTAAAGATGATCCAGGACCTCGGAAAAAGAATGGAGGCAAAGATCGAGAAGATGCAAGAAATGTTTAACAAAGACCTACAAGAATTATAGAACAGACAAACAGAGATGAACAATACAATAACTGAAATGAAAAAATACACTAGAAGGCATCAGTAGCATAATAACTGAGGCAGAAGAACAGATAAGTGACCTGGAAGACAGAAAGGTGGAATTCACTGCCACGGAACAGAATAAAGAAAAAGGAATGAAAAGAAATGAAGACAGCCTAAAAGACTTCTGGGACAACATTAAATGCAACAACATTCCCTTTATAGGGGTCCCAGAAGGAGAAGAGAGAGAGAAAGGATCCGAGAAAACATGTGAAGAGATTATGGTCGAAAACCACATATTTAAAGTGACGAAAGGGAAGAATCTACAACCAAGATTACTCTACCTGGCAAGGATCTCATTCAGAATTGATGGAGAAATCAAAAGCTTTACAGACAAGCAAAAGCTAAGAGAATTCAGCACCACCAAACCAGCTCTACAACAAATGCTAAAGGAACTTCTCTAAGTAGGAAACACAAGAGAAGCAAAGGACCTACAAAAACAAACCCAAAACAATTAAGAAAATGGTAATACATTTTTTTTTAATATTTATTTGGTTGCACCAGGTCTTAGTTGTGGCAAGTGGGCTCCTTCAGTTGCGGCTCAAGAGCTCCTTAGTTGCGGCTCACCAGCTCCTTAGTTGCGGCATGCGAACTCTTAGTTGCAGCATGCATGTGGGATCTAGTTCCCTGACCAGGGATTGAACCCGGGCCCCCTGCATTAGGAGCGCAGAGTCCTAATCACTGCGCCACCAGGGAAGTCCCGGTAATACATATTGATAATTACATTAAACGTGAATGGATTAAATGCTCCAACCAAAAGACACAGGTTCACTGAATGGATACAAAAACAAGACCCATATATATGCTGTCTGCAAGAGATCCACTTCAGACCTAGGGACACATACAGACTGAAAGTGAGGGGATGGAAAAAGATATTCCACGCAAATAGAAATCAAAAGAAAGCTGGAATACCAATTCTCATATAAGACAAAATAGACTTTAAAATAAAGACTATTACAAGAGACAAAGAAGGACACTACATAATGATCAAGGGATCAATCCAAGAAGAAGATATAACAATTGTAAATATTTATGCAACCAACACAGGAGCACCTCAATACATAAGGCAAATGCTAACAGCTATTAAAAGAGGAAATCAACAGTAACACAATAATAGTGGGGAACTTTAAGACCTCACTTACACCAATGGACAGATCATCCAAACAGAAAATTAATAAGGAAACACAAGCTTTAAATGACACAACAGACCGGATAGATTTAATTGATATTTATAGGACATTCCATCCAAAAACAGCAGATTACACCTTCTTCTCAAGTGCACACAGAACATTCTCCAGGATAGATCACATCTTGGGTCACAAATCAAGCCTCAGTAAATGTAAGAAAATTGAAATCATATCAAATGTCTTTTCTGACCACAATGCTATGAGATTAGAAATGAATTACAGGGGAAAAAAACGTAAAAAACGCAAACACACGGGGGCTAAACAATACGTTACTAAATAACCAAGAGGTCACTGAAGAAATCAAAGAGGAAATCAAAAAATACCTAGACACAAATGACAATGAAAACACGACGATCCAAAACCTATGGGATGCAGCAAAAACAGTTCCAAGAGGGAAGTTTATAGTGATACACTCCTACCTCAAGAAACAACAAACATCTCAAATAAACAATCTAACCTTACACCTAAAGGAACTAGAGAAAGAAGAACAAACAAAACCCAAAGTTAGTAGCAGGAAAGAAATCATAAAGATCAGAGCAGAAATAAATGAAATAGAAACAAAGAAAACAATAGCAAAGATCAATAAAACTAAAAGTTGGTTCTTCGAGAAGATATACAAAATTGATAAACCATTAGTCATACTCATCAAGAAAATGAGGGAGGGGACTCAAATCAATAAAATTAGAAATGAAAAAAAGAAGTTACAACAGACTCCACAGAAATACAAAGCATCCTAAGAGACTACTACAAGCAACTCTATGCCAATAAAATGGACAACCTGGAAGAAATGGACAAATTCTTAGAAAGGTATGACCTTCCAAGACTGAGCCAGGAAGAAATAAAAATATGAACAGACCAATCACAAGTAACGAAATTGAAACTGTGACTAAAAATCTTCCAACAAACAAAAGTCCAGGACCAGATGGCTTCACAGGTGAATTCTATCAAACATTTAGAGAAGAGCTAACACCTATCCTTCTCAAACTCTTCCAAAAAATTGCAGAGGAAGAAACACTCCCCAATTCATTCTATGAGGCCACCACCACGCTGACACCAAAACCAGACAAAGATACAAAAAAAGAAAATTACCGACCAATATCACTGATGAAAAAATGAAAAAATGCAAAACAAAATACTAGCAAACAGAATCCAACAACACATTAAAAGGATCATATACCATGATCAAGTGGGATTTATCCCAGGGATGCAAGGATTCTTCAATATATGCAAATCAATCAATGTGATACACCATATTAACAAATTGAAGAAGAAAAACCATATGATCATCTCAATAGATGCGGAGAAAGCTTTCAACAAAATTCAACACCCATTTATGATAAAAAATCTCCAGAAAGTGGGCATAGAGGGAACCTACCTCAACATAATGAAGGCCATATACGACAAACCCACAGCCAACATCATTCTCAATGGTGAAAAACTGAAAGCATTTCCTCTGAGATCAGGAACAAGACAAGGATGTCTACTCTCAGCACTATTATTCAACATAGTTTGGAAGTCCTAATCATGGCAATCAGAGAAGAAAAAGAAATAAAAGGAATCCAAATTGGAAAAGAGGAAGTAAAAGTGTCACTGTTTGCAGATGACATGATACTATACATAGAGAATCTTAAAGATGCCACCAGAAAACTACTAGAGCTAATCAATGAATTTGGTAAAGTTGCAGGATACAAAATTAATGCACAGAAATCTCTTGCATTCCTATACACTAATGATGAAAAATCTGAAAGAGAAATTAAGGAAACACTCCCATTTACCATTGCAACAAAAAGAATAAAATACCCAGGAATAAACCTACCTAGGGAGACAAAAGACCTGCATGCAGAAAACTATAAGACACTGATGAAAGAAATTAAAGATGATACCAACAGACGGAGTGATATAACATGTTCTTGGATTGGAAGAATCAATATTGTGAAAATGACTATACTACCCAAAGCAATCTACAGATTCAATGCAATCCCTATCAAATATCACTAATGGCATTTTTTACGGAACTAGAACAAAAAATCTTAAAATTTGTATGGAGACACAAAAGACCCCAAATAACCAAAGCAGTCTTGAGGGAAAAAAACGGAGCTAGAGGAATCAGACTCCCTGACTTCAGACTATACTACAAAGCTACAGTAATCAAGACAATATGGTACTGGCACAAAAAAAGAAATATAGATCAATGGAACAGGATAGAATGCCCAGAGATAAACCCACGCACCAATGGTCAACTAATCCATGACAAAGGAGGCAAGGATATACAATGGAGAAAAGAGTCTCTTCAATAAGTAGTGCTGGGAAAACTGGACAGCTACATGTAAAAGAATGAAGTGAGAACACTCCCTAACACCATATACAAAAATAAACTCAAAATGGATTCAAGACCTAAATGTAAGACCGGACACTATAAAACTCTTAGAGGAAAACATAGGAAGAACACTCTTTGGCATAAATCACAGCAAGATCTTTTTTGATCCACCTCCTAGAGTAATGGAAATAAAAACAAAAATAAACAAATGGGACCTAATGAAACTGAAAAGTTTTTTTGCAAAGCAAAAGAAACTACAAACAAGATGAAAAGATAACCCTCAGAATGGGAGAAAATATTTGCAAACAAATCGACGGACAAAAGATTAATCTCCAAAATATATAAACAGCTCATGCAGCTCAATATTAAAAAAACAAACAGGGCTTCCCTGGTGGCACAGTAGGTGAGAGTCCGCCTGCCGATGCAGGGGACGCGGGTTCGTGCCCCGGTCCAGGAAGATCCCACATGCCACAGAGCAGCTAGGCCTGTGAGCCATGGCCACTGGGCCTGCGCGTCTGGAGCCTGTGCTCCGCAACAGGAGAGGCCACAACAGTGAGAGGCCCACGTACTGCAAAAAAAAAAAAAAAAAGACACATGCACCCCAAAGTTCATTGCAGCACTACTTACTATAGCCAGGACGTGGAAGCAACCTAAATGCCCATTGACAGACGAATGGATAAAGAAGATGTGGTACATACATACAATGGAATATTACTCAGCCATAAAAAGGAACAAAATTGGGTCATTTGTAGAGATGTGGATGAATCTAGAGACTGTCATACAGAGTGAAGTAAGTCAAAAAGAGAAAAGCAAATATCATATATTAACACATATATGTGGAACCTAGAAAAATGGTAAAGAGGAACCGGTTTGCAGGGCAGAAATTGAGACACAGATGTAGAGAACAAACGTATGGACACCAAGGTGAGGAAAGTGGCAGCGGGGTGGTGGTGGTGGGATGAATTGGGAGATTGGGATTGACATGTATACACTAATATGTATAGAATGGATAACTAATAAGAATGTGCTATATAAAAAAATAAATAAAATAAAATTCAAAAATTCCAAAAAATAAAAGGTGAGATACAAGTTTACATACAGTTTATTAAATTATATGCTTTACTAGAGAAAAAAACTGCACATAGGAGATTGGTTGTAGAAAACAGAAGGCGTAGAAGACTGATGGGGGGATTCCTGTAACAAATCTACCATTTTTCCAGCAGTGAGAAGAATAGTACCTTGAGTAGCATTTTCAAAGTTTCTATTTAAGAAAAATCTGAAGACAAAAAGGACAAAAATTATTCCTAAATCCCTGTACGTTATTATACTTCCTAAGGCGTTTTAGGAAGACAGATGAGTGTAAATCGCCATATAGGTGATCTCAGCAATAATTCAAAGAACTGAGTGCAAACTCAGTACACAATGGGGGGAAGAAATGCCCTTGACCTCTACCACTCCCCAAAAAACATAAATATTTGTATCTTAATTTCACTCCTGCAAAAAATAATGGAAACAAAATGATTAAATCCTAAGTGGTAACTTGCTTTTCATTGTCCCAAATAAATAAATGCATAAATAGGACATTTAAAGGAAAACTAGAGGGAAAGATAAATATATGTATATTTATTTTTATATAAATAATTATTACATATCATAACATTATATAGAAAACTATATATATAACTATATATATATGAACAATATTTTTTTAACATTTTAAAACAGCAGAATGTTTTTGTTTGAATACAATCTTTAAAAAGCCAAATATAAGTAAATAACATGGTACTGGGTTATAACCCACAGTTTAAGATAAATATCCACGAGTCCATACTGATATATACAAATAATTGAATAAATAAACAAGTGGGGATGAAAAGACAAATCTGTCATGCGGAAGAATTCCAAATCATTTATGCAGCTGCTTGTCCCTACCGAAGAAGTGGAGTATAACTCGCCATCTCAATAGCGTGGGCTGTGCGGAGTGACCTCCTTCCAAAGAGTACAGTATTGGGAGGGGGGGAAAGAGTAACTTCACAGTGGAGGAACCTTCCAAACACTCCCTCAGGCAGGTGATCAAAGTCAACATCACTAGTGATAAGTCATGTTATTGGTGTGTACTCTTGACATGTGATGAGACCACCTCTGTGGTCTTCCTCTCAAAACTCATAACCCCAGTCTATTCATGAGAAAAACATCATGAAAATTCTAATTGATGGACATTCTACATGATACCTATGGGGTACCTAACCAGTACCGCTTTAAACGGTCAAGTTCATCAAAAACATGGAAAATCTGAGCAAGTGTCATAGCCCAGAGGAGCCTAAGGAGACATGATAACTAAATGTAACATGGTATCCTGGATGGGATCCTGGAACAGAAAAAGGACATTAGAGAAAACTGAGGAAATCTGAATAAAGTATGGACTTTAATAATAATGCATTAGTATTGGTTCTTTATAACAAATGTGCCATCCCAGTGTAAGTTGTTAGTAAGATAGGAAACCATAGTTTACACTGTATACCATCTTTGCAACTTTTCTATAAACCTTAAACAAAAAGTTTATTTTTAAAAAGGTAAATATACAAAATCATGTTTTTTTAATGAGATGCTTTTATTAACAGTAGAGTTCAGAGAAGCTCCAGAGCCCTGCTCTCTATATCTCTGACCCTATAGGGACTTCCCTGGTGGTCCAGTGGTTAAGACTCCACACTCCCAATGCAGCCGGTCCGGGTTCGATCCCTACTCAGGGAACTAGAGCCCGCATGCATACCGCAACTAAAAGATCCCTCATGCTGCAACTGGAGATCTCAAGTGCCACAACTGAGACCCGGTGCAGCCAAATAAATAAATAAATATTTTTTGAAAAATCTTTAAAATATATATATCTCTGACCCCACCCGCTGCTCCAATCCTAGCTTGCCTCTCTGAAACCCAGAGCAGTTTGAAATCACTATCATGAAAAACTGGGACAAGTTACCATTACAAAACACCAGCCCATTTCGGGCAGCCTAGCAGCATTGAGCTGCGTGACTTCAACTGACTGTATTAGACCACAAGCTCTATGTGGGAACCACGTCTTAGCCACACAAGCGCATGCTGAGCGCTCTGTTGACAAAACACTCTGCTGACAAACTCACCAGCACCAGCAGGAGCAGCACCATTGCAAACACAAGGTGATGGCTTTCACTGCCAGCCCTACTGGCCTTTCTTGGCCACAGATCTGCAAAAATTACTTCCCCATTCGTCAAGTCTGTTCCCTGTGAGATCAGATAGGACAAACCTCTCCAACATGCCCTTCTGGCCTCCTGGAGTCTTACAGAGTGATGCACACTCCCCCTCACCCCCATAACCCCACCCAAACACCACCTCCGGTAGAACTCAAAAAAGGAGGGAAACAGGAGATTCCGAAAATCGATCAGGTTTATTTTATACTACTTTCATGTTTAACTGATCCATTTTATCACAGATTAATCACCCACAGGACAAATGGGTACAGCTGAATCAAGCCCTTACGCTCTCTCTGCAAATGAAAGTTAACATTCACACAGAGAGCAAAAGACTTTGTTCCCCATCAGTTGAGAGTGGCCATTGTTCCAAACGGCAGTAATATCTCAGCAATGAATCTCTGTCATGAAAGTAACATCTGTGGAGTCAGGAAAGAACTATTGCGAAAACAGATGAATCACTTGGGAACCCAGGGTTCACACTAACATCACATACTTATGTAGCAGTTTGGAGAGGCATTCATTTTACAAGTAATTAGTGAGCACACACTACATGCCAGGCAAATCCTAGCTCTCATGGAGCTTATGTTCTTATGTAGGAAACTCAATATTTAAGAAAACAATACATGAAGAAAAATTCATAGTGATAAGTGCTGGGGTGAAAATCACCCACGGTAAAATGCTAGGATGATGAGGCTGTGGGCGAGGTAATACGGACGGATCGGGGAGGCAGATTTTATGGTCGGGAAAGACTTGCCAGACAGGTAATATTTGAACTTTTTGTCACTGACCCAAATGTCAAAGAGATGCAAGCCATGCAAAGACTTGGGAGAAGGGTGTTCCTAGCAGAGGGAACGGCACAATGCAAAGGCCCTAAAATGGAACCAGGTTGGTGTGTTCCAGAAACAAAAACCTCCTGACAATCCCCAGAGATGGGCAACTGTAGTTCAGAAAGGTGAAATCTGAGGCCAACGTGGAAGTAAACCCAGCACAGCCAACGGCCCTGCTAGTCTCCAAGCACCACGCAGAGCTGTGTCCTTAGCTGGGAAGCTAGGCCCCAAAAGAACTGAGTGCGGGGAATCAGGCCCTCATCTGAGAAACACGTGCATGGGGCAAAGAGGCAGCCTCTGAAAGCTGTTTCACAGGAAGAGAATTTGAGGCCAAACATAAAAATCAAGACTCCTGTGCAATGTGGCCAGGGCCCAGCAGCCCAAATGACTTGATACTATACAGGGCACATGAGGCCCCAGGGCTGGGCAGCGAGCACCCACAAGGGCCAAGCAGGTACACGGGAGGATCGTCAAAACCCAAAGGGAACTCACTATATACTGCACTGAGTCTCCCCCAGCCCAAGAATCCCAATTTAGTAGGTATGTGACAGACCCGGGAATCTGAAGTTAAATAAGTTCCCAGGTGATTCTGTTTAGCCAGATCTCAGAATGACTGTGATTGGGAGTGAGGAGAGGGCAAGCTTGTCCTGGAGGGGAAAGTTGAGTCTGAAGAATCCTATCTCTACAAACGAACAGAATCAAGGACTGAAGTGAATGCAGTAAAAGCATCTGGTATAACTCAGTGTCCATTCATAATTTTAAAAATTATTTAAAAAGAAAAAGAGAAGTAAAATTTTATAGTCTAATAAAGATTATCTAAAAAATGTATAGCTTATATCATTTATGGAGAATTTGAGAGTATTCTCCTAGGACTAGGAATGAAACAAGATTGACAGCTATTACCACTTATCTTCAATGCCATTATAGATGTCATATTTAATGCAATTAAACAAGGAAAAGAAAAAAATCTTCTACAGGTTGGGAAGAAAAAAAATAAAGTGAATGCAGTTGAAATAAAAATATATATATATATGAAACCAAAACTGTACCAGCTAATAGGAAAATACAGTTAAGAACATTGTGTAACTAGGTGTATTCCTTTCCCTCCAGCCCCATCTCCAAATTCAGGAGACATTACCTTTGTTTTCAATATAATGTATTCAGTGTAAGTTTAAAATCTAAACTTAGGCTATATGATGTTTCATAATGTCATGTTTAACATTGGCTCATGAAATTCCTGAGAATTTAAAACCAGCTCTCAGCATGAGCCAGTTCCTGCGTACCACTGGCAAAAGCTTTTAAAAAAACAGTCCACTGCCTTTCCCTTCCTTTCCCTCTTCAGGTCTTAGTCTTCTCTTCCCTACAATCAATGTACAGTCTTCACATCTGCTCCTAGGAGCCCCACGGTTCCAGCTGCTGAGGGGCAGCTGGTGCCAGGAGGTGGGTGGGGAGGGGGATGGGAGGAAGCAGCTGGCTCACTGGCCCCATCTAGGACTCATCAAGAATGCCTGTGCTTGGGGTGTTTTACATACTGGGATTTCATACAAGAGCTCATTCAGAAAAGCAGTTCTTGGGGGCAGGGCGGGGAACAGTAACGACAATGTTTTTCTTCAAGTGTGAAAAGTGCTGGTCTAGGTTATTGACACACAGTCTACACGTCCATCCATGATGGTGCAGATACGTGTTACCCACACCCTAATAAAGCTGGTGGTGCCAACGATGCCCTCCTCCAATCTAATGTAAAGCTAAAGAACGTGATGGGAGGGATATTTTTCCAACACAGCACGTGCTAGTTCACTCTCACCTTGAGAGTGCACTCTATTCTTAATTCTAAATACATTTTTAAAATACACCTCTAGGGCTTCCCTGGTGGCGCAGTGGTTGAGAGTCCGCCTGCCGATGCAGAAGACGCGGGTTCGTGCCCCGGTCTGGGAAGATCCCACATGCCGCGGCTGGTCCTGTGAGCCATGGCCGCTGAGCCTGCGCGACCGGAGCCTGTGCTCCACAACGGGAGAGGCCACTACAGTGAGAGGTCCGCGTACCGCAAAAAAAAAAAAAAAAAAAAAAAAACACACCTCTATACAGGCGCTCCTTGGTAAAGAGCAATGAATCCTGCTTCTACTAAATGCCATCCTATGCTTATAAATTAAGAAAAATCAAATTTTCTACCTAATGTCAAAACACATACCCAAAAAGTATGACTGTCAACGGCATACAGTCCATTCTCCCTAGTTGTAACCAGCTCTGCTGCCAGAAGTCTTCCTACTGCTTCTCATCACTGGGGTCTCACGGAATGTCATTCTCACTCAAGAACTCCTCCCGGGCAAAATTAATTTCTCCCTCGTCCACATTCCCATAGGGCCCCACCTCCATGTCTCCTCCAGCAGTGATTCCAGTTTGCTTGGTTATTTACGGATGTCACTCCTGCTGGATTTGGGGTGGAGCAGGGAGGGCGATGTGAAAGAGGGGAACCTAAAATTTACTGTGTCATTTCTATGTTCTAGGCTCTACGCTAAATGCTTTACAGGCATCGTTTCCTGTGGTCCTCACAATAATCCTATGAGATAGGTACTATTTTTATCCCAATTCTACAGATAGGTATAAGGGATTTTTTTTTTTTTTTTTTTTTTTTTTTGCGGTACGCGGGCCTCTCACTGTTGTGGCCTCTCCCGTTGTGGAGCACAGGCTCCGGACGCGCAGGCTCAGCGGCCATGGCTCACGGGCCCAGCCGCTCCGCGGCATGTGGGATCTTCCCGGACCGGGGCACGAACCCGTGTCCCCTGCATCGGCAGGTGGACTCTCAACCACTGCGCCACCAGGGAAGCCCGGTATAGGGGATTTTTAAGTTACTTGGCTCAGGCTACATGGTGCTAGAGTCCTCAGGATCTGAATCCTAGCTCTCTGGCTCCTAGGACAAGGCCTGTGGTCATTATTCCTCCTAGTGAGGAACGTGTGCGGCTCAACTGTGTCTTACTGTTATTTACCTTACTTGCTTTACAAGACCCGCTTCGCTTTGTCACTGTCTCATCACCCTGCATTTCCAGCCAAGACACTGGCAGCTTGGGGTTGGGACTGCGGTGAGGTGAGGGTTAGGGTTAAAAATCTTTGCTCTGTGTTCCTAGCTTTGAAATATTTAGCATCTACAATATCCTATCAGGTGATTTTTTTTTTTCCTTAGGATAATAGGATTCTGGAACCTGCATCTCAGTCCACTGCTACCTCCCCAATATCCTTAGTTCAAAGGACTCTTTCATCAGAATTTAGGTAGAAAACACTGCAGGAAAAGGACAATAAAATGAGTACAGCTGCTAATTCAAAATGCCACAGACTGTCCACTCCACATCTATAAATTTATTTCTAAAAATAGTTAAATGGCACAGCAGAACAAATAAATAAGTAAAACATTCACTATGAAAACCTTCTTTTTGGGAAATATTTACATATTTTGAATAATGAATCACACCATCTTGCTTTATCCTTTAAATGCACCCTTTGATTCTGCTCACACTTACTGAACACTACAATGGACAGTGGCAAAAACACAGTCTGTGACCTCTCACAAGGAAGATGGGTGATAAAATAATTTCAAACCCAGTGATTCTAATATTATGCTATATGTAAAATTCATTCATATAAAACTAGTGTAAACAAAAACAAACTAGGTTGGTATGAAGATCCTAAGCAGGGGCTAAAAGTTCCCTGGTATCTCCCTGTCCACATGCTTTGTTAATTAGCAATAGTTTTAAGCAAAAGTAAGATCACTTCAAGATAAAGACCTGAATGTAAGACCTGAAACTGTAAAACTCCTAGAAAAAAAACATAGGCAGTATGCTCTTCTTTTTTCTTTTTTTTTGTGGTACGCGGGCCTCTCCCTGTTGTGGCCTCTGCTCCGGATGAGCAGGCCCAGCGGCCATGGCTCACGGGACCAGCCGCTCCGCGGCATGTGGGATCCTCCCAGACCAGGGCACGAACCCGTGTCCCCTGCATCGGCAGGCAGACTCTCAACCACTGCACCACCAGGGAAGCCCAGACAGTATGCTCTTTGACAATGGTCTTATTAGCAATATCTTTTGGGATATGTCTCCTCAGGCAAGGGAAACAAAAGCAAAAATAAACAAGTGAGACTACATCAAACCAAAAAGCTTCTGAACAGCAAAGGAAGCCATCAACAAAACGAAAAGACAACCTACTAAATGGGAGAAGATATTTGCAAATCATACATTCAATAAGGGGTTAATAATTCGAAATATATAAAGAACATATAATTCAACAACAAAAAAACAAATGACCCAGTTTAAAAATGAGCAGAGGAGATGAATAAACATTTTTCCAAGAAGACATACAGATGGCCAACAGGCACATGAAAAGATGTTCAACATCACTAATTATTAGGGAAATCCAAATCAAAACCACAATGAGATATCACCTCATGCCTGTTAGAATGGCTATTATCAAAAAGGCAAGCAATAACAAGTGTTGGTGAAGATGTGGAGAAAAGGGAACCCTCAGTGTACTTTTGGTGGGACTGTAAATTGGTGCAGCCACTTTGGAAAACAGTGTGGAGGTTCCTCAAAAAATTAAGACTAGAACTAACTACCATATGATCCAGCTATCCCATTTATGGGTATTTATCCAAAGAATACAAAACACTAATTTAAAAAGGTATATGCACCCTATGTTCATTGCAGCATTATTTATAATAGCCAAGATATGAAAACAACCAAAGTGCCCATCAATGAATGAATGGATAAAAAAGATGTGGTATATACAATGGAATATAACTCAGCCATAAAAAAGATGAAATCTCGCCATTTGCACAATATAAATGGACCTTGAGGGTATTATGCTAAGTGAAATAAGTCAGAGAAAAACAAATACTATATGATTTCACTCATTTGTGGAATATTAAAAAAAAAACAAACAAAAGAGCAAAAAAAAGAACAAACCTACCAAAGCAAACCAAACACGTAGATACAGAGAACAGAGCAGTGGTTGCCAGAGGGGAAGGGCTAGGCTTTGGTGGGGGAGGGTGAAATGGGTAAAGGGGGTCAACTCTATGGAGACAGATGGAAACAAAATGTTGGTGGCTGTAGTGTATACAGAAGTAGAAATATACTGTTGTACACATGAAACTTACATAACGTTATAAATCTATGTAACCTCAATAAAAAATAATAAATAATCACTTCAAGATAAACCAAAGAAAAGATAATTCTCAACTACATTTGACATTTCAAAGGGCACTGTTAAGAGGAACCACACGGAAGCCCGGGCTTGTGTAAAGAGCTGACGAAGGTTTCAGCACCCTGTCTTCCCCTGTGCTGGCTCCTCTCTCCCTCTCCACCACCTTCCCTTGTCCATGTTTATTCCTTATTCCCCTTCATCCAAATGTAACTTACTCTCTGCAAAAGACGACTTTGAAAAAAATCACTGTTGAATATTGAACTTTGATTTTCCTGTCCTTAATATAAAGTTTGGCAGTTTATGCCCTTAGAAGTCTCTCCCTCTCTCAACAAAAGAGCCACAACCAAAGTTATTTTTATTTCCATGTTGCTCTTGGCTCATTTTCTTTTGTGCGTCAGAGGCTTTCAAAAGGTTCCCGACTCTAGATCCAAAAAGCTCAAAAAATGATTGAGTACAGGATAAAATATTCCTCTCATCCAGAGGGGAGCCTGAGGTCATAGGTAGGCATCACCAGCAGCTGGGGAAAGAATCTGGGGTTCTGAAGCCCTGAGCAGCAAGACTTTCCAGGACCCACAGTCACCCACAAGCTTCTGCTCCATCTGCCCGGAACATAACCCAGGACTTTATTTAGCAGATTGCCTCTGGAATGGTCATAATGATTATTAAAATGTTGAAGAGTTTCCCCACGACTGGCAAATACTGCCCCCCACCAAAATACACACCTTGGCCTCCCCAGGTCCTCTCAGGATCCCTGTCCCAAACTCCTTACAATCAAGAGGCAAGGAGACCAGTAGAAAGTCTCCAGGACCCTCCCCCAGTGCTCACAGAGCTGGACATAACCACACTCCACTTTAATTTCCTCTACTGAAAAACAAGGGCATTGAATTGATTCTCTGAGTTGCACTTTGATTGCAATTATGTCAAATTATTTATCCCTGAGGACAAGGACAAGATAGGAATATAACAGTATGAAAAAAGTTCATCTGTTAGGAGGGTGGAATCTCGGGTTATATTTTTCTGATGAGACAGCAGTGCCAAAACCCTGGGTTCAGGATGCCTGGGATGGAATCCCAGGTCTGCCATGGGCTAGCTGTATAATCTCGCTGTGCCTCAAATTATCTCATCTATAAAATGGGGATGGTAGGACTATTACCTACTTCACAGGGTTGTTTTGAGAATAAAATGTATTCATGTTTGTAAATCGCTTAGAATAGTACTTAGCGCACAGTAAGCACCTTTAAGTGTTGATTAAATAAGCAAATCATGTTATTCTGTCCCAGAATATTTGTTCAATAAATTCAAAAATTAAGCAACTTTCACAACACAAAGGAAAAAAATAACTGAGACAGTATGAAACACTTACATATCCATATACTGTTGTTTAATAACCCAGCACTAAAACATCTGAGATCCAGATTTTACACTGCACTGTGTGCATTTAGGGAAACTAACACATTGGAAGGCATTTCCACTGCAGCATGAGATATGATTTGTACCACTCCTTTTCTAATCAGAAATGTCACAGGCTTATGGGAAATTTAGGTTACAAGTTTCTCATTTTAACCCTGCAAAAACATTTACCCATATCCTGGTGGGAGAATACATTTTATTTTGTGGTGCTAAGACTTAAAGGATTATAAACATAAAACCAGGCCTCGCACAGCTACAGCTTCTCTCGCGGACACAATGACTCAAACTAAGAGTTTAAAGGGCCATATCTTATGGGCTGGGTCCTCTGGCATCAATCTTTAAAAACACCTACAGTGGAAAAGAAACTGCTACACCTAGCAGCTAGCTTGATCAAAACTCCTTTTAGAGAACTTCCCTGGTGGCGCGGTGGTTAAGAATCTGCCTGCCAATGCAGGGGACACAGGTTTGATCCCTGGTCGGGGAAGATCCCACATGCCGCAGAGCAACTAAGCCCATGCGCCACATCTACTGAGCCTGCGCTCTAGAGCCCACGAGTCACAACTACTGAGTCCGTGAGCCACAACTACTGAGCCTGCATGCCACAACTACTGAAGCAAGCACGCTTAGAGCCCGAGCTCCAAAACAAGAGAAGCCACAGCAATGAGAAGCCCTAGCACCTCAACGAAGAGTAGCCCCCACTCGCCACAACTAGAGAAAGCCCAAGCGCAGCAACGAAGACCCAATGCAGCCAAAATTAAATAAATAAATAAATTTATATAAAAAAAAGAACATTAAAAAAAAAGCAAACTCCTTCTAGTTACTAAAAGGTTGCCACAACCTGAGCTCAAGCATAATTTAGAAACATGCTACTGCACTGCTAAGGAGACAAAAGTATTTCATTTTTCTGTTAGAGATTAAGGAGAGGAAACTATCAACAATAACTCCAGGGAATTCCCTGGTGGTCCAGTGGTTAAGACTCAGAGCTCTCACTGCCCAGGGTGCGGGTTCAACCCCTGGTCTGGAAACTAAGATCCCACAAGCTGCCCGGTGTGGCCCAAAAAAACCAAAATCAAAACAAAACCAAAAAACTCCCTTACCTGTTTCTCCCACTTAATAGTTAAACCTCACAGTACCTTTACACACAAATTTAAATAGCTCACGAGTTTATCCTCATAGAGTAATGTATTAGACCTTTCCTGATGGAGGTAAGATTTACTAAACACAGTCTGGCTACAGCTTTTCAATTTTCTTCTTTAAAAGTGAATTTCTCTAAAGCTATGAGAAGGAACTCAAACTTTGCTTAGTGAGAAAACTAAAGCTTGAATTACAATCATTATCATTAAAATGTTATTAAAACCCTAAAAAAAATGAAAGAGTTTTGTGGAGGGATAGTGGCAATGGTAACACAATAATATGAAAGTACTTAATGACACTAAACATTATACCAAAAAATAGTTAAAATGAGGACTTCCCTGGTGGCACAGTGGTTAGGAATCGCCTGCCAATGCAGTGGACACGGGTTTGAGCCCTGGTCTGGGAAGATCCCACAAGTCGTGGAGCAGCTGGGCCCCTGCGTCACAACTGCTGAGACTGCGCTCTGGTGCCCGCGAGCCACAACTGTTGAGCCCGTGTGTCTAGAGCCCGTGCTCCGCAACAGAAGAAGCCACCGCAGCGAAGAGTGGACCCCACTCTCCACAACTGAGAGGGCCCATGAGCAGCAATGAAGATCCAAGGCAACCAAGAATAAATAAATAAATTTATTTTAAAAGAAAAGTTAAAATGACAAATTTTATGTTATGTGTATCTTAGCACAATAAAAATAAAGTGAAATAAAATAACTAAAATACCCTGTAAGGGCTTCCCTGGTGGCGCAGTGGTTGAGAGTCCGCCTGGCGATGCAGGGGAAAATGGGTTCGTGCCCCGGTCCAGGAAGATCCCACATGTAGCGGAGCGGCGGGGCCCGTGAGCCATGGCCGCTGAGCCTGCGCGTCTGGAGCCTGTGCTCCGCAAAGGGAGAGGCCACAACAGTGAGAGGCCCCCATACCGCAAAAAAGAAAAAAAACAAAGAAAAAACAAAAAAAACAACAACGCTGTAAGACTTAAAGGTAAATGAAATTTATAACAAATGATTTTCAATTAAGAAACACATATTTAGTAATCAGACAACTTCTAAGGAGCAGGGTCCCCCCACGACCTAGTTGAAAGTGCATCAACAAGCCTAAATGAGTGTTAGGCAGCACTTCTCACATGGTTCACAAATATTCTGACATCAGGAACAAACATGGTGAAGACACACTTTCCTCAAAGCCATAAATACTCACACTTTTTATATGGATTGTGAGTTACACTAGATCCTGAGAAGACAGGCTGGGAGCTCAGACAATTAGTGAAAAGATCCTCAAACAACATTTAAAGGCTGTGTACAAACTCAAGCTAAAAGCCTGTGTACAATTCACTTGTATGTATGTTATCACAAAACGTTTAATACTATTAAAAATTTAATAAGAATTTAAGAAATTCTTATTCAAATAGGCAGTGTGTAATTGTGGAGCCTGTTAATAGTTCAAGCCGTAGATTCTTTCCATTCTTTACACTTTCACTGCACCACCATTAACTGGCCATTTAACGCAGCACAGAGGACTCTGGACACCTGGTCTCCCCAAAGCCCTGAGAAAGCACTCGAAGGGCGATCTAAACTGTAACAGGCAGGCCTGGCAGATAAAGTTAAGGGAACTCCTCATTCTGGGGAAAAACCTAGCGATAATCAAATGCAGAAACCCTTATGATCAGTAAGAATCTACTTGCGTTTAGTACTTCACAGAGGAAGTAAAGAAGGCAATAATCGGAGACTAGGAGAGGGAGCAAATATAGGCGTGGCGGTAGCTCTGGACTGATTCTACAAGGGTAGTTCTGAAGGGCTTAACAAAATCCTATTCAAGGCTTGGAGCACCACGCTCTTGGATCTGAGACCTAAGTCCCACATACCTGGAGCTGGAGCGAGAAAAACAAGTCCCTTCACACACGCCCAGCTCCTTGCCCCCCACCTTGCCCTGCCCGACTCCGGCGTCATCACTTCGTGGGCCCCGCAGCGGGCAGCTGTGTGGCCACACGCCCGGGACCGTTCATCTGGCGGGCTGGGCTCCAAGCCTCGGAACGCAGCACTTCCTGGTTGGTCCGGGATGCTGGTCCCATCGCGCCCGCCATCCCGGTCATCCCATAGCGCACGCGAACCCTCGGGCGCGCGAGATGACCTGGGGTCACCGGACACACTGTACTGGGGGCCCCCGCGGCGAGGGAGATGGGTACATCCTGCAGAGGACGCCCCCAACTTCGGCCCGGAGCCAGCGCGGCTGTGCGCGCCACACAGCCGCCCGCCCCGGCAAGAGTGAGCGCCGAAGTTGTCAGCGTCGACTCTGCAGGAACCCGGGACGAAGGCGTGCACAGGAGGACCCCGGAGGCTGCCAGGGAGGCCGCTCCCGCGAGGCCGCACGAAGCTGGCGCCCGCCGCCGACGCCACTGCCAAGGTTCCGTCCAAGCTGGGCGGGGAGCGGCCAGCTGCCCGAGGCTGGCGGGAGGAGGGACGGAGCGCGAGCGCAGCGGAAACCGCCTCCCGCGGGAGCTCTGCGCGCCCCAGCCGCGGCGCGGCTCCTACCTGTGGGGCGAGGGCGGCCGGCCGCGGGAAGCTGCGCGGTGGCGGCGGATTCTTGGGGCTCGGGCGCAGCTGGCACCACTGGAGGCTGGGGAGGAGGGAAGGAAGGAGGGCCTGAGTGAGGACCGCGCCGTCTCCCGGAACTCGGCGCCGGGATTCGCGCTGGCCCGGCAGGGGTGGGGCGAGGCGGTGTCGGTCAGGATGCGTCGCGGCGCAAGCGGGCCGCCATCGCTGGGCAGGAGGTCTCAGGCCGCTGGGCCTCTCTCCTGGTCCCCATTTCTGATTCTCTCTTCTCCCAGAGTTTCAGAACTCAACTGCGTTAACCTAGGGAACGTTCACTAGCATTTTTATTATTATTTTCAGGTACTCTTGAGCCGCCAAGGGCCCAGACACTGTTGTAGGAGCTTTGCCTAGATTATCTTATCCTCGTCTATCGCAGCTGGTAGCCAGAATTGGTCTATTTTACAAGTAGGGGAGAAAAGCCAAAAAGTGTAGTAACTTGCCTGAGGTGACGCAATTAAGAAGTAGGAGCTTCGTTGATGTCATCCATAAGGTTTCTTCCAACTCCCTGGCGGTAGGTGTTATCACTAATTTACAAGCAAAGGAAACTGGAAACTGAGACTCAGAAAAGTGACGTAACCAGCCTAAGGTCACCCAGTCAAGAACGTAGGAGACTAGAATTTGTGTCTTGATGTCTGAAACTCAAGCTGGGTATGATTCAGAAATCTTAGTATAAAATAATAAACCAGGAGTAAAACATGGAAAATTTCCCATGCCACCCACGGAACTGTCCAAATAAAGCGATTTTGATGTCCACTTAGAACAAAGTCTTAAGAAAACAAAGCAACCAGTTGTCATGTGGCTTGACTAGCAGCCATTTTGGAATATAGCTTTGAATATATGCCACCCTAACCTCATTACATAGTGTTGCTTTCTGCCAAAGCCAAAGGAAGCTATTGCCTCCACATACCCCAAAACTGTTAATAATGATGGCTTCTTTAAAGCACTTAGTGGATACTGCGCGGCCGAGACTGGCTGAGTTACATAATGTCTTACTGCACACGTGTAACTACATGAAGTGAAAAATATAATATTCCAGTCCAAAGTAGGGTAGGAGAAGTGAAATTATACTGTAGTCTGGAACTCTGTTTTCCTGTAACCTATAGTTGCTCAGCTCTCCCTGGACTACGTTTTTCCCTCTTGAGCACATCTTTTCCTAATGATAGAAGAGTCACACTGCCTTCACTCTTTCCTTGTTGACAGAAATGATTGATGTCTTTTGAATCCTATGATACTGACAGAATTTTACAGTTAAACACATGGCCCTCTGAGCAAGCAGAGTATTGCCTAAGAGGACTTTGGCAAGTGTAAGACAAGCATGTTACCAAAAGGCTGAATACCCTTTCCTCCCCTTATTTCTCAAGTTTTATTAGTCACAGATGATTTGATAAGTATTATACGCACAAGTAATGCACTCTTACAAGCTTGTCTTTAGAAATTATAACACTTTTGATTGGGAACCAGCAGGCTATAAAATTGCATCCCAAATTCGAAGTGTCATCATTAAAACATTTGGCAATAGGTTTTTCTATTAAGTATAATAAGAAATAAAATTATTTAAGTGCCCTCACAGTAATTGAATTTCTGCTTCCCTGAGCTAGAGGAATAAAATAGAAAAAGGCCATACGTTGTTTAGAGATAAACTTAAGCTATGGACTGTCAAATATAAGTTTTATATATAGTATGATTCTTTATGTGATTATTTCTATTGTCCTGAGAGATTTGCTGACGGTTAGTGGTTGTTTTTCCAAATCTTGCATATCTTCAGAGATGTCAAGAAAGAAATGACTATGGAATCCTGTTATAAATCCATCTGGATACATATTTGACATTTTTATCACACAAGTGGTATTCTAAATCCTCTTCAAGTTTTATCTTTTCTTCTCAGTATAAAAGTAATATATGCCCATTTTATAATTTTTACATTTATATTTTACAAAAATACAGGGTTTTGGAGACGACAGAAAATAATTTTTTAAATTAAAAGCACCTATATTTTCCCCCTCCACACATACCCATTATTAACATTTTGTTTTATTTCCTTTTTGTTTTCTATACATAAAGATTTGTTACAAAATTAAATTAACACCACCTGTACAAACAATGTTGAATCCTGTTTATCTCACTGAATATTTATAAATTGAGTATTTTTTTACCATCGCTAAATTAAAAAAAAATTTAGTGGTTGAAGAATATTCTAATTATTTACTTATCTGCTCATCTATTGGTGGCTTTTAGAATGTTTCCAGACTTTCTGGAAGTTTTAAGTCATTCAGGAATGAACACTGAATACCCATCTTTGTTGAGAATAGGGACCTAAGAATGGAACTACTGGATCAATATTTATAAACATTTTTGAAACTCTGAGATGCTGCAAAAATACCTTCCAATATTAAGTATAATCTTGCTTATAATTTGGAAATGTGATGGACCAAAATCATATCTTGTTTTAATCAGCATTTCTTCAATAATCAATAACGATGAAAACTTTTTTCATGTTTATTATTTGTACAATTTACTGAGAATGATCTATTCATATCTATTGCCTGTTTTTTCCTATGTGATATTATTGCTGCTCTTGTTAATTTACATTAATGCTTTTAATAGAAACATTATTTATATATGTATTATCTGTAGAATAAATAAAATTTACATACCAGTGTCCTCCCCCAGATTTTATCTTGTGGTATATTTTATATGTACGCTGCTGTCCAGATCATCTAGGTCATTTTTGGATACCCAGCATCCGTCATCTCTTCTAATAATTCCATTTTCTTATAGAGAATTATCTCTACCCAAATGTGTATAGTCTCAGCAAAAGGATAATTTGAGGCAGCAATCTCCAAGACAAAAGGCAGATCCTTCCTCTCTATTCCCACCACCAGTTCATTTATGCTGTAGGTCAGGTGGACTGAATCCCAAGGAATGAGAGAGTGGGTAGTGTCTGGGGCTGGGCTCACTGGACAGAGGCAGTAGCAGCTTCAGCAGCAGCTTTACCCTGACCAGGGTGGCCCAGTCAGAGACGATTCCCCACTTCCTGATTTGTTTGTTTTTAACCTTATGGCACTTCCTTTGTCACTGTTGGTTCCAGTCTTGCCTCCCAGCCTTGCCTTGAGTCTTTGAGCCCCTGGGGCCCTTTTCCTTCAGATAGCAAGAGTCTGCATCCATTGCTTGTCTCTTGATAACCCTCACTAACATAACTTGTGTGACTTCTATATCATTCCATCCACCTAACAGTCCCCTGATTAGCACTTCATTTATTCGTTATGAATCCTAATTAACTAATCACAGTACACATGCTACTCTGGAAACTCAGAGTATGAAGCAGGATATTTTATCCTCAGTCACCTGCTGACGTAAATCATTTTAGCCATCATAACACTGATGGAATGAAAGATGAGAATAATGTGATTATCAAGGCTTAAAAAAAAAAAAAGTGACAGTGGTTAGGACCAGGACTCTCAAGAGAGAACGAGGAACAGAGTGGATATTGCTAAGGTGTACAGAAACATTGTAACTCTCGATATTCATTTTAGCTTCCTGCGGACCATTCATCCATTTCATGATTTCTCCCAACAGCACTCAGTTTGTGGGCTGTCTACCATGTGACTCTTTAAAAAGGGGCCTCACTGATGCCTACAACTGGAGCTGAAACATCAGAGGTAATCTTCTCAGTTACCTTTAGCCAGTCCCTTTGAAGTGTTTTCATATCCAAAGACCCAAAAGGATCCAACTGCCCTAACTGTCAGTAGGTAAGTCTAAAACCTTGTTTAAAATATCTTTATATCTTCAATGTTTATGTATCTTTTAAAATTGTATTCATTTTCATGGATTTGTACATTTATAAAAGTAGCATGATTATTAAATGAGAAAACATGCAAAATCATTTAAAAGAGTGAATATTTGTTTAGCATGATACAATTGTATGTCAGTTGGTTGCTACAATTGTATTCAAGTAACTATAAAAGCAACTGTAATCAGTTCCCCCCAAATCCATAAATTGCACAGTAAAAAAATGATATCAAGGAAGTATTGCTTTGTGACTCCATAATAAAGAAAAACATGTTTTTCAAAGCTAACATGTTTTATACAAACATATCTATGTATTTTTAACTTTTAAACTTAACATCAAGTATAAAGTTTCATTCATTCATACATTATAAAAAACCACTATGTTGCAGGTACTGTTTTAGTAGCTGCAACATAGTGGGTTTTTATAATGTTAAGTTTAAAAGAAGGTACTACCTGAATAAGACAAATGAAGCGTCTGCTTTTCTGTAGGAGGACAGACTGAAATATGTAGGAGATGAAAGGTACTATGAAGAAATATAAACCAGGGTAAAGGAAAAGACAAGGGCTTCCAGAATGAGGTTGAGGGAAGCTGACAGAGAAAAGCCTTATCAGGCTTCTCTGATAAGGTGACACCAGAGCAGAAGAAAAGAAGCAAATCTTGCAGATGTCTGGAGGAAGAGCATCAACCTCATGGTTGTACAAAGGCCATGAAGTAGAAATATATTTGATATTTTCCAGGGAAGAGTAAGGAGGCAAAGGTGAATTGAGTGGCGTGAGCAGGGAGAAAAATGATAGAAAATGGAGTCAGAGGGGTGGCAGGGTGCAAGTTCCTAAGAGGAAGGGGTTTGAATTGAATGTTTCGTGTTTCACTTTATTGGAATATAGTTGATTTACAATGTCATGTTAGTTTCAGGTGATGCATATATATATTCTACATATATTCAGATATATATATATATATATTCTTTTTCAGATTCTTTTCTCATATAGGCCATTACAGAGTACTAAGTAGAGTTCCCTGTGCTATACAGTAGGTCCTTGTTGCTTATCTATTTTATATATAGTAGTGTGTATATGTGGAATTTAATGTTGATTGATACGAAAATCTTGAGGTGGAAGAGGGACACAGTGCGACTTTTGTTTTAGAAGGAGCACACTTACTGCCATCTGGAGACTAGACTGCGTGGGGGTGAGGATAGAAGCATGAAGACCAAGGAGCAGTCCAAGGAAGGATGGACTGGAGTGAGAGTCATGGAGGTGTTGGAAGGGATCAGATTCTGCATCTTGGTGTAGATAGGAAAGAAACCAATATTCAGGAAAACCAAGGAAGGAAAACCAAATATTAAGGAGGAGCCTTACTCAACAAGGGCATTAGTTATTCCCTGACCATACAAAATTCCTGGGGAGATGAATTAGTGAAGGCATCAGTGGTGTCCAATTAGTAGCATTATTGCTGCATTTTTTTCAGTTTATTTTATTTTTTACAAAATTTTATTACAGTATAGTTGATTTCCAATGTTGTGTTAGTGTCAGGTGTACAGAAAAGTGATTCAGTTATTAATATATTCATTCTTTTTCATATTATTTACCCATACAGGTTATTACAGAATATTGAGTAGAGTTCTCTGTACTGTTGCATTTTTTATCTTCACTTGGGCAAATGCCCTATTTGTTTATGAAATGTAAGTTTGATTTATTGCAGTTTTGCCCTGTGGAACTCAGTTCTACCACCCTTTAGACCAGTTCCTACACCATACATATTCCCATTTCAAAATTAAAGACAGATTTCTTTCCCATCAAGTTTTGACTCAGCCTTTGCCCAAATAAACATGCAACAAATCCAGCTTTTCACATCATAAGTTCAGTGCTGGTTGAAATCAGATATTGTACCTATAGTCTCAAAAGCATCTAGCTTCAGACTCTATTACACATTAGCATTCTTTGCATTTTCCAATTTAAATGTTTCTACAAACATTTGTTTGGTTTTACACTTTCTTAGTTCAGTTTAGATTTAGAAATTTATGTTTGTTATACCAGCAAATGTTTTTACTTAGAATAAAAGAATAGAAATAGAAGGACATATTATAAAAGGTTTCTTTAATGATAATAGAGTGGCAAAACTTCCCAGGATGAGAGCCACTTGGGTCCCTGCCTGTGTGCCTTCTAATCTTTTAGAACCTCCAGAGAATTATGGAAGTGTTTTCTTGGCAAACATTTGCTAACAGCTAAGGGGTTTGGAAAACATTATCATTTGCCTGCATCACTTTTTATTTTCCAGTAGAAATGTAATCATATGGACATTCACACTAAATTGTTGCTGATGTAGGTTTTCACACTTGTATAATCTGTCGCACTAAAGGTGCACTTTCAAATTCATGCCTTAGGGCTTCCCTGGTGGCGCAGTGGTTGAGAGTCCGCCTGCTGATGCAGGGGATGCGGGTTCGTGGCCCGGTCTGGGAGGATCCCACATGACACGGGGCGGCTGGGCCCGTGCGGCTGGGCCCGTGCGGCTGGGCCCGTGAGCCATGGCCGCTGAGCCTGCGCGTCCGGAGCCTGTGCTCCGCAGTAGGAGGGGCCACGGCAGTGAGAGGCCCGCATACGGCAAAAAAAAAAAAAAAAAATTCATGCCTTAGTCTAGTTTGTAAGCCTGTAGAGACTGTCCTACCCTCACACCCAGATACAGCAAAAGCATCTCTCAGAAACCTCTCAGCTCGCAGCTTCAGTTGAGCTCTGGGTGTTTCCAGGATGCAGAACCCTCTGCAAGAACAAAGTGGAAAAAAAAGAAAAAATATATATTTTACACACACACACATATATACATACATATATTATTTCTTTAGTGGGACAATCTATTTGACTTACATGCTCACTTTGAATTATAGACCCTCTGCCCAAAGATGTGACTTCATTATCCTTTTAACAACAAAAATTCAGGGATCAAATTTCAGAATTATCAGTCCTTAACCTTACAATGAAAAAGACCCCGACATATCATCAAAAATACTTTTCAATTCTTTACTCATCTTATATTCACCACCGCACACGCACATGTCCACAAGCTCCAAAACCCTTAGGACCAGATGAATTTAGGATATTCAGAATTTTATGAATTTTGGAGAATTATATATTATATAATTATGTTATATTATAATCATATATAATAGCCCCAGTGAGGCTTGGGGCAGCACCCCATAATTAAATACCCTCATATTTCTGCAGCAAAAGACATGAATAGACACACTGGATGGAAAAATAAAAACTGTAAATAGCCTCGAATCAATTCAGGTCCGATTTTCCTGTGCAGTGAGTTCGGAAGAACACTTGGTTTTCAGAACTTTTTGGATTTTAGAATTTTGGATAGGGCATCACAGACCTGAATTAAAACAGAATGGAGTAGACCCTGGAGACAACAAAGAACACTTTAAAACCCTTTTCCCTACCCCCTCCCAATTCATTCAATATCTTAGAGCACAATGGTTTTTTTTGCCAACTAATCAGATTCATTGTATTTTTATGTTTTTAACAACTGTATTTAGCAAATAGATTCAAAACCCATTTGAAAGTCATTTTGGGGAAGATTTTTTAATTGAATAAAAAATCTCTATTTCCAAGCTTTTTAAGGGGGACAGATATGAGAATTTTTATAGATGACACATATTTTCCAAAGTCAATCAGTTACGAAGGAAGCACTTCCAAAGGTCTGCTGTCATTATGCCCTTCACCATGGCCCGAGTTTCCTTCAAAAGCAGAAACTCTCCCACTTGTTATTAAAGTGACACTTCTATTATGAAGACAGTATTAATTTTAAATTCTGTTTTACTGTCACAGAATTGATAGACACTTGTTATAGAAAAGACAGAGTGTGAAACACTAATGTTTTTGGAAAATAAAGTGTGTCACTCCTTTAACGTACTCAGCCATGATAAAACCAGTAACCTTGTCTGCGATACAAAATGTTTACATCATTACTCATCATCTCTACTAAGAACAGTGAATAGTTTGCTATAGTCAAAGGTCTTATTTTTATACCATTATCTATGTCAGTAGATATAGTATCTATATTTATAGCAATTTGCACACTTTTAGCTTCACCTTATTAGCTGCAAGAACTTCTTGCCTCTGAATGATGCAATGAATAAATTTATTTTAAAGCTGTCTGCATTTTTATCCCAGAATCCAAATTTTATTCCAGCCAAAGCAACTCTTCCATCAGTGGTGACATTGTCACAATTTTTCCATAAAACATTGTTTTTGTTATGGAATTCATATATGCTGATAATATATTTTGTCCTTCAGTACATCTTTGCTTTATTCGGTAGCTTTCAGCCCTATAAGAGCAACACATCCTTTTTATTGTTGTAACATCCTCTTTATTATCTTGAAGTGGAATTAATTCATAATTTCACAAAATACAAATATGTATTGAAAATAAAGGAGAAATAAGAGAAAGTAAATTATAAAAGAGTAGAGTATCTCTCAACATGTAAAATTCTCAAACAAACCATACTGGAAGACATAATAAGAGGGATAGATGTTTTTATTCCCTATAATGAATATAGGTCTTTTAAAAGACAAATTTCCACCTAAGTATTGTCTACATCATTGTTTCTCAAATTTCAGTGTGCACACAAGTCACCTGTGGCTTGTGTTAAAATGTGGATTCTGATTTCACATGTCTGGAGTGGGCATTTCTAGCAAGCTTGTGATTCTGAAGCTGCTGGTCTACCTAAAGCTGGACACTGAGTAGAGAGGGTCAACACATTTCTTTATACTGATATTTGAATGTGACAGTTAAATTGTCAGCTGTTAAAGGTGTTGCCACCAGTGACTTAATTTTCCAGATACCTTCAAATCAATTCAGGTCAGGTTTTGCTGCCAAGTGAGTTATGAACAATCTGTTCGTGATTGTTGAATGAACAAGAATTGTTTGTGAACAACTCTTAGCAAAGTTCCAAAGAACAATTTTCCCTCAATGTACACTAGTTACATTCTCCAAAAATGCAGTCTATATGAAAAATATACAAACAATATTATGAACTTCTACGTAAAACAGAGTTGGTTCTAGGCTCAGATACTCAGCAGAGTTTTTTACTTACATGAGTGTCCAATAAGACCTTTGGAGGTTGTGTGGGATCAGGGACAATTGTTCAGTGTACAAGACCATTCCATGAATAACAGATCTCTAGCATCGCTGGCCTCCACTCACTAAATGCCCGTAAGTGCCCCCCAGTCACTGTGTTGGTCAAGAATACACCCCATTTCCAAAATGTTCCAGTGGGACAGTATAACCTCTGCTGATTGCCACTGCTGAAGTGAAACAGGAAAATTACTTCTAGTATTTAATTAAAGCAGAATCCAACATAAGCCCAGACACTGTAGAAATATTCATTCTTTCCTCCAACTGTATAGAAAGGCTCCCGTGCTGAAAACTTGTTCTAACACTTGTTTCTTCAATTCTTCCACAATATGATTTATGCATCTTCCACAATTATTTGCTGACATTTGGTTGCCATATTTTTTTCCTCACATTATTTCCACACAAGAAAAACTTGAGGAAGGATGCCTGTGTCTACCAAAATACTTTATTAAGACTTAACTCCCTTCTTATTTTTAAAAATAAAAATAAATAAAAATGTAATATTTTCTCCCTGCTTTGCAGGGAATTGTAAGAGTAGTTATTTCCTCTGAGTTGTACAGTTTAATATTTGCTCTTAGAGTAAATCAATTAGATTTCAATAAAAATTTTTTTAATTAAATTAAAAATATAAATATATTTAGCCCAAAACAATTTGCTCTTAGAAATTCTGATTTGCAGGCACTAAACAGAAATAAATCCTAATCAGAGTGTGTCTTACATTATTCTTTTGGTTGGTCACTATAAAATGATTTCTACAGACTTGAACCCTATGAAAATATATTGATTAATATATAACATATACAGGAACTTCCCTGGTGGTCCGGTGGTTAAGAATCCACCTTCCAATGCAGGGGACACGGGTTCGATCCCTGGTTAGGGAGCTAAGATCCCACATGAGGGATGGGGGGTGACAACTAAGCCCGTGGGTTCTGGACCCCGTGCACCACAACTAGAGAGAAGCCCACACGCTGCTAGGAAAGATCCTGCATGCCACAGCTAAGACCCAACGCAGCCAAATAAATAAATATTTAAATATACATATATATATGACATACACAAACTAAGGAATCTTTTCTCATAACTTTATTTACAAATCCAGAACTTAACAAATCTGTTAGGCTAGCACTTATGAAAGATCGATTTTTTTTTGTTTTTTTAATATTTATTTATTTTGGCTGCTTCAGGTCTTAGTTGTGGCATGCGAGATCTTCGTTGCAGCACGTGGGATCTTTTTTTGCAGACTTCTTAGTTGCAGCATGCAGGCTTCTTAGTTGCAGCATGCAGACTCTTAGTTGCGGCATGCATGCAGGATCTAGTTCCCTGACCATGGATCGAACCCAGGCCACCTGCATTGGGAGTGCGGAGTCTCACCCACTGGACCACCAGGGAAGTCCCAAGAAAGATTGACTTTTGTAATGAATATTGAAACGCAGTTGAGGTTCAATAGCTGTAAATGAGGAATATGTTACTTTCTTTTTTATCCCTTTTGGGTATTGTTTTCATGCAATTTAGCTAACTGTAGACCAATTATTGCATATGAATAGTAAGCAATGTAATTTTATAGTTTTACACAAATTACATGTGTATCACCAAAATTTTGTATATACACATTGAAGACAAAATGAACGAGTTAAAATATGTTCAAAGAAATAGAGGAATAGAAAGGCTAAATCTTCAGTTTTCTAAATTGAGAAATCATACACTTGTAGGAAGTAGATGAGCCAAAAGGAGGGGATGAGGAAAAAAGAAGACAAAGATTTAAAAAGTGACAATTGTTTTAGGAATAAAGCATATAGATGGCGTAGGGTTTTCCTGTCACAGATGATGGAACTGTGGCCCACAGGCAAGACAGAATGGCGACATCACTGCAGTTCTTGTTCTGGTAAAAGGATGTCGCCATTCTGCCTTGCTTGTGGGCCACAGTTCCGTCAGCTGTGACAGGAAAACAAACTTTCACAATTTCTTTGCGATAAAAGAGATCTGCTATTCAGGATTTAATTTTGACCCACAGGAGCTGGTTGGTAACATAGGAATGAGGAAAATCTTGACAGAAAATGTCTAGTGTCTATTTTTTTCAATTTTTTAAATATGAAATACATGTAACATCAAATTTACCATCTTAACTGTTTTTAAGTGTACAGTTCAGTGGCATTAAATACATTCATGTGGTTGTGCAACCACCACCCCCATCCATACAAATAACTCTTTTCATCTTGCAAACCTGAAAATCTACACCTATTAAACAATAACTCTCCTTTCTTTCCTTCCCCCAGCCTCTGGCAACCACCATTTCATTTTCCGACTTTACGATTTTTGACTGCTCTACGTACTTTATGTAAGTGGAATCACACCGCATTTCGTCTTTTTGTGTTTGGCTTATTTCACTTAGCATAATGTTCTCTAGGTTCATCCATATTGTGGCATATTGCAGAATTTCCTTCCTATTTAAGATGGAATAATATTCCACTATATGTAAATACCACATTTTGCTTATCCATTCATCAGTCAATGAACCCTTGGATTGCTCCACATTTTAATAATGCTGCTATGAACATGGCTGTACAAATATCTCTTTGAGACCCTTTTTCCAATTCTCTTGGGTATATACTCAGAAGTGGAATTTCTAGATCATATGATAATTCTGTTTTTAATTTTTTGAGGAAATCATAATGTTTTCCACATTGGCTATTCTATTTTACATTCCCACCAACAGTGCACAGGGTTTCAGTCCCTCCACATCCTCACCAACACTTGTTATTTTCTGTTTTTTCGAAAGTAGCCATCCTAATGGTTGTGGGTTGCTATCTGGTTGTAGTTTTGTTTTGCATTTTCCTAATGATTAGTGATGTTGAGCATCTTTCCATGTGCTTATTGGCCATTTGCATATCTTCTTTGGAGAAATGTTTGTTGAAGTTCTTTGTTTATGTTTGAATTGGGTTTGTTGTTTGTTGTTGTTGTTGTGGAGTTTTAGAAGTCCTCTCTATAGTCTGGATATTATTCCCTGATCAAATATATAATTTGCAAATAATTTCTCCCATTCTGTGGGTTGCCTTTTTACTCTGTGGATAGTGTCTTTCAATGCATTATTTTTTTTTTAATTTTCAGGAAGTCCAATTTGTCTACTTTTTCATTTGTTACCTGCGCCTTTAGTGTTATATCTAAGAAATCATTGCCAAATCCTATATTATGAAGATTTTGTCTTATTTATTCTCCCAAGAGTTTCTTTTTTTTTTTAAGATTCTATACTTTAATTTATTTTTTATTTATTTATTTTTGGCTGCATTGGGTCTTCTTTGCTACACGCGAGCTTTCTCTAGTTGCGGTGAGCAGGGGCTACTCTTCATTGTGGTGCACAGGCCTCTCACTGCAGTGGACTCTCTTGTTGCGGAGCACGGGCCCTAAGCACACAGGCTTCAGTAGTTGTGGCACGTGGGCTTAGTAGTTGTGGCTCGCAGGCTCTAGAGTGCAGGCTCAGTAGTTGTGGCGCACAGGCTTACTTGCTCCGCGGCATGTGGGACCTTCCTGGACCAGGACTCAAACCCGTTTCCCCTGCATTGGCAGGTGGATTCTTAACCCACGGCACCACCAGGGGAGCCCTCCCAAGAGTTTCATTGTTTTAGGTCATAAATTAGGTCCTTGATCCACTTTGAATTCATTTTTGTTTATGATGTTACATAAGGGTCCAACTTCATTCTTTAGCATGTGGATATCCAGTTGTCCCAGCACCGTTTTTTGAAGAGATTGTCCTTTCCCCATTAAATGGTCTTGGCATCCTTTTCAAAACTCATTTGACCATATATGTAAGGTTTATTTCTGGACTGTCCATTCTATTCCATTGGTGCATATGTCTATCTGTGTGCCAATACCACGCTTGATTTTGGTTATTGTAGCTCTTAATAGTAAGCTTTGAAATCAGGAAGCGTGAGTCCTCCAGTTTTGTTCTTCTCTTTCAGTATTGTTTTGGCTGTTTAGGGTCCCTTGAGATTCCATATGAATTTTAGGATTGGTTCTTCTATTTCTGGAAAAAAATCATTATTGGGATTTTTTTTTTTTTTTTCAGTATGCGGGCCTCTCACTGCCATGGCCTCTCCCATTGCGGAGCACAGGCTCCGGACGTGCAGGCCCAGTGGCCATGGCCCACGGGCCCAGCCGCTCCACAGCATGCGGGACGCTCCCGGACCAGGGCACGAACCCATGTCCCCTGCATCGGCAGGCGGACTCCCAACCACTGCGCCACCAGGGAAGCCCCATTATTGGGATTTTGATAGAGATTGCATTGAATCACATTGGGTAGTATTGACATTTTAATAATGTTAAGTCTTCTAATCCATGAACATGGGATGTCTTTCCATTTATTTATGTCTTCTTTAATTTTTTTCAGCAACTTTTTTTATAATTTTTTTTTTTGGCCATGCTTTGTAGCTCACAGGATCTTTAGTTCCCTGAACAGGGATTGAACCTGGGCCACAGCAGTGAGAGTGCTGAGTCTTAACCACTGGACCACCAAAGAATTCCCATCAGCAACGTTTAATAGTTTTCACTGCACATATCTCTCACCTCCTTGGATAAGCTAATTACTAAGTATTTTATTATTTTTGATGTTATTGTATGTGGAATTGTTTTCTTAATTTTCTTTTGACATTGTTCATGTATAGAAATGCAGCTTATTTTTTATGCTAAAAAGGTACACTTTATTTTTTTTAATTTTTGTTTTATATTGTGCTATAGTTGATTTAAAATGTTGTGTTAGTTTCAGGTGTACAGCAAAGTGATTCAGTTATATATATGCATATGTCTATTCTTTATCAAACTCTTTTCCCATTGTTATTACAGAATATCGAGCAAAAGGACCTATACAGCAAGTCCTTGTTGGTTATCTATTTTAAATATAGTAGTATGTATATGTCAATCCCAAATTCCCAATTTATCCCTCCTCCCACCCCACCTTTCCCCTTTGGGAACCATAAGTTTGTTTTCTATGTCTGTGAGTCTGTTTCTGTTTTGTAAATAAGTTCATTTGTATCATTTTTTTTAGATTCGTCATATAAGTGATATCATATGATATTTGTCTTTCTCTCTCTGACTTACTTCTTAGTATGATAATTTCCAGGTCAATCCATGTTGCTGCTGATGGGAAATGCAATTTATTTTTGTGTGTTGACTTTGTACCCTATAACTTTGGTAAATACACTTATTAGTTCTAACAACTATTTTGTGGAGTCTTTAGGGTTTTCTACACATAAGATTATATCATCTGCAAACAGAGATAATTTTACTTCTTCCTTTCCAACTTGTATGCGTTTTATTTCTTTTTCTTATCCAATTGCTCTGGCTAAAATTTCCAGTACTATGTTAAATAGAAGTGGTGAAAGTGGGCATCCTTGCCTTGTTCCTAATCTTAGAGGAAAAGCTTTCAGTCTTTCACCATTGTGTATGATGTTTGCTGTTTCACATATGAAACATAGCTTTTCATATACAGCTGACACTTGAACAACATGGGTTTGAACTGTGTGGGTCCACTTATACACACATTTTTTCCCAATAAATACATACTATGATACTACACGATTCACAGTTGGTTGAATCCATGTGTACAGAACTGCGGATGCCGAGGGTCGACTGTAAAGTTATGCACAGATTTTCAACTGTGCAGGGGGTTGGTGCCCCTAACCCCCTTGCTGTTCAAGAGTCAAGTGTATAGTTTTTCTTTTGTTGAGGTAGTTTCCGTCTATTCCTATGTTGTTGTGTTTTTATGATGAAAGGGTGTCGAATTATGTCAAATGTTTTTCTGCATCAGTTGAGATGATTAAGTTGGGTTTTTCCCTTATTTTATTGATGTAGTGTATTACATTGATCGATTTTCATATGTTGAACAATCCTTGCATTCCAGGAATAAATCCCACTTGGTCATGGTGTATAATCCTTTTAATATGCTATTGAATTCTGTTTGCTAGTATTTTGTTAAAGATTTTTGCATAAATGTTCATATGGGATATTGGTCTGTAGTTTCCTTTTCTTGTAATGCCTTTGTCTGGCTTTGGTATCAGATTTATGCTGGCCTCATAGAATGAGTTAGGAAGTGTTTCTTCTTCAGTTTTTTGGAAAAGTTTGGGAAGGATTGGTATTAGCTCTTCTTTAAATGTTTGGTAGAATTCACCAGTGAAGCCATCAGGTCCAGGACTTTTCTTTTTGGGGAGATTTTTGATTACTGATTCAATCTCCTTATTAGTCTTGGGTCTATTCAGATTTTCTATTTCTTCGTGATTTAGTCTTGGTAGGTTTTGTGTTTCTAGGAATTTGTCCACTTCATCTAGGTTATCCAATTTTTTGACATGCAATTGTTCTTAGTGCTCTCTTATCTCTGTAGAATCAATAGTAATGTCCCCACTTGCATCTCTAATTAGGTAATTTGAGTCTTCCTCTTTTTTTCTTAATCCAGCTAAAGTTTTGTCAATTTTGTTGATCTTTTCAAAGAAGCAACAATTAGTTTCATTGATTTTATCTATTGTTCTTTTATTCTCTATTTCACTTATCTCTGCTCTAATCTTCATTTCTCTCCTTCTGCTGGCTTTGGGTTTATTTTGTTATTTACTATTTCCTTAGATTTTAAAGTTATGTTGTTGATTTGAGATCAGAAATTGTCTACTTTTTTCTTAGCATTTACAGTAGCCAAAAATGAGAACCCTGAGCCTACTCACACACAAACTCTAAACATTAGAAAAGCAGATTTCAAAAAATATTTAGAGAAATTTTGACATGATTGCATAACAAGAGACTCTTCAAGGAATGTTCCTGGAGTTTCCTAGCCCTCTAAAGCATAGATAGAAAAGATAGAAAGAGGGAACCAAAACCAAAAGAGGAAGAATTTTGTTAAAAGGGCTCAAGCCCTGATTAAGTGGAGACTCATGACAAATACTAAGTTCAACCTTAAAAGGCTATTTTATAGGGACTTCCCTGGTGATGCAGTGTTTAAGAATCCTCCTGCCAATGCAGGGGACACAGGTTCGATCCCTGGTCTGGGAAGATCCCACATGCCACAGAGCAACTAAGCCCGTGTGCCACAACAACTGAGCCTGCACTCTAGAGCCCACAAGCCACAACCACTGAGCCCACGCACTGCAACTACTGAGCCTGCATGCTGCAACTACTGAAGCCCACGTGCCTAGAGCTTATGCTCCACAACAAGAGAAGCCACCGCAATGAGAAGCCCGCGCACACTGCAACGAAGGGTAGCCCCCGCTCGCCGCAACTAGAGAAAGTCTGTGCACAGCAACGAAGACCCAACGCAGCCAAAAAAAAAGAAAGACTATCTTATAAAGCAATGGTTGGAACAAGAAATAGGAGGAAGAAGAGATGAAGCCAGTAGAGATGCAAAAAGAAAGCAGAAGTATTTAATTTCCATTTTAGCCTGTCTTTATCTAAGGGAGTAACTTTCAAGCTAAAAAATTGAGAACAACCACAAGGGTTAAGGCTAAGATAAGTGAAGAATCAGATAGGAAGAGAACTCTTAGCTCCTCCTAAGTTTTGGATTCTAAACACAGATGCTTGACATTCCAGTTCACTAAAAACATTGTAGATGCAATTGCAGAATCTGTGCTTGGTAACATTTGCAGAGTCATGGAGAAGATGAAAATCACCAGAATACTGGAAAATAAAAACTGATATCCAAGTTTTCAGCAAGAAAGAAAATGTAACTCAACAAAGAAAGTATACTTTGGCATACTGATTGTACTTGATATTATAGATTTGGGTCCCATCTAAGTCCACTAATTCCTCTTAACCATTTTAGAATATCTGCAACTGGCCCATACAAATAATATTTCTACTAGTTTAACAAATATTTATTAAGGGCTGCCTTTTATTTTTAACCTTGTAACTTTTGCATGTAATCCATACTCATAAACAGGAGGGCCACAAACATTTTCAAACTGCAGATGAAATCATTTCAAAGAGTTGTCAAAAAGAGGGATAAGTTTTTATTATGTGAACATGGTTCCCCAATCCCACAGTGGCCTCCTTCCATCAGGCTGCACTGAATAGAGTAGCATTACAGGAGTGCAAGACACATGATATTGTTCTGTGAGTATTTCAGGATGAGAAGTTTGTTTAGAGGGCAACAGAGCACCATAAGAAGGCCCCAGAGGTAGGTTTAGTGTTGGAGCTAATGAGGCAAAAAAGATAAAACACAGCACACCAGAGTATGAATAACCAGTACATTTGCAGTTGGGGAGCTGGCCAAGGGTACAGGAGAGATGGCAGGGTTGGAGTTAATTAGCTTGAAGTGTTAATAGCTCTCTTATGTAGAGTTATTTCCATGCAGGTGCAAACTGTTGCTCCTGATGGTATCTTAGGCCTGTGGTTGCTGGCAGATGGTAGTGGACTTTGTCAAATGTTTCAAATGTTACAAGAACAAAATTGATCAAGGTGTGAATGTGCCTAGTCAACTTCCTCACCTTTGTGACTTGTAATTAGGAAAATGAGTGGGAAGGAACCAGGCAGGAGAGATAGATATAAAAGAAGAGAGGACTCAGACAGAGAGGCTAAGCTATCTACAAAATGAAGATCTAGGAGACAGTGGGGAAGAGAAAGGAAGAAAACTTGTGTGGGAAATGGAGTAGAGGGAAAGTGTCAGAGCACGGAGCCAAGAGGAGGATCCGGTGCGGCTGCACGAAAGGGCTTGAGCTCTGTGTTGCTGGGGGTATGAATTGGAACCCTTTTTATGGTCTTTGTGATATACAAATATCAGAAATCTTCTAAAATTACTCTTTGTTGTTGTTGGACTGTAATTCTTTTTTTTTTTTTTTTTTTTTTTTTTTTTTTTTGCGGTACGCGGGCCTCTCACTGTTGTGGCCTCTCCCGTTGCGGAGCACAGGCTCCGGACGCGCAGGCTCAGCGGCCATGGCTCACGGGCCCAGCCGCTCCGTGGCATGTGGGATCTTCCCGGACCGGGGCACGAACCCGTGTTCCCTGCATCGGCAGGCGGACTCTCAACCACTGCGCCACCAGGGAAGCCCTGGACTGCCATTCTTTAACAATGACTGTGTGAACTGAGCTACATAGAACCCTAAGATTTATTAGGGTTTCATAATTTTGATGAAAAGGTTACTGAAGTGGGAATTCCAGAGATAGCGAAGGGAAGACATAGTTAGACCTATATATTTTTTTTTACTCCATGCAGGAATTAATAAGGCTGTTCAGTGACCTCAGGGCAATGGACCTCTAAAGAGATGATTTCCCAATATTTGAGAAAAGGGTTTGCTTGTAATTGGGGGGCACATAAAAGAAGACAAACAGAAAAATGAGCTACACGGTCAGTTTGCAAAAGAAACTTAAAGATGGCAAATAAATAAATGAAAAAGTATTTAACCTCGCTGGACGTTTTAAAGTATAAAAATAAAGCACAGTAAGATATCGGAGCTCGTGTGCACCCGAGGAGGAAAAACTGTATGGAACAAAACAGCGCTCCAGCTCAGTGCTGTCTGAGCAGATGTTGAGCTGCCAAGGGATGGGAGGGCTGAGGGCACCGGGACTCAGAACAGTGGGGAGGTTGGCCTTCAGCGGTGGAGCCTTGGAAGGGGGGGGTGAGAAGGGCTTCAGTAGATTTCTAGCTGTGGGGATGGTAGCAGCACCTCAGTGTGGCAGAGACCAGGCAGCTGCAATGGCAGAGCCTTGGGCTGACAAGTACCCAGAGGTATAGAGGTGTAAGTGTACAGTACAGCTATAGATAAATACACATGTATATGATGATATATGTATACATGTTGAAGGGGGTTTTTTGGAGGGCAGTTGGCAATGGTTTTACTTGGGCCTCAAATTCATTCAACACAGATAGGGCTTTGGGCTGATGAAATCTGAGTTACCTGTTCCTCCAATATCATTTGGGCCATTGAAGAGAGAGGGCTGTGTCACGTGTGAAAAAGCCTTGGCCACAGAGGGGTATAACTTGCAAGACAATTGGCCACTACCGACTGGTGGTTTCCACTGGGCATCGGCGAGAACACCTGGGCACTGACTTGGCACCCAGGTGGCTCCCTGGTGCAGATGAGCGGCTGGGGCCATGTCCTCTTGAACTCCGGCTGCTCCTGACTATGTAAGTCCAAGTCTACACCTCAGTCGTCCTTGACTTACTCTGACCTGTTTCAAGAATAATCACTCTACAAGTATGCACGCAGACATTTCTGTTTAAGAGTTAGTCTTGCAGCGTTTGATCTTAAAGGTCAAAATTCTCTTACCCTTTTTTTTCCAGGTTTTGTTGTACCCATATACTCTTAAAGTGCCAGGTGACTATTATCCAGTTACTTGATCTGGGGGATGGGAAGGCACAGAGTGAATGTCAGAGGGGATTGAATAAGGTATGTGCATGGAGAGGAGGGAGAGAGAGGAGTGGACACGGAAGGAGCAAGCTGAAAGGAAGTTACCAAACTGTTTACAGTGGTAGGTGGTGAGATTTCATATGGCTTTGTTTTCTTCTTTATGCATTTATTTTAAAACCCTGTTTACAGGGGGCTTCCCTGGTGGCACAGTGGTTGAGAGTCCCCCTGCCGATGCAGGGGACGCGGGTTTGTGTCCCGGACCGGGAGGATCCCACATGCCGTGGAGCGGCTGGGCCCGTGAGCCATGGCCGCTGAGCCTGTGCTCCACAACGGGAGAGGCCACAACAGTGAGAGGCCCGCGTACCGCAAAACAAACAAACAAACAGAAAAAACAAAAAAAAAACCAAACCCTGTTTACAAAGAGCCTCTTATTACTTTTATAAGCAGAAAACTACTCATGAATATTATTTTGCTCAGATGAGGAAGTTCAGATGAGCCAGCAAGGGTTTCCTCAGAATTAGTTATCATAAACAAGCCTGATGTAATATTTGGCTAGAGCTACTGGTAAATTAGGAGAATACATATACATGGTATTTCTGATTATTTTATTATGTGGAACCAAAACTGATTGAATAATCACTCCCCAAAAGTGTTTCTAGTAATGTGTGATTATCAGCCTGGAACAAGACCTTTAGCAGATTGCCGCAGGATTCCAGGTAGCTTCATCTAAATAAAGTAGATGGCAGTAACAAATTTGTCTTTATTAAGTTTGCAGAGGGAAACTGAGGGAAAATATCAGAATCAAGATTCACACTGATTTCAGTAGAATAGGAGAGTGGGTGAACATTACCAAGAAATTAAGGAGCGATAAGTGTCCAGTTCGACAAATCAGTGCTGTATATATGGCATGGGAGATGCCTGAAGAGCTGGTACAGTAACACACCTGAGAGCTTCAGCTGACTGCAAGCTCAGTAAGACCTAAGAGTGCTGCCTGCCTGGCCCAAAGCTACCATGATGTTAGGCAGTGTTAATAAAAATGTCACATGTGGAACAGGTAGACAGTATTCCCTCATTCTCTAATTAGATGACAACCCTTTTTACTTGTATATTTGTGCTCTAATTGGCCCAGTTTCATTGAATGGGGGAGGGTGGGGGAAGAAGAGATGTTCCTCATCCCAGAGAATTTGGGAGACATTCTTCAGTGCCAGGTGAGCAATGCTATGACTGCTGGTGTCTTTGAAGTTCACACACTTCTTCAGACCCAATACTTAGATCAGCTAAAGACTAAATACTTTACGCAATTTCCCTAACTTGCAATTTCCTCCTCTATGAGAGTATTGGTGAAAAAATATTGCATAAGGACTTTCAAAAATCGTTAGCACTAAACTTATTTCTGAAGTCCAGGCCACAGTTGAATTTAAGATTGATGGATAGGGACTTCCCTGGCAGTCCATTGGTTAAGACTTCACCTTCCAATGCAGGGGTGCAGGTTCAATTCCTGGTCAGGGAGCTAAGATCCCACATGCCTCGGGGCTGAAAAACCAAAACATAAAACAGAAACGGTATTGTAACAAATTCAATAAAGAGTTTAAAAATGATCCACATTAAAAAAAAATCTTAAAAAAAAAAAAGATTGATGGATAGAAAAAGTTTTTCTCCTTTCATTTACTAAAACCATAAACTTAGATTTGGTCCTAGGCAGAGAAGCTGTTTTTTGCAATGACATGTCCTATAAGAGGAGCTTATTGGCTGGCTTGATTGATATCGATTGTCTGTTTGCAAATAGTCTTTAAGCTGGCATCTAGATATGCCCTGATTTAGTCATCTTGTTATGAAATTTGCAGTGTATTTAGCTATGAATAATTATAACCAAGTAGATAATAAACTTCTTACAGACAGGAAACATGTACCTTTTAGAATTTTCATTTCCAGTCCTTTTCTTTCATCCTTTTAAAATTTCTTTCTTTCTTCTTTTCCTTCTTTCCTCCTCCCTCCCTCCCCCCACCTCCTTCCTTCCTCTTCCCACCCTCCCGCCATCCCTTTCCTCCTATCTTTCTGTAGCTAAGCACCAAGCAGTTGGTGACTGACAGTGAGAGCCCCAATCTTTATATAACTGAGGGCCCCCAGGCCAGCCTAAACTGTTGCAAATTCAGACAAACCTAGGGAGGTTCCAGGGCCAGCTGTATGTGTACGAGGCTGTGGACTCCCCTGGGGAAGAAGACTCACAAGGAAGGAGAGTCAAGGCCAGAGGCCTGGTCCAAAGATAATGGACTAGATCATACTGCAGCTATCTGCCAAGGACATGCAGCAGCTGGAGCATCACCTCAGCTGCTGGATGAAGGCACAGGGCACAGGGCCGCCTAGAGGCAGCTGGAGGAAATGAATGGAGGAGCCTCTGCTGCAAGAATAGCAGACTCCCAGAGGGAGACAGGAAACATTCTCCTGCAGAATTGGGGCAGAGTCCTACAATTCTACAGGCAGGAGTAAAGTCACAGGAAAATAGTGTTGCCCAGGGATTCAGTGTTTTGAAGTATTTTGAAAAAAATCTGAAGAGGAAACCGATGCACTTCAAAGAGCATCTTTCTTTATCATTCATCATGAGGAAGTGCCGATAAAAGGTAACTCACCTGTGCTAGAGTGTCCTCTGTTTAAAAACACCACATTTACCACATCAGGGAGAAACTACTGATTGCTCATTCCAAAGTTACTTTGATGTGGGTATTCAAAAGGAAGGCTTTTGCTCACTGAAAGTGCACCCCCAAAATGTTGCGAACCTCTCCTTTAAGGAAATAGAGCACAAGGTTTGTCTAACTGAAATAATTACATTTTAAAAAGCATAATTAAATCTATGTTGTAAATACTTCTTTTATTTGACGCAAATGTACGTGCTCTTTGAAATGTCTTTTTTATAATTACTGCCTTCTCTAACCAAGAATTAACAAGAAATAAGTAAGCAGATTGGGGGGAAATTTTTATTTCTATTATTATTATTAAAACACATAAAATGAATTCTTCAAGTGTGTGTGAGCTTAGCTGGTATTAAGCAAACATCTCTAGGCTTTAATAATGCTAGACTTTAATAAGCTTTTTAGTAGCACCTTGTAATAATGCGGTCCCCACATTTTCTGATTTGTGAATATCACAGCTGTACGTCAGCTTACACATCCCCAGGCTGCAGCTCAGGCCAGCTCTGTCCCTACTGTGAGCATTAAAAGCCTATGCTTTATCATTGGCCTAAAAATGCATATAATTGGATTCTATAATGTTTTCTAGATTTTTTTTCTTTTTGCTATATCAAGAAGGAGGAAAAAATGTAAATTGCATGTGGCCTGAAATGGACCTCTTCTGAGGATCGCGACTTGCGTTAACTGTGCATAGCCTTGCCTCTGGTACACAGCACGTGTGCCCATTTCAATATTTACAAAATGTATTATTAGGAAACATAGAATAATAAAACATGAAATGAGGCCAAAAGGTAGGAATTTAACGTAGAATAATAAAACATGAAATGAGGCCAAAAGGTTGGAATTTAGCTTTTATTTTGCTTTAGATAGAGAGATTTTGTCTCAATCTTGGAATGAACTTGAACGTTAGAGGTGGTTAAGCTAGGCTGGAAACAATTTTTAAGCAGGAACAGGACCCATGTTCACCTCTTTGGAATCATGCAGATGGAACCTGCTTGGAGGATTGAAAGGGATGGAAGAGATTAGTAGGTGACATTAGAAGAGCCCATACAGCAGAATTTTTTTTTAAGCTTTGGTTAATTTAGTCTTAAGAAAAACGAAGGGTAAGCATTTTGTAATTTGTGTGTGTGTGTGAATGGTAAGTGTATTTTCATAGCTCTTACTGTTCTTATCCACTACGCACACACCCACAGACTTACCTATAAATGGTCCATGTAGACGTGGGTCTGACTAGAGATGGCAGAAATTTCCTCGGCACCTACTGGCCTCTCCGTCCTGCCATTCACTAAACATTGATTTCCAAAATGGATTCTTTCAGAAATTCTTCCCCCTCTCCCCTTTGGAGAAAATAGATAATTCTCTTAACACGTAAACATCTTCCTACCCCAAGTTTACAAGAACATGGATCAGGAGTTTGACCTATTACTTTGGAAAAATTGCCCATCTTTAATATGGAGCCTGACAGAAGAAGTGCAAAACTAATAGTGGAAACTATTTTACATTATCACTGAGGCTGTAAGGGGTGGGGAAAGGAGAACCACTGTGAAGAGAGAATTGGGAGAAAAAGTAGAGTTTACTCTGTTTTTAAATATCCTAAGTGAATATGGTATAAAAACCACAAAGTATAGTTTTATCCTCAAAGGATGTAAAGAAAACAGAATCCTCAGAAAAGAAGAGCTGCGTTTGTGCTAGGGAGAGAGCTGAAAAGTATATTTTGTAAGAAAGTCAAATTTCAACCAAGGACTCAGTTTTTTCAGCCTGAAGCCCAAACTATAAAAATTAGAAGAAACCCTCTCTTTAGGACTAGATTGAAGGATTTACACTATGGATCCCAGCAGCTAGCTTTGCATGAACTGTTGCTCTCTCTCTTTGCTCTAAGCTCTGATTAGAGCGTGATGACGACTCTCCCACTCTGGGCTTCAGGCTGCCACTTTCCTTTTTGATAAAAACCTAGGGCTGTTATTAACATCGTTGACCGATTATTGGTCTTACAAATAGTTATTGGTAAATATCAAAACTGAGAAATAACATTTAGCAACAATATACTAGACATTGTTTTGTTACATATATCCCTAAGATTTAAAATTCAGATTAGATAAGTATAGCATATGTAACTTGCAGAATTTGGAACATTTATGCTGAGGTTTATACCAAATTGACCCAAGTTGAAAGAACCAAGTAATGATGTTGAAGAGTCACACTTAACAGCTGAATTTTTTTTTTTTTTTTTGCGGTACACGGGCCTCTCACTGTTGTGGCCTCTCCCATTGCGGGGCACAGGCTCCAGACGCGCAGGCTCAGTGGCCATGGCTCACGGGCCCAGCCGCTCCACTGCATGTGGGATCTTCCCAGACCGGGGCACGAACCCGTGTCCCCTGCATCGGCAGGCGGACTCTCAACCACTGCGCCACCAGGGAAGCCCAACAGCTGAATTTTATACCCTTTAAAACTTACAGGTGAATTGAAAATTTGCTCTCTTCCTAAACTATAAACTTCTTGAAGCATGACCTGTCTGTCCTTGTGGTATTATCATTCAACTCTGAACAACTGAACTAATCTATGTAATGATTCATCTGTCACTAGAGGGGGTTAAAGTATTTCTGTCCTCTGTTGTCACGGAGAAAGAAATATTCTAGAAAGTTGTCCTTTCTCCCACTTAGTATGTGTGGGAGTATTAAACCTCAAATAGAACAGTGGTAAACTTTTTTTTCATATTTTGTTTTTCTATAAACAAACTTTATCTGTGGCCTTGTAGCAGATGGTCAGTTCCAGGAAACACACAGCTAACAATGTCATTCCCCTTGTATTGCACACAATATAAAAACAGAGTTTAAGTAAATATTTGAATTAGGACAATTTGAAAAAGTTAGCTTTGGAATAGCCTTTCCCTGGCATGTATTGATCACTTTTTTCCAGAGTGGCTGTTTCAGTAGATTCAGTATGCTATACCTACGTCATTTAAATGAAGCTTGTTCAACATAACATATAATATAGTAGCAGAGCATAATCTTAGAAACAGCATTTGCAGAATGGAACTCAAATTAGGAGGTTCAATTCCTGCTGCGTATCAAAGAAAAGCTGGTCTATAAATAGCAGTAGAGCAACACCTAGTGCTAAACGCAGATATAGCAGAAAGATCATCGGTCGCAACTGGCTTTTTAAATTTAAGGTTAATGTTGCAATTGGATGGCTCTTTATCTTGGTATTTTAACCATGGAATTATTCTGTGAAATGACAGGCATGGACCAGCGGATCTCTAAGGTTCTTTTAGACTCTGTCTGTGATCGTCCAGTTGGGTTATTACCATGTACTTTTCATTCTCATTGCCCCACATTCTTCTTAGTGAACTTGTCCATTAGATAAAGGAGGGTTGCTTAAGCCTAGCTTTTATCTTTTATGTCTATTAGCTTTCTGTGGATAGTGAGGAAGAACTAGAAGGGTTTATGTACTGGGACAATGCTATGCAGAAGTTTCAAGAAATTACCTTTCTCCTTTTTAAAAAATAAATAAATAAATAACTAGGGCAGGATATCTGTACTGTTGAAAAAGGAAAGTGTGGGCCTTTGTATACAAAAATGATACCATCATCTGCTAATGGTAGGTCATGTTTCTACTATGCTACCCAACTCCTTATGTCATAAGGATGCACTTAGTTTATTAGTTACCCTATCTCAGAAAAGATCACAATATCATCTGTATGAAAATACAATAGAAGCATAAGTTTGCGTAGCCAGATTCTCCCAAGTGAAAGTTTGCTATGTCTTTGTTATTTCATTTTTCTACAGATTAGGAGAAAATACTTTTTATCTATGGAAAGTGGTCAGATAAAGAAATAGATAAAGCCTTTGAATATGCAGAGATCCATAAAATCACTATGTTAGATAGATCACTGTGAACATGAACCACTTTAAAAGTTGGCATCATCAGTGGATTAAAGAAGTACACACAAGAGCTTTCTCTCAGAGGCGGAAGTTCTTGCTGGACTCAGGCCGTTAGTCTGTGACCTTGTGTCTTCCTCTGTTTAACACAGGGTCATGGGCAGTATGTCCCGTGCTGGTTCAGCCAGGCCAAAAGAATCCCAGAGTGGGTGACTTCAGAGTGCCTCTCCCATATACCTACCTACAATGCAGAAGTGTCACAGTGCAGTCTCACAACTGGGTGAGCTAACCCAGAAGATTTTCCTTGTGTTTCTGTGTGGATTTTCATGGAGAACAGGAGAGATTTAAGGTACCAAGAAATTAAATCTTTTTACGTGAAGGCCTCAGGAGCTAGCTTTCACAGCAAATGGTCTGGATAAACTAGCGATTGTGATAAGCAGTGACTTCATAAATTCATTCATTCATTCATTCATCAGTACTTTCTAAACATCTCCTGTGGGCCAGGCATTGCTCATGGCTCTGGGATGCAGCAGTGAACAAAACAAAGTACTGGCTTCACAGAGCTTTCATTCTAGCTGGGAAGATACACAGTAAACAAGTAAGCCAGGAAGCTAGGGAGAATAAATCAGGTAGTCATAAGTAAGCTCAGAAAAGAGATGGAGAAACAGATTGGTGAGGGATGGCCTGTGATGAGGGGCCCTTTGAGCAGAGAGCTTGATGAAGTGAAGGAGTGAATCCGTTGTCTGTACCATGCTTAGCTCATGTTGCTTTCCTGTATTTTAAAATATATAGAAAATTGAGGCTGCTGATGTTTTAACTGTTGCTTGGAAAACAGAGTAGGGACTTTGGTTCCTGACCAATCAGAAACTAGTTGAGAGAGGCTCACCCTATCTAGTGACTCTTGGCCAGTGAATGGGGATTTGCCTTTGAGTTTTCTGCCACATCCGGATCCTCGTTAAATTCTCATCTCTTCCGCCAGGAACTCCATGCCTGAGATGTTTGTTACCAGTTCCCTCCCAGCTTTTCATCCCTTTTCAAGAAGCTGGGAAAGAAGAGTGATTAGGTTTTATGTTCCCTCAATCCTTGCCCTCCTTAGCCTCTGCTGTGTTTGTTGACAAGTTTTCATTATTTTATGACACAGTCACCAGAGCTGGGCTGAGATCACCGGTTTGTTACTTGGAGTCTTTTAATTATCCAGCTGGTGGATGTTGGCTCCCAGTTACTGGTTATTTGTGTGCCGCGAGGGTCAAAGTGAGGCCTCCTTGGAGGAATTCTGGGGGAAATCTGTCCAGCAAGAATCCAATTAGCCAGTCAGTACACAGCATGCAGTGTTTATTACATGCCCATTGTTTGTACCAGATAGAGGGGGATCTAGTTGGAAGTTTCCAGTCCTCAAGGAGATAACATTCTTAGTGATACAGACTTCTTAAGGACAGGCATTTTGGCCACTTAGGTACTTTTGCTTCTTTGGGATTTATTTTAAGCCATGGAATCTTAGCTATGGAAGGAGTCTTAGAAATTATCTAGTCTAACCTCCACATGTTACTGAGAAGGACACCAAGATTATGAGGTTTTGATTTACTCAAGGTCACACAGCCCTGGTCTCTGTCTACTACACCAGGCTGCTCCTCATAATATTCATTTGTTTTAGCCCACACCCCCTCAAGCAGATGTTCAGGAACATTCCATACAGCAACCATCCCAGTCTATCTCCACATCAAGGGCAAGAGCCCCGACATGAAGCACTGCAGAATGGAAAACTAACCACAGCAACGCTCTAGATAGGAATTCTGGGATTTTCACATCAATACACAGAAATGAAACTTTGGTTTTAGTTCCCTCTTTGTTCTAATTTTTAAAAAAGAAATAGCAAGGAATCTCTTTGTTCGGTTTTTTTATCTTGTTTTTGTTTTTTGTAACTGAGAGTAGAATCAGCAGTTCTAATAACGTCTCCTTTGTGCATCTGCAGCAGCGTCTCCATTCCCATTATGCCCTTGGCTTGAGTACAGCCCTATATGCTTTGGTACTTCATGGTTCAATTTTCAGATGTACGTATGTGCTTTAAAAGATGTGGTACACCTGTATACTGATCTACTAGAGAAAAGCAAAAATTACAAAAAAAAAAAAAAAAATTACAAACGTCAGAGTCAAGTATGCCTAAGTTCCAAACCAGGATTTGACACTAATTAGCTGGGTCACACTTGTTGTTTAACACCCAAGAACCTCAGTTTTGCCATCTGTAAAATGGGAATAATGAAGACACCCATAGAGGGCTTTAGTGAACTCATCCTCACTGTTCCTCCCTCCCTTTTGCCTTTCACATGGGTATAATTGGATCAAAAAGTGTGTTTCGTTTCTCACAGAACAATTTGGTCCTTTCCTCTTTCAAAAATGCTAAGAGAAGGATCTAAATGAATATACGTTTTCCATTTAAGAGGACTTAAAACTTTGTCCCTAAAAGCAACTTTAAAAACAAGCATAATCTGAGAATACTTCCGGATACTTAGAGCAGCTTCTTTCTCCTTCTGCTTTTTTTGCCCTTTCCCTCTATTTATTTCCCTTTTGTCCTCCCTACAAACCACTTTTGTAAAATGTACACGGACGGCCCATGGCTCCCATCACTCCTCTGTCCCGGAGTCAACTCTGTCCAAACCCAGGCTCTGGATCTGAGAGTGACGCAAGAAGCTGGTTTTGGCCTCGGGAATGTTTTCCTCTGTGTTCTGACTTCTCTCTTGTTGTCCTTCTCTCCTCTCCGTCTTTTCCCCACCTCTCTTCCCCAGACACCCCCACTGTTTTCTCTCTTCCTGTTTTCTTAGTTTCTTCCCCTCTCCTTGGTGGCCAAAGCACCAATCAATCACTGCCGCTGTCACAATCGATTCTATCTGTGGCTTCTCTATCTCCATGATAAAACAAGATAGGAGCAGCCTTTCTAAAAGACAGACATCTCCACAGTAGCCTGTGGGAGGCTGCCTGGCTAGTCAAGTCTGCCAGTAAGACCACTTCCTTCCAGCTGCAGGGCTTGGGAGAGCCAACCGACAGCAAGCTGCACAAGTTTGCCGGTGACACACTTGAGTTGTTTTTCTTTGCGAAAACAGAAGAAAATTCTGATAAATTCCAGATGATTTCAAAACACATCTGAGGGTCAGATATACAAAAAGGCAGATAAAATCTGAATTAGGTAAGTACACGTTGAGGCACAAATCTCTATTTAGATCCAAACATCTTGCAGATTGAAAGCCTTTAAATTTGACAATTCCCAGTTAGGGATGATAAAAATTGAACTTTGCTCTCCTTAAACCCCAAGCCATTATGAGAAGGGAGGGTTCACTCAAAGTTGAAGCCGAACAGCTAGTCAAAAGCAGAGGGAAGTGTGCATTATGAATGAGCACTGGAAATGTTTTTAATCCAGTTAAGAACCTGGAATATTTGGAAAGACAAAAAAGTATATGAAAGATACCCATTAGTGTGTCTGCATGAGGGCTGTGTCTTCACGGTATAATCAAACACATCTGTCCATCGTTCCTATGCTAGGAAGACAGGTTCGTCTTGGTGTTGAAGGGGCATTCCTTACACTGTGATCTACATTCGTCAATACTCTCAAGGATTATTGAGCCGCATGACTGGATGTCTGAGTAAAAGTTAGGCCTTTCATTTTTTTGCACATTACTAAAGCCATAGATCTTTTCTTTTTTCCCTTTTGTTCTCCCACCTTTTAATTTGAAATTTTCGAACCTACAGAAAGGCTGGAAGAAAGCATAAAGAACACTAACGTACCTAGTCACCAATTGGACGTTCTCTTACGTAACTGTAATGCCATTCATACTCCCAAGACACTTAACGTTGATGCACTAGTGTTATCTAATAGAAACTCCAGGTTTATATTTCCCCAATTGTCCCAGTAACTTTTTTATTATCTTTCATGACATGGACAGTTTTGAAGAGTCCAGGCTAGTGCTTTGTAAAATGTCCCAGTAATCTGAGTTTGACTGTAACTTTGTGATTAGATTCAAGCTATACATTTTTACCAGAAGTGCTACACAGGTAATTGTATCATATCAGGAGGCAATGCATCATATCAGGAGGCGGTGAGGTCGGTTTGCCCTGTTGTTGGTGACTTAAAGTTTGATCACTTGGTTAAGATGGTGACTTAACCTTTATCCTGGTTAAGATATTTTCCATTGTAAAGGTATCCATTGTGCTTGAATCAGTTGCTGCACTGAGGTTAGCAGGGTATTAATTTTCTAATTTTTTCATTCCTTTTTTTTTTTTTTTTTCTCGGCACGCGGGCCTCTCACCGTTGTGGCCTCTCCCGTTGCGGAGCACAGGCTCCGGATGCTCAGGCTCAGTGGCCATGGCTCGCGGGCCCAGCCGCCCCGCGGCATGCAGGATCTTCCCGGACCGGGGCACGAACCCATGTCCCCTGCATCGGCAGGCAGACTCTCAACCACTGCGCCACCAGGGAAGCCCTTTCATTCCTTTTTGTATATATCAGATGGAATCCTCAGTACAGAACCCAGGTCTTTTTTTTTTTTAATTGAAATATAGTTGATTTACAATGTTGTGTTAACTTCTGCTGTACAGCAAAGTGATTCAGATAGATAGATAGATAGATACATAGATAGATAGATAGATATTCTTTTCTGTTATGGTTTATCACAGGATATTGAATATAGTTCCCTGTGCTGTATAGTAGGACCTTGTTGTTTATCCATCCTATATATAATAGTTTGCATCTGCTAATCCCAAACTCCCAAACCATGCCTCCCCCACCTCCTCTCCCCCTTGGCAACCACAAGTCTGTTCTCTATGTCTGTGTGTCTGTTTCTGTTTCATCCATATGTTCATTTGTGTTGTATTTTAGATTCCACATATAAATGATATCATATGGTATTTGTCTTTCTCTTTCTGGCTTACTTCGCTTAGTATGATAATCTCTAGGTCCATCTATGTTGCTGCAAATGGCATTATTTTATTCTTTTTTTTGTAGCTGAGTAATATTTCATTGTATATATGTACCATGTCTTCTTTATCCATTCCTCTGTCGATGGACACTTAGGTTGTTTCCGAGTCTTGGCTATTGTAAATAGTGCTGCTATGAACATAGGGGTGCATGTATCTTTTCAAATTATAGCTTTGCCTGGGTATATGCCCAGGAGTGGGATTGCTGGATCATCTGGCAACTCTATTTTTAGTTTTTTGAGGAACCTCCACACTGTTTCCAAAGTGGCTGCACCAGTTTACATTCCCACTAACAGTGTAAGAGGCTGGAACCCAGGTCTCTCTGATGCCAAAGCCCATGCTCTTTCTGCTAGAGGAGCTACCTCTCTAATGTGCAAACAAATGAAGGTAGTCACCTGAAGCTCCTGGGGAGATAAAGCATTTTCTTTCCATCTCTTGTTTAGAGCTCCATTTTCTTTTATCTTGGCAAAATGGAACCCCTTCTGTGGCTTTGAAACTTACTTTAAAAAAAACCCTAAGACTTGAGCACACACAGAGCTGTTATTCCTAGGGCTCACGTGTGAAGGAGTGTATCTAGAGAGGTGGAGAATGTCCAAATCAGCTTCTCCCTCTCAGCATCACTGACGTTATCCCATCTATCTGGGGGTCCAGAGTACATTTCCTTTTCTTTCTTTTTTTGCAGGGGGTGGGTGGGTAAGTGTTGGAATCAAAATGTCAGTTTGTTGGGGACTTTTTGGGGTTTTTTTCCAGTGGCAAAGCTGGATTGAAGAGTTTGGTAGAACTTCTACCATTCTTCCCTGTGCCAAGATGGTGAGGGGGAAGGAAGGATCTGCAAAGCAGCCTGCAAAGACCTTGACAAACACCACCTCCACCAGGGATTACAGACTGGCCTTCCAGTAAGTTAGTGCCAAATGGGAGGGAGGGGCCCTGGAGGGGCAGGGACCCTGTGAGCCTCCCTGGCTGCCAGACACTGGGAACAGGAGATGTGGCCCAGCTGAGAGGAAGCCCGGGCCAGGGGCAGAATTACATTTTCTCTTCTTTGCCGGTAGCTGCCCTTCCTGAAAGTCTTCTTGCGTTAATGAAATCAGTGTAGAAAGATTTCCTACAGCAGGGAAAACACACAGAGAAATCCCTAGTTCTCCCTCTGTCCCTTCTTTTGTTATAATAAGTGGCGACGACTTTCCTAATCACTAATAAATTCAGGTTTACAGGTCACAGTGACAGAGTCAGGGTTAGTGTTACAGTGTCACAAACACCAACCCCCCCCCCCAGATTAAAACAAAACATATTCCCTTTGTTTGACATCTTTGTACTGTTTAACATGAGTATTTCAACAGTCTTTATTTTCCAAACACGCAAACGGGAGAGAGTGATCTGACCCGCAGTATATTGACATACCATGTAGCTATAACCTTGAGATAAAAAGTAAAGGAAAAAGTCAAAACAGCTCAAACCAAATACTAACACAAGCACGTCTTTCTTCAGTCCAGAAGGCTTGCCTCTGTAACAAGGGAACACACTGACATTAGTACACACTGACCGTGGTGCCCACGCACAGATCCAGATGGCTAACCCATGGGGCCCCAAATGCGAAGCTGGGAAGTTGAATGTATTCGTTAATTAATTTGACAAGTGTGTCCTAAGTATCTACTTTGGGCTAGACATGTTTCTAGGTGTTGGACATGTCATACATCAAGGGGATTTATAAGACGTACAAGCCCTCTGCTCTTGTGGAACTTACCTAGTGGCATTGGGGGAAAAAAAATATCAGAGACTACACTCCCACAATGTTAAGAGGAGATGATGGAAAATAACAACTATAGCAGAAAGCCTGAGCTGGTTTCCTGAATTCTGTATATCCAGGAATGCAACTTCTTCAAAATCTGGGTCACACTGTGGAAAGACAGTAAGACAGAGAGGAAATGGCGGAGAGTCAGAGAGAAGCTTCACTCCTCACCGTACATGGGAGGGTCCTTTGGGAGCTTTTACCAGCTTTTACCAAACCTAATGTCCATAAGACGACGGATAAGAGAAACAGTGAAGACTGTGCCTTTGTCCCATACTGAAAGAACTCCAAAGATGCAATGTCCCAACGAAATAACAGGTAGCTTCCCAAGCATCTTTGCTATTCGGAGCCCAGCGCTAAGGATTTTACATGTATTGGCTCATTTAATGCTAACAGTCACCACCTGGTGACATAAACACTAACTTTATTCCCATCTCCCATATGAAGAAACAGCCCTAGAAAAGCTAAGCAACTTGCCTTTGCCCAAGGACACATACCTGGTAGAGAGTGGAACCAGAACAGGATCCTAGCTGTGTCTGACTCCAAAATCCATGTTCTAAACCACTACCTTTCCATCCATAAAATTATTTTTCTTAATTTTATTTAAGGGGAAAAAAGGTATTAATATTGCATAGAAATTTAATCAGATCGCTTCAGAAAGTTGTCTGTGTTTTCCAGATGTTATCTTGGAAGGACAGTCAAACATGTCCTCTGAGTCAAAAGCAAATACACACCACTTTCTCAAATGCATGAGAAACTAAGAGATGAACTTCTGCGATTGCTTCAGTGTACGTGAGCCCACCATCTAAATTTTGAATTACGATTCTAGAATGGAGATCAGTATTTTAGTCAACTAATGAATGATTCCTCAAAGTTTATTTTACAACTGCATACATTTCCATCTTTGCCCTTTACTCGATAATTGAATTAATAATAAATTAACTGAGCTGAAGCTGGTTTAGTGAAAACAATGCAGAAGTCCATAATGAAGCTTGTGCCTATTTGGGGATAAATCTGTATCAAAAATTTAAAAATAATTGTAGTAGAATTGAACTTTGAAGCGGGGGAGAGGTCTTGCTTTTGCTTTAAATCACTGAAATTAAATGTAATGAAAAGTGATCAGAGTGCTTATTTTTACTTTGTTTTGTGGGAAATTGTGCTGGGAATGTAGGTCTATTGTGCACAAAGGATGTTGGCTTTATGCTGGAACCACCAGGCAGGTTGAGTTGAGAAACAATTAGCTCAGTCAGCAAGCCTTTGAATCTGATTAAGCCAGGAAGTGGTCACTCCCCAAGACAGAGCAGAATGAAGGGAATGAAGGCGGTAGCCCAACACGAGGAATGATTTCTCTCTCTGAGAAAAACTAGTATTATAATTTATTATGTCAAATTTATGTCAAGGATTATATCACTACATTTTATTATTATTTCACTGAAAACAAATATAATCTTGTTTCCGAGTAGATCAGCAGTCCACATGTGTCATGGCTACTGTCTCTAAGAAACTTCTGTTTATTGAGGCTTGACATACTCTCATGTTTTGGTAACAAAACATCTTTGAGACCTAGGACCCAAGTCACAGAGGAAAATGCAAGGCTTATACAAGACTGCTGGCCGGATTCTCATTACTCTGGGGGCTCTCAGTGTATTTTCTGGAGTTACTGCTGTCTTCCCAGTCTTTTCCTACAAGCTTTGGTTCACAGGATGGAGTGTCTGGATTGCTTGTCCCATCTGGAATGGAGCTTTGGTAAGAAAATATTTTTATTACATATGTTGAGAGAATAAAGGAAAGAGGGAGGGAAGGAGGGACCAGAATAACATGTCCCTTTAAAGTTTTCCAACAATATGAAGATATCAAAATTCTACAGAAAATCAGATTTTACCTTAGAACATTGATTTCTATTAGTTATCTTTTAAATATAAGGTTTTCTTAATATCATTTAATCATATCTACAACATATCAGGTACACTATAGTGAAAATGCTGTTCGAGAAATTCTTCAAAAATTATTTTATTTTAATCTTCTTTACCTGGACGTTCTGAGAAATCGGAATCTATCTTTCGAAATTTGAATGTAGAAAAAAATGTGAACCATGAAAAATAATTTTTAAATGAAGAACAAAGTAAAATAATTTTCAGACTAATGCTTTTATTAGAAACACCGAGGTGTGTTTATGTGACCGAAAGGTTTACAAGCCCAAATCTTAGTTCTCCCATCTTTTTCTTTGAAACTGCTTAAACTGAAAATAATTGAAGAAGTTGAGTGATGGGCTTTGCTAACTTCACATGTTGCCAAATTTGCATGTGTCAAATACACGTGGGTACTAAGTAACTGCTCAATGTCTGCCCATTGAATGGTCACCACAGGTGAATGATGACACTGGTACCTCAGCTCCCTGGGTCAAAGAAACCAACACATGTAGTCTTGGGAGTAGGTGGCTGCCATGGAGGCATGATCGAAGAGGGGTTACAAAGGCCCAAACATCCAACAAATCCTTCTCTCGTTGTTTCCTGGGATGCCTGACATTCACTATTGGAGACTAGACAATTCGATTTTGAAGCTTTTTGATCGTGTGGAGTTTTCTCTTAAAAGGTAGCCACTCTCAGGAGGGGCAATATTTTACGTTTTTAAAAAATCAAACTTAACAGAGATGTCATCTAAATGCAAGACCCTAGGAAATATAATTTTAATTTACTTAATAAATAAATATGTATTGGTAGCCTACTACATGCTTGAGTTACAATGGAGAATAAAACAAGATCTCGATATTAAAGGAATTTGGTCTAGTGGGGATTAATGATGGTGTGCAGATAGAGGAAAGCGGGATGGTGGGAGCATGGAACTGAACATGGAAACGATTTGATGGTATTTTTCTTTTTTTTATTTATGTTTTCTTTTACACCACCACCCAAGTCTTGAACTTTTACTCTTTCCCCCAACAACTACCCCAAACCACACATTCAAGGAAATGTTTATTAAACATCTACTAGAATGCAGGGATGGCATTTATATAAATGACTACCAAACTTTTTTGTTAGTGACCCAGAGTAAGAAAAATATTTTACATCAGGACCTGGAATGTACATAAATACATCTATCTATTTCTCTCAAGGTAAAAAGAGAGATACTGAAATATACATGTAACTAGATTTACATAACATATGTTTCGCAAAACAATACTTAACCTTCTATGTGAAGTGAATTCTGATATTTTCTATTCTAGTTAACTTTGTAAAAATCCTGACTTTACAACTGGCCCAAACTTTAATAACAAAACCATGGTTATAGCTCAATCCTGTGTCCCTTTCTTATAATTCTTTGCCTATCCCTGCAGGGTCTCTCATAATATAGTCAACAGATATTGGTGATTTGATTAGGTTCACAGATTACTGAGTATATGCTTATTCTACACCAAACATCTGCTTGACCAATCAGACCCAGAGAAATGACATGACAAATCTCTAGCACATAGCTAATTGGTGGCTTTTTGATTTTTTGAGAGTGAAGCATGGGGAAGTAGAGTCAGAGAGTTAGGATTTGGAGAGGTGAGCCTCTGTTCAAATCCTGACTTTAACATTCTTGGTATGTAGTCAAGAGCAGGGCCCTCATTCAACCAATTCCTCATTGCCTTTACCTGTAGAATGGGGAATTTCACAGGTAAAGAGAGCCCATGTGAAACTGTCTAACCATAAGAGGCTCAAAGAGAATGAACACAATTTGCTCAAAGACTGCATAATAAAGAGCTTTGCCAATTTTAAAGCCCTACACAAATGCTAGTTAATACGATGCCTTTCATTTATGCCCTACTCTCTGTCCAAACCCTTTGTTCCTAATCCCTTGCCACCTGCCTCACTCTCCCATTCTGTTCCCTGATGACCTGCTGAGTTCCATATCATATTACATCCTGACCTCATCTCCAACCACTCTACCCTTAGCTCTTTTCTTTCCCATCACACTGGCTCCTTGTTTTCAAACATGGCCAGGTATGTTTCTGTCTCAGGGCCTTTGCACTGCCAGTTCTCTGCCTGAAGCCTTTTCTCACATACAGCTTGTTCCCTAACTTTCTTCAATTCTTGGATCAAATGTCACTTTCTCACTGATGCCTTCCCTCATTACCCTATTTAAAATTGCAGACCTCCCCCGCAAATGGCATTCTCAATCTCTCATCCCCTACTCTATTCCCCCCCCCACCCTGTAACACCATCTAATATACAACATAATTGACTGACTTATTATCTGTTTTTTGTCCTTTCCCCCCAAATGTAGATTGTACAAAGGCAGGATTTTTTTTTTCTATTTTGTTCATTGCTATATCTCCAGCACTTGAAAGGGAGTAAATGACATGCTAGGTATTCGTGCTAAATATTGCTTGATACATATTGTCGAATGAGTGGTGAATGCCATGCTCTCCATTCTGACAGTACAGAATTCCTTATACAGTTGAGCTCTAATTAGGTGGCAAAGAATAAAGGTCAAGCTGGTATTTACACTAAAGCAGGAAAAAGTCCTCACCAGAAGGAAAGCAATAAGAATGCTCCCTCTTTCAATAATGTCTAAATTTGGAACAACATGATTTTTTTCCTAGTCAGTTTGGTAGTGAACCACAGCTCTGTCTGATTAGGGTCGACTTCAAAGGTCTCTGACCCATCCCACAACCTTCCCTGCCAATCACTTCTCAACTTGCCTGCAAAGTGTATCTTCCTCTGGTAGAAAGATAATATGTACATTTCAAACATATTTCCTTTTGAAAATGACTCCGTATCTCTTTTGAGATTGGAAGAGATAGATTTTAGAAGTGACCCATACTTTGTGTTTGTCCGGTGCCTTTCTTTCAAAGCTTTTTCTAAATTCTTCACAAATATTCCTCCTCAGACTCTCCTAGCTCAATTCTTACAGACACATGAGAAGCTGTTTTCCTAGAAATCTGAACCAGGTTATTGAAAGTCATCAGCTGCTAGAAAGTATGTAGCAAGGAGATCACTGAGCCTTAAGGACTAAGCGCTACTTTAATCCTGGAAAACCTGGCCTGTAGATCAAGCTCTGATGAACAGACTGAAGTGCACTGAGTTAAAAAACGGGACTAGGATCCAGGGACTTGGCCAACGGTGAGCAGCAGCGCTGTACCCAGAACCCTGCCTGGAGACAGGAACTTAGGAGAAAGGTAGGGCTGGACTCACCCATGCAAGCTCCAGTTTCCTCGTTTATTAGAGAAGGGACATGATTGCACCAATGCTCAAGTCTCTTATAGCATCAACAGTCCTGCTATTTCCAATTAGCTGATGGTCCATTTTCCACTTAGATATCCTAAGCTTCTTGAAGCTTAACTGGTCCAAAAAAGGTAATCATCTTACCACCAAAAGCAATTATGCCTTCTCCAGACTTCCCAGTCTTTGAACCCAATTTCAAACCCTGGAGTGACTTTTGACTCAACCCTTTCCTCTAAACTAGTGTTTCTCAAACTGAAATGTGTATGTAAATCACCTGGGCATCTTAAAATGCAGGCTCTGATTCAGTGAGTCTAGGGTGAAGCTGAGATTCTACATGTCTGACAGGTTCCCAAGGGAGGAGATGCTACTGGTCCTTAGGACAGTGCTTAGGGCAGCAATGCCCAAAACCAGCCCATTTCAGCCCCACTCCCGCCCCACCACATCCAATCTATTGCCAACTTTTATTTTTCCTACGAGGCAAATCCCTATGCATTTTTTCTTCTTCATTCTCACTATGCAACCCCTGCCCACCTCCTTACCACTTCCTGCCCCACTCAGGTTTTATGCCTTGAAACTTTTAGAACCAACCTGTGGGGATCTATACATTAATGGGTTATAAAATCAACCTGTTGGGTAGCTAGCATTTAAACATATAGAATATGAATAGAATAGAACAGAATAGGATGGGACAGAATGGAACGGAATATAATAGAGAATTCTACAGTGTATCACACATAATAAAGTTATTGTTATTTTGGTTAGATGTAAAAATATTTGTAACTTTTGGCCGTGTTACAAAATATATTTCTTACTATGGGTAAAGGTTAAAAAAAAAAAAAAAGCTTGAAGACCAAGGTCCTACAGAGACCTCTAGGCCAATGCAGCAAGCATGCAATAACAGGCCCATCTTTCTAAAGCTCTGCTGTACCGGTCTAGCCTCGTCTTCAAAAATCTTTAGTGTTGCTTCATTGTCCAAACCGAGTTCAGATATATTAGCCTGGATTTTGAGGCCCTCCACGCCCTGACCTCACGTGGCTTTCAAGCCTGATTTCCTACTCCTCTCTGCCAGGAACCAACTCTCCCATGGCTGCCCAGACTGCCCTTCCCTCTGCATCTCTCACTGACGTCACATCCATCCGTCAAACCTGCTTTGAGTCATATTTCCCCCACAGTGCCTTCAGTCCTTTCACACCTGGACTATAGATTCCGTTGACAGTTGGGGCCATTATTTGTATAATTATTGCTTGGTGAGCTTGCTTACCTTATTTGGCTTCTCTGTGCCTCATTTTAAAAATAGGAGACGATCTACATCCTAGGGTCATTCATTATGAAGATTAAATGAATTAACACATGTAAAGCATTTGCTAGAGTGCCTGTCATAGAATAAGTGCTCAATAAATGTTAAACGTTATTATCATTATTCCATCGGCATTGTGCCTATCACATCCCTTGTTCCCAGTAGACCCAAAATAGATGTCCGTAAGTGAATAAATTAGCCCATGTTATAATGATTTCTCTAAAAGTTTCTATTTCTGTTGTGAAGCTCTCTGCTTCCTTCAATTCATCTGCTTCTGGGAACTGCATCCTTACTGGGGCCATTTAAAGATTTAGTGGGAGGGGTCACAATTAGCATGCGGAATGTTAGCAGCAACTTTTGCAAAACCCAAGTAATGTCCTTGGAACTGTCCCCACAGAGCAAGTCCACAGCCTGTCAAGAAGAGCTGAGGGTGGAGAGGGCAGGGCTGGGCCTCCAGCTGCACTCCCACCCTCCCCAGGCATGGCCTCCTTTCCGCCCTTCCTCACAACCTGACCGCCCCTCTCTACCCAACTCTTCACCTCTCAGACCCTCCCACATTTCCTTTTCGCACTTGACTTCTCTTCCCTCAGATCTCTTCCTTTTTTAAAAAATCTTTTGGCTGCGTGGCACAGCATGTGGGATCTTAGTTCCCCGACCAGGGATCAAACCCATGCCCCCTGCACTGGAAGCGCAGAGCCTTAACCACTGGACCACCAGACAAGTCCCAAATCTCTTCCTTTTTCATTCTATTCCCCTTCCCTGTCTAAAAATAAATTTTTTTTAAACAATGGAAAGAAGAAAAAGGAAAGCCTGTGACTCTTGGGGGAATACCCGCACTCCACCTCCCACGCACGGCCGGGCACCAGGAAAGATGGGTGTGCTTGGCTCCTGAGCCGCAGTCCTCAGGGTGGATTTAACAAGTTACTGAACGGCATGCATACACCAGCTTCCCCCATGAAAGATCTTTTTCAAAGTTTTGTGTAAACAAAGCAAAATTGAAGCTGGCAGCTACAACAGAAATAACAGGCAACTGCAATTCGGCAGGATTTTTCAACTTTTGAAAGGAAAGAAACAGTTTGTGCCAAAGTAGTTAAGGCAGCCTGGACTCTAAGCATCTGATAATGTCAGCTATCTACTTGGACTTCAACCAGCAGAGACATCTCCTTTGCTTTTTATCTCGTTTGCTTTAGTGTTTCTCTCACACAGAGGAGTGACGTGTCAATTGAGCGCTTTGCCTCTGAAAGCAGACTAGCCCCAGGCTTAGCATCAGTGCTACAGTTGCTGTTAATAATTCTCCTGTTTTGTTGTACTGTTTATGCTGGCTCAACCTCCATAGGGTCCCTTGGAAACTTTCCTCTTGCAGAATCAAGGCAACCTCTTTCGATTGCAGATGGTTCTGTTTTTATCCATGGGAGTTTTATGGTATGGCGATGCCAAAGTCTGGAACGTCAGGCTTAGCTACACGAGTTTTGTGTGAGTGTACATGTGCGTGCTTTTTTCCCCTCGCTCTCAGATTCTCTAAATCCAATATTCAAAATAGAATATGCCAGGAAAATGAAAAGCTAGGTCTCAAAACAATAAATATGCCAGACCTGGAGCTACAAAAAGCAACATCCCACAAAACCATATTGGTTAAAGCTCCGATTTTTTTCCCCTCTTGATACTATACATACAGTCATGTTTATTTCTCTGTCAAAACCCTAAATTGTAACTCTTTTTAAACCTGTCCTCATTCTATATCTTACTTCAGGCACATCTCTTCCTGGTTTTCTCTCCCAACCTCAAAACATTCCTTGACCAGGAACAAATGATTTATGGGCTGGGAATAAGCAATTTCCAGACACTGATTACATAGGTCTCCATCAGACCCGGTGCCGAAGCGAAGATGAGCCCAGAATTTTTTTCTCCTTATCTATTGCTCAGTTCTGGTGACACCATTCCCTCCTTTGTGGAACTATTTTCATTCTGCATTTGGGGGCTTTTTCTTCAACGGAGACTATGAAGAACTCTCTTTTGAAAAGCTGGACACCACTGCCCCCAGAACAATAAATGCCCCATCATGCATTCATTCTAATGATAATCTTTGTTATTTGAGAGACAGGGATCACCAGCAGGCTGAGGCTGCAGAATCTCAAAAAAAGCAAAGAGTAAAAGATATACCGCTGCCGGGAGGGTTTGCGGGTGGGTGCGGTTCTGTGACACGTTTCCTTTTCAGTTCCTCCCATTTGTAAATTTAGCAATTTGGAAAAAGATGAACAATAGACAATTAACCAAAATAAAACAGACGGCAAGGGTTTTAAAGCCAAGCTTTCATTGCAGTGACATCTTAACAGTAGCAAAGGTTATAATTGTGATGGCAACGGCAACATAGAAAATCAAAAAAATGAGCTTGTGTGAATCATGTCTCTGTGACACTGATGGCTTCTTTTCCTCATTGTCATCACGGATGAGGAGGTGATCAGAGCCATAAATCCATTTAGCCATTTGCTATTCCTTCTGGTTTATGATAAAGTCGTCAAACCGTGAAGCAAACTGAACTCTTTCCAGAGGTACCTTCTCTCACAGGATGTTGTTTTTCCATTTTCCTTTCACAGGCCATCATGACTGGTATACTCCTACTGTTGGCTCACAAAGAGTGGACCGAGAGACACCTGGTAAATGTATAGACATCGAGTAGGTTGGCAGAGAAAGTTTGAAGGTCAAATCTCTACTAGTTCAGGATGGAACACAGAGAATGATTTCTGATTATAATTGAATCCTATCTAATAGATGCCTTACTATGATGGATTTCAGTCATAAACGTTGTTTTAAATGCATAAGTTTTATCTGATACCTGCTCCAAACATTTTCTACCAGTTCCCGTGATTATTGTATTTAAGTAGTGTAGTTTGGGGAGGACAGAATCCATGTTAGTCTTCCTGAATTTCATTCTGAAAAAGTGGATCTATAGGATCCTCTGTTTTTAATCATGTATTTTCAAGTCTCAATTTGGTATCTCCTTCCAATCTCCCTGTTACCTCTTCCCCTAAAAAAGGATGAAAAGGGGCTTCCCTGGTGGCATAGTGGTTGAGAGTCCGCCTGCCGATGCAGGGGACACGGGTTCGTGCCCCGGTCCGGGAGGATCCCGCATGCGTGCGTGGAGCGGCTGGGCCCGTGAGCCATGGCCGCTGAGCCTGCGCGTCCGGAGCCTGTGCTCCGCAACGGGAGAGGCCACAACGGTGAGAGGCCCGTGTACCGCAAAAAAAAAAAAAAAAGAATGAAAAGTCTGTGATATCTTGCATTTCAACAGTGTAGAGCCAAGTAAATCCCAAGGTACAGAAAGACTACCTTGATTCGATTATAGCTCCTCTTCCCGTGGCTACAGCAGGGCTGCTCGAACTTTAATATATGTGTGAATCACCCGGGGATCTGGTTAAAATGAAGATTTTGATTCAGTAGATCTGAGTGAAGCCTGAGATTCTACATCTCTAATAAGTTCCCAGGGGATATTTAGTGCTCCTGGACCATAGACCACACTCTGAATAACAAGGTCCTAGGGTAAGGCAGGGGTTCTGTTCACTCATCTTTGTCTTCCCACCCGGACTGGTTCTCAACACATGATAGGAGGTAAGTCAATAAATGTGTTGAGTGGAATTGATTTCATTTTTGCTCCAGCGGGTTGATATGTTATTCTCCCATAGTGAAAGTTCAAGAGGCAGGCAAAAGGGCCTAAAGAGACGGTTGTAACCCACTTCTCCTTCATTTCCCAGTAGGAAAGATGAATAGCCAGCATCTCTTTCTTTCCACATATTGCTGAGAAGCTTCTGAAAAATCTAGTTCCCCAAGTAACAATTTGTTTCTGCTTTATTTTCAGTGGGAAGCTAGTTTCACCTTTGTGGTTCTGAGCATCCTGGGATGTCCACTTCATTTTACTGTAGCCTTGGCATCTGCTCTCCTTGGCCCGTATTGCCTCTACTCATTTTGGGGGATTGCAGGGACCAATTACCTTGGTTATGCAGTTGCCTTTCCTTTTCCATATGCAAAATTCCCATCAGTTTGTGTAGACCCACCACACTATGAAGAGTACCACCTGACACTTCAAGCCTTAGACCTGTGCCTGAGCTTTGCCATGCTCTGTGTGTCCCTGACAGCGTTCATCACACTTTCTGCAAGACTTCTCCGGAATGGACATATAAATGTAAGTTTCCAGAAAGGGGGAGCCAGTTCCTGTTCCATCCTAAATGCTAAAATGGAAAGTTTGGTACATTGATACTTAATCTGTCTCTCTTTTTTACCCCTGTATCTTGTATAACCAAAATTCTCCCACTCTTTCTACTTCGACTCCAGCTAAGAGGCTGATATATAATACATCAACATCAGATTTAGCTTTCTGACATTTTCCGAAAAGGCTGATAATAATTTTAATATGATAATAATAGAATTATGAACTGAATATTTAGTATGTGTCAGTGTACTTCCCATTTCACAGATAGTAAACAGAGGCTAAAGAGTTTGTATAACTTGCCCAAGGTCACACAGCTTAATGACTAGTAGGACCAGATTCAGAACCCAGAGCTATTTCTCTTCATCAGGCCAGATTTGTCCTGGGCTCCCTCATCCCCCTCCTTGCATCCTCTGCTCCTCTGCCAGACCATTAAGATGCAAGGCTCTGGCCTCCAGGAGGGTTAGAGCGGGGTCACTGGGAAAACAGCACAAGTGATTTCTGATTCCAAATTCCTACGGTTGATACTGGGTCCCTCCTCTGTGGGTTGAACAACCTCCCTCTGAAAAGAGGTATTTCTCACTGCAAACTCTTATACTGGCTTTATGATTCAAGTTAGGATTATATCAGGGTCAAGTGAATTTGGGTTATGTTAGCCAATTTTTTTCCAGTTTCATCCTATCAGCACCAACCAGTAAAGCTGGAAGACAGGAATTTGGCACTCCCAATGCTTTTTGTGGTCAGTCTTGTCCTCTTCAACTTCTTCATAAATCTGCAAAGGAAATCCTGTACATTCTTAGGAACGGAGTTGATTTTACAAGGAACTTGCCGAGAAACAAGGCAAGCAGACCAAAATCACTGCCCCCGCTGTGCTGCCAGGACATGTAGAAGTTTAGTATTTGAGAATTCTCCCTTGTGGCAAATGTCCTGACTTTCTAGACTATTTACTAAGGAACATATGCATAGGAGAACCACACATTAAAAGTTGACAGTCATAACCCCTTAGCATGCATAGCTAATCAGACATCTGGCTGTCATTTTAAGCATGACCCTCACAACATTGAGGTTTAACGTAGGGTGGAGAATAGGGAGAAAAGAATGAAAAAAATATACGTCGAGCTTTGTAAGCCAACAGCGCCTTACCGTGGAAACCCAACAGTGAGACCACCTAAAGTGCCTGGAGAGAGAGAAAATTAATTGAAAGCAGAGCAAAGTTCTGTGACTTCAGGGTTTTGCCTTTGCCCATCTTGCTCAGAACAGTTTCTTGCTGTGTGGTTTCTGAGCTACGTATGGGACCCAATGCAACTACAACACATTCCTCAAAGGGAATCAATGACATCAGAAGCGCCCAGGGTTTTTGTGAAACTAGATTTCTGCATCCCTTCCAGGTCCATTCCCACTATGTCAGAAATTCTGGGGTTGGAGGCAGGAAACATGCGGTTTTAACACACGCCCCCAAGAGATCCTGATGAAAATTCTCTTCCTAGCACACAATGCACTAAGTATCAATTCAGGACAGAATCTCAGTTTTCCCATTTGCATAAAATGCAGCACTAGTTTGGGTGAGAGTTCTAGATAAATTTAATAAGCATGTCTTTGGTGAACATTCTTGGATGACTTGACACCACTGAATCCATAGGGGTGGCAGATCACGTTTCGTTAGCGAGGATGAATGGCTGACTTAATGGGATATGATGTCCTGTATTAATAAATATACCACTGTTGCCCCAAGACCAAAAGGAGCTCATGAAGCCTGAACAAAGCTTTGTTACCATGCAGAAATCTCAGCTACGTTAGGCACAATTTCTAGCAGTGAAATAAATGCATTGTTTATCAAAATTCTAGAAAACACATAACTTTGTTAGAAAGAAAGGTGGATCGTTCGCTGGGATACAGAATTCTACATAGTGATTCTACTTTTAATGAACCTCTGTGTAGTTATGTTGTTAGATTCCCTACAGTGCTGAAAGAGATAAGTAATATTTTTAAATTTTTATTTAAAACTATTAATAAACGCTGTGAAATATGCTGCTGATTCACACTTTTTTCATATAAACAGAACACTGAAAATGTTTTTAAAATCTGCCCACTTTTAAGTGTCTGCCTGAAAAGTAAAATTCTTTTATGTAAATATAGTACATAGCAGGAAACTCAAGAGCTATGAAAATTTGTAAAAAAGAAAAAAGCGATGGCTTGAAGGAGGATTTGGGGAAAATTGTGGTTGTACTGTAAAACGAAATCAATTTTTTCAGATCTATATGTCACAGTCAATATTATGATGAAAAATATTCCCTCGTAAGGGTTTGTTTGTGCAAGTTGAAAAACATGTTTTCAAAAATGGATCAAGCGCCCCTCTAGGAATCACCACATTCATTATTTCTTCCTTCCTGTGCCTTTTCGGTTTAGTAGAATTGAAGTCGTCTTGTGTCCCAGTCAGCTCAAGCTGCTATTAAAAAATGCCGTAGACTGGGTGGCTCGACCAACACACATTTATTTCTCACAGTTCCAGAGACGGGAAGTCCAAGATCAAAGTGCCACCATGGTTGGTTTTTGGTGAGGCCTGTCTTCCTGGCTTGTGGATGGCTGCCTGCTCACTGTGTGCTCTCAAGGCCTTTCCTGGGCTTGCTCCTAGAGAGAGGAGCAATCTCTCTGGCCCCTATATTTTACAGACACTAATCTCATCATGGGGACCCCCACACTTATGACCTCATCTAAACTTAATTACCTCCCAAATGACTTACTTCCAAATACCATCACAGTGGGGATTGGGATTTCAACATATGGATTTAGGAGGGGACATAAACAGTTGATTGCATCTTACTGAAGGTAACACAGTGACAGTGTATGAGCATGCAGTCAACCGGTACCCAACTAAAACTAGAGGTCTAATGCTTGAAAGAGGCATGAAGGGTTTGATGGTTTTGACAAACACTCACAAAAGCATGGTGTGAGTGCTACAGACTGAATGTTTGTGTCACCCCCAAAATCTACATTGAAGCACTAACCCCCACTGTGATGGTGGTAATTAGATTTGGATGAGGTCATGAGGGCAGAGCCCCCATGATGGGGTTAGTGCCCTTATAAGAAAATGAAGAGACCAGCGTGCTCTGTCTCTCTCCACCGTGATAGTATACAGCAAGAAGGGGACCGTTTACAAACTAGGAAGTGGGCTTCCACCAGACACTGAATCTTCTGACACCTTGATCTTGGACTTCCAGCCTCCAGAACCGTGAGAAATGTCTGTTGTTTGAGCCATCCAGTCTATGGTAGTGTGCTGTAGCAGCCCAGGCTGACTAAGACAGTGAGTCCTTCCAAATTTCAAGGGCCTCGTGGGAAGGGGTGGAGCTGGGAGAGGACTAAGAGACCCCTGTTTGTGTGGTTCCATGCAACACACTGAAGTGACCCTGTGGGCTTAGGACTCAGTGCAGAAGGCAAATGAGCACCACACAGAATTAAGTTGAAAAACTAAAATGCATAACAACCGTAGCTGAAATTGTCTACATTCTTGGTCCAGTAAGTAATAAAGTGATGAGAAAGGAAAGAATTGGGACGCCAGACGCGCTGCAGCTGTCCCCTGCAGCTACTCTGCCCCTCCTCCATGGAATGGAATGGCTTCGTTTGTTTTCCTTTCATTATTCATTGTTATGTTTGGGGTTGGTTTTTTTTTAATGAAAGGGGGAAAGAAAATATTTTCTCCTTCTCATGTGATACAATGGTTTTGTTTTTTTTTTTCAATGAACTGAGAAATATTTGCCATAAAAGATGTAGGTAAACCCTCTAAATGCGGTTTAAAAGATGGGGACAGATTATTTATCAGTGGAGGACAAACAAAAGGCAAATTAACAGCAATATACTGGTTCCAAATCTTTCAGCAGACGTACTCTGCATCATTAGCAATAGAAATGTGTTTTGAAAGAAATTCTTCCATGACTCTTATCCTAAAATTCTGAGGTCCCACATTGGGCTATATAGCAAGGTGTTTCTGGTGCTTCTGGGAAATAACCCCCTCGGGTAGATCCAGTAAAACTCAAGCAGTACCGTGCAACTGTAAGAATCCACTGTATTTCTTCCTCACAAATTCTATTATGTGGTCACCTCAAAGTGGTCAGTCGAAAAATCAGAATCTAGAAAAATAATTGCAATTCAGGGCATTACTATTCCTTCTATCTCATAATTTTCTCTGGAATAATAATAATGGTGACATAAAACTGGGTGATAGGGCTTCCCTGGTGGCGCAGTGGTTGAGAGTCTGCCTGCCGCTGCAGCGGACGCGGGTTCGTGCCCGGGTCCGGGAAGATCTCACATGCCGCGGAGCGGCTGGGCCCGTGAACCATGGCCGCTGAGCCTGCGCGTCTGGAGCCTGTGCTCCGCAACGGGAGAGGCTGCAACAGTGAGAGGCCCGCGTACCGCAAAAAAAAAAAAAAAGAAAAAAAAGAAAAAAGACAAATATGAGATCACTTATATGTGGGATCTAAACAATAATACAAATGAATCTATACACGAAACAGAAACAGACTCACATACATAGAAAACAAACTTATGGTTACCTAAGAGGAAAGGTGAGGGAGGGGTAAATTAGGATTATGGGATTAATAGATACAAACTACTACACGTAAAATAGATAAGCAACAAGGATTTACTGTCTAACACAGGGAACAATATTGCATACCTTGTAATAATCTATAATGGAAAATAATCTGAAAAAATATATATACATATAACTGAATCACTTTTCTGTACACCTAAAACTGACACAATATTGTAAGTCAAGTACACTTAAATTTAAAAAATTTAAAAAAAAAAACAAAAAACTTAGCATTATATAATTGATTAAGTAAGAAGCTTATGACTCCACTTTATTTTATTTGCAAAAAGATGGTTCTTAAATTTTATTTATTCTCTTATATCATATGATTAACTTAGAGTCCTGGATGAAACAGAAAGCTCCTTGTTAAAGCAATAGAATTACTAGGTTCTGGACAGTAATTAGTACCTATTGGACAAGAGGAGTATCTTCTGTTCACCAGAAATGACTTCTCTCTTGTCACATATCAAGAATTATGAACCTAAAGCCCTAAATATAATATTCATTATTTATCCTTGCTCCTCAACATTTATTGAGCGTGTACTATGAGCCAGATATCATGCTAAAGTACAGAAAAATGAGCAAAACATATTCTGGTGCTCCATTGACTTATAAGGACTGAGGGGAAATGAGCCCAGATGAGGAATAACAAGACCTGAGTTAGGTAGTGATAGTGGGCATGAGAAGAGGTGGTACATTTGAGAGATATTTAGGAAGTAGAATCAATGGACTTCATAACAAGTAGCATGTGGGACAAAGGAGGAGTCCAGGAAGATGCAAAGGGGTTCTGGACCATGAGAGACAAGACAAAGTGATTGGATTTAATGTGTGAGTCCCACTCTTGTCACTTAAGGTAAATATTCAGTTTCACATCTCATCATTAAAAAAAAAATTATTGTAAGAACTTAATAGAAGAAATCAGAGGACTTCTACCTGGGATTCTAGCCAATGAAGTACTAAAATTTGCCATTGGACACTCCATCAAGTTGTTTGCATACCAAAAATCAATTATGCCTTGCTTCGAGTTTATAATAAGCCTAGTGCAGAAGGGCATGGGCTATAAGACAGTTTCAATCTAGGCTGAATTAATTTAACAATGTATCTCTTCTTTTCTTCTACTGAATCTCCCATGGCAAAGATTGGCCGTGAATGACCTATAGATAGCCAAGCCCAATGGTCTCTTTTCAATCCACATCTTCTTTGACTGCTTTCTTCATGAAATTATCTCCCTTGACTTCCACGCACCATTCTCTTTGGTTCTCTTCCTTCTCCATGGCTTCTCCTCCTCAGTCTCCTCCGAAAGGTCCTCTGCTCTGCTCACCACTTAAAGACTGGTACCCTCACTTACCACTTTGGGGCTGGTGCCTCACACATCCACATCTGTAGCCCAGTCCCTTCTCCTGCTCTAATGAGCTCTACGTCTGACTGTTTTCTAGACACTCTTTTGGTGTCCCTCAGATACGTCAAACTCCTGGTGTTCATCGTGGAGTGCATCATCTCTTTGCCCTCAATACCTGCTCCTCTTCCTGTATCTGCAGCTCAGCTGCCAACACTCATGATACTCAGGACGAGCCTGAGACCTGGAGTCATCCTTGACTCCTTACACCTGAGTCCATCACCGTATCCTGACAACTGTACCTCTCAAGTATTTCTCTAATGTGTCCTCCATTCTCTGTACCAACGGTGACAGCCCTGGTTTGGCTCCCATATTCTCTCACTCAGACTGCTTTGCTTCCAGTCTGTCTTTCTTAAAAAGTATCCTCCACACAGGCTCTAGAAGGAGCTCTCAGGTTCAAATTTGTGCTTATCATTCCCCTGCTTTAAATCCTTCTGCGGCTCTCCTTCACTCTCAGGATATAGCCAAGCTCCTTTGTTTGACATCATGTGTACTCAGCTCCTCTCTGAGCATGTGAGTTCCTCGAGGACAGGGACTGTCTAAGGTGAGCAAGAAAGGTGGGACTGCGAGTGTGAGAATCAAAAGAGGAAAAGAGAAGCAGGTTGCGATACTAGATGTCATTTTTATGTCTTCCTAGCCATAGCTAAAATCTTACCTAAACCTACAGCAGGAATATTTTAAATTTAAAGACAGTTCACATGTCATGGGGAAATTTACTATGGTCATGGAATCCAAAAAGAATCTCCAGAAAGGGATACATAGAAAAAGTAGATTTGAATTTCCATACCAAGGAGCAGTGGTTTAATGAAGAATTGCTTTCAGCATTATAAAACATAGAGAAGCTGATATGGTACTTTTGAAATCAGACAGTTTGAGGGGTAATTGCTTCTTCTGTCGCTTACTATCTGAGTAGCCTTGAGCAAATGAATACTGAATCTCTCCGAGCCTAAGGTCCTTGTTGGTAAAATGGAGATAACACCTACCTCACATGTTGCAAAATGAAATGATATAATTACTATTAAGAGCCTTTACACTGAGCATGGTACCTGATAGGCCTCAAGAAATGTTTGCTATCTTCCCCTCACTGCTAATCAAATTTAAATTCTTGACTCAGTCAAAGATTTCAGAAAGTGCCCTTTAGCCTTCTGTAAGTTTTGAAAAACCCCAAACCAGTCCAAACCAGACAAAACAAACAGCAAACCACCAAAAGAGATAGTCAACAGAGACTCCCTACTCTTTAGGCAGCCCCTGTCCACAAAAGTAATGGTTCTTCTGGACCGTTTCATGCTTATGCCAGATATTTTATTACACATATATTTCTTTTTCTATATCTCTCTGCCATCCCCCTCCACCAGTATCACCAATTTTGTTCTCTCTGGTGATTCCTCTTAAATCCTTAAGAGGTACCATGATGCTGTTACTTGAGTCATTCTTCATTGGGCTCCTGTGACATAAAAAAGGCTAAATTAAATGTCAGAAATGACACTCTATTTTCTTTGATAAATTGTAGAAATAAACACTATTGTATTTTTTTCCTTCCTAGGGTCAAAAGAATGGACAGTAAGTTTGAAGCAATGTTCCTCTTAAATGTGTCATCTCTGTGACCATTATTTTGAAATATTTCTAAAATAATTTTGATCTTTAAACATTTTTCCTCTATGTTCTTATAAAATAAAAAATTGAAGTAAAAAAAATTGAAGTAGTTGTACACTTTAGCCCTTTTTGATGGTTAACCTTGTTTTTTCTGATTTACATGCTATGATACAAAAATTGAAATTATGTCATTGTTGTCATAGAATTTAAAAATCTGAAATATAAATTGGAAGTGAATGAATGTTTCCTTTAAATTCCTCTTGTTTCCTGTGTGATGTTTCATTGAACTGTAACTTCATATTACCCAAATTAAGGAAACGCTTTCACACGCTTTCTTCATTGCCATTACCAAAGTGACTCTAAATCTTCAAAACACAATTAAAACTTTGAATTGTGGGGATAATGAGAAGGCTCTCCTGCAGGGGGACTGTGGTCCTCCCTCCTGACCTCTCTATAGCTTGTCTTTGGCACTTAAGACAAACTACTTAATTAATTGGAAGAGACCTTATTAGAGGCACTTTAGGCTAATTTTTCATCAAATGTCCCAAGATTCACATGCCCCTGACAGCTCAGCCATTCCTAAGTGGCAACTCCAGTCAGCTGCTGAGTGGTTCTAAATGTAAAATGTCTTTCTCGTCTTGGCTAGAGACCTGCTTCTTATAACCACTGTGTCTTGGTCCTGCATCTGTAGTCCCTGAGAGCACAGTACAGTGGTTCTCAAATGTGGTTCCAAGGTCAGAAGCATCAGCATCATCTGGGAACTTGTAAGAACTCGACACTCTGGGGTTGGGCCCACCAATCTGCTTTCGGAAGCCCTCCTCCAGGTGAGGGCTAAAGTTTGAGACGCACTGGTGTAGTGTAGCACAAAGTGGGTGCAACTTTGGAATGAAAAATACCTGGATTCAGACTCGCTGGTGTAGTGTAGCAGAAAGTGGGTGCAATTTTGGAATGAAAGATACCTGGATTCAGAACCTGGCCCTCTGTCATTTTAGGCAATAGCCTCCGTTTCCTCTCTGATCAAATGGAGCTGATGGGCATAGCTAATTCCCAGACTTGCTGAGAGAATTCACTGATACTCTATGGGTCAAGCACACAGCAGAAAGTCTAACACACCCTTAGCGCTCAAAGTTACTGTCTAGTGATATTGGCTCATTCAACACATTTATTGGATGCCTTTGATATGAGTCTATATAAAGCCCTTTCTTTTGAAAATGGAGAAGTACAGAAAATTTTAGACATGACAGCTTAGACATAATAGTATTTAATACCTTCATTTTACAAGTGGAAAATATAACATTCAGAGAGGCGAAGTGACATGTTTAAGGACGCACAGCTCAATTGCTGGTGTATGGAAGCCCTTTAGGTGCCTCCCAGCGCTCAGCTCTTCAATCAACACGTGTTTATCTGTCACTTAATACAGCAATAAGGTATGTATTCCTGGGCCTGGTGATTACACAGGTAGGGACTTCAAGTTTATCAGTATACTGTCTGAATTAATTTTAATATTAATTGAGCATTCCCAGCTAGAATTGGGCACCATGGTTACTTATTTACTTACATTTTGCTTTCTTATTTATATCTTATTCTGTTCCAAAAGGATTTAAGGTGACTCTTGGGCATTTTATCAATGGTTGGAGTTCCAGCCACTACAGCACTAACTGTTGAACCAGTGAATTCCAATAGTTGCTTTTGCAAGAGGCTCTCAGCAAAATGTGCACAATTCTGAGGATCCCAAACGGATACATAAGAGAAGTAGACCAATACCAAGTGCTTTAGGTTAACTGGAATCCCTTGTATAAATTGTTAATCAGATATCAAGGAACATGTGTGGTTATGTCTTGGTCTCGCATGTACAAAGACACGGGCAGACATTTTGCTACGCCCTTGGCTGGTGAAACTAAATGGTTAATACTCACCATCACACGCCCAGAAAAAGTCCGATTTACCGACTGGAAGGAATAAGGCACTTTTACTTTATACAGCCTGTTCTCAGTTTTGTGGGGCTGTTGATATTACTGGGCTAATGACAGACGCCAAGGCGGCAAAATAGGCTGGGTTACTTATAATTCTTTGAATGTGGACACATCAGCTTGTGGGAAGGAAACTATTTAAAATGGGGCTTAGGGAAAGCAAAAAAAAATCCCCTTTCCCCATATGAGATTCTTCCACAGTGTTGTCATGGAATCTTGAAAACCTCTATACAGAGGATCACTCTCGTTGGATATATGCAAATTTTCTGAGATCCAGCGGTTTCCTGCCAGGGAAAAACTTATAATAACAGAGCAAGAATGCAATCCGAGCCCTTGCTCTCTGAAACCCTGAAAGAACAGAGTCGTTCTTGACAGGGCAATTTCAACCCTTGACATTCCAGGAAATAGCTTAATAATGTCATTTAGTCTGGGGTTGTAACCAGTCCTAAGACATGGAGACACAAATGCAGTGTAAAATTTTAAATATCAGTTCGGGGACCATTACTCATTTTCACACAGAGCTTAACAGCAAAGACCACCACCACAAAGCAAAAACTAAGCAAGCCTTCCTAATTAAATTTAACATTGTCCCCACTAATTAAACACAATATAGGAAAGGTTTCTGCCAAGAAATTACAGACACATCCTGAAGACTATTTACTTTCCTGGGTCCTGGGCCCGTGCCATATCCAGGACGTGACCCCCAAACAAAACTGTGCTTTGATCATTAATATATATGCAGAAGTTACCCCCATCCTGGAGCCTCGGAGGCCTTAATGAGACACACTGGCCTTTACATTCAATGTGTTTCATTTTTTCTGGGTACGGTGCAGCTGAAAAAGGTTACAAGACTCAGGTTAAAAGTCAGGAAATGGATCAGGACCCCACGCTATGACATCATTTTCTTGCAATGCAATGAAGCAATGACATTTCCTGCAGGAAAACTGATTAGAGCTGACAAGCTGCCTTAGTTAACTGCAGTGTTTGCCATGGAAGGTGTCAGGCCTGCCTCGTTCCAGCTCCTGCCACCCTCCCTCCTGTTCCTTGGCTGGAGCTTCCCAGGGGTCAGTGAGACAGAGTGAAAGAGACCCAGGCCACTTCTATTTAATGACAGTCCTGATATATTTAAGATAAAGATGTGCTAAAACATTGTTACAAAACTTGTGGAATTTTTTAGTTATTAGAGCATTTAGTACTTTAGACAAAAAAAAAATATATATATATATATATATATATATAAAATTTTGCCACTTGCAGAGTGATTTCCAGATTATTTTTAAAACTGACATATAGGCAGAGCCACCAGGGGTGATTGTGCAGGTTGGCCAAAGGCAGAGTGGGATTCAAAGCTAGCTCACTCTCCGATTATTAAACCATGGTTGCTGGTTCAGGACTAGATCTGCCTTTTTCGGATTCACACAGACGTCTCACAGCCAGTGACAGATGGTCTTGCAATGGGACAGAGTTTGAAGGTGAATGATGAACCAGTCTTCTCCTTTCAATCCTGGGTGTCTCTGTAACTGTAGGCATAAGATCTTGGGGCGTATCTCTAGAAGTGTGAATTCGAGGACCTGCCTAACTGTGAGTTCTGGGCCAAATCTGCCTCCTGGCTGGGTCACCTCAGCAATAGGGAGTCCTTTGGGGATTTATGAACAGGTGCTTCCAATATGCCAACACAGGGGGTGTGAGGCACCTAGCTTGGCGAGTACGAGCTCTGGGCTAGGTTTCAGCCTGGCCAGGTGCTCTCGTGCGCAAATCGCGTAACTATAGTGGCCCTACTCTTCCCCAGATGGTAGAACCTGCTCTGGACTCCACATGCAGACAGACCTGCTCCAGTCCTTCAGACCAATTTAGAGACACGACTGAGGCAAGAATTATTTAAGAGCTGGGGCCAACCCCCTGGGACGCCACATCAAATCGCCCTTGCTTGTCCATGTGTGGCCTTGTGACTTGGTTCAATAACTGGGTTTCTGCCTTGGACACGGGATCCAGTGGCTGAGTAGCTGGTGAGTACTGCCTGGGAACAAGTGTCTATTTCCTCGACTTATCGTTACCATGCCCCTTCTGGAAACCACAGGTGTGCTCGTAAACAGCGAAGGGAGGGCTCCAGCCTTATCATCTTCTGTCATTTTTCTTCTCTTTATCTTCCTTCTGGATCCTCCTGGGAGGTAGTGGAATCTACCAAGCAAAGACTGCAGATATGCCAGAAAAAAACAGCTTCCTGATGCTGCTTTTGTCCATTTCAAAACAGAATTTATACTAACTCACTTGTATGTCAGTGGAGGAGAGTGGTCAGGAGTGACTAGTTTCTACTACCAAAAAATCAAACACTTATCATCTCAGAAACGAAGAGTCCTAGATCCAGGATGGATTTCTACATTAGAAGCAATGTTTCTAGGTACTATGCTAGGTTTGCCAAACAGATTGAAGCTCTCTACAGCAGTTGAGTGGGTAGATGTCAGAGATGCTCTGAGACACAGTTTACACAGCATTTACATCTATAAATCATTACATAGTAACTGGATGGAACTTGTAGTGACAAATATGCTATCTCTGGAAAAATGTGCAAATATCTGAAGGGCTTATACATTTCCCCAGGATGAGTCAAAAGAAGCATAGTTGTCACACCTTTCTTTCATTATCCTGTGGGTGTTCTCTCAAATGTGTGGGTCTTCATAAATGAGTCACTGTTTCCAAGGTCTGTCAAAAGTATCAGTGGTCACAAGCCTAGGAAGCATACCAAGCCTAAAAAAAGGAAAGAACTTTCAATCATGGGCAATAATGTAAAATGTCTGAAATTACTGGGGTTTTATTACTCTGCCAAATTTGCAGTCTTATACTATCTAATCACTCCCTTTTGAGGACTCACTATTTCCTATAGTTAAACCTATGAGGAATAAAAAGGAATTTATTTTACATTTGGTGTGTTTGTATAGTCACCAGGTCTAGAGCCGGTACTTTTTGCCATTTGAGTAACCCTTCTGCTTGCTTGCCCATACATGTTGAAACTGTCATTTAACTTAAATACACAGATCAGACTTGTTTAAGACTCTACCCTTTCACCTTGCTCTAGGCAGGGAAAAAGATCAAAGCTTCCTGTGTTTTTTAAGGATGACCCCTTCTTTGTTCTGAACACGTCTCACATCTCCTATTTGTAGAAGCTTATGCACAGGCTGAATTGTTTTTCTTTTCTCTAAATCTACTTATCATAAACAAGACCCTCATTGCCCACTTGGCACCCTCAGAAAGGGAATTTACTCATCCGATAGGTTGTTTACCTAATAATGATGGCTTTTTAAATTCATGGTATTAAAACAGATATTTTTAGTACAAAGTGTTGTCAGAATTGATAAGTGAAAAAAGGTGTTTGTAATTAATATGCTATAATGATGAGACTGATGTAGAACAGTGAAAAAACTCACCTGTTATCAGTTCTGCCTTGAAATAACCAAATGATAAAGCTTTTACATATTTTTTTACTTTAATGTGACCCTAATTTATTTATTAATGCATTAGTTCTTTTCAGGTTGAAGTAAAATATAAATAAATGATGATGATATCATTTCACTTAGTTCATGAATTTATTATCGATTAAGAATATGCAGGGTACTGGCCAGAGGACAAGGTGCAAAGAATTGGAAAATGAAATCTCCTAGTCCACAAAACAGAGAGGATACAGAAAATAAACACCACAAAGAAGTTTTCATGGGTTCAATACTTACCAGGCCAAGGACTGAAAAGAAAATCATTTCATCTTTTGGGGTCTCCTAAGTTTTCTCATCTATAAGACCAAGGAGGCAAAATTAATTGTTGGGTCCATTGAGCCCCTAAATTCTGGGACTGAAAGAAATATGTGCCGGGGCTAAAAATGAATTTAAAGTTGCAAACCCTCACATGCTTTGTTTGGCAAATATCATAAAGAGGATAAGCTCAAAGGTGAATTATGACTGCAGATAGCGAGGTGGACGCTATTATGGAGATAGTGAACAACACGAGGCAAAATATGGAGCTTGGCTGTACACAGGAGAAAATATCTAAGTGGAATGGACAGACTGAGTGGGAGGGAGCAGAGAGCTGTAAAGCAAAACTGGGCTGAGTGCACTGCAAGTCTCAGATCAATCAATCAACGAGGATTTTATTCTGCTCAGGTTACTTTATTTGTTAAGGGATTCTTAAGGGGGCGCCTGAGATAACATGGTCAAGGATTATAAGCCGTACTAAGTATAGTACTGTGAAAATACCCTAGCGTCCAGGTCCACAAGACTAGTGTAAGAAGGGCATCTGCAAGCAGAGAGGGCTTAGAAAGTATTTTAAGAATGCTCTGAGGTTCAGCTTCAAACAGTAGGTCCTGGCTGACGATTGTGAAGAACCAGCAGTTACAGGCAGCCAGGGGATGGTAACCAAAACGGAGTTACTCTCTCTTTTTTTTTTTTCTATTTTTATTTATTTATTATTATTATTTTCTTTTGCGGTACGCGGGCCTCTCCCTGCTGTGGCCTCTCCCGTTGCGGAGCACAGGCTGCCGACGCGCAGGCTCAGCGGCCATGGCTCACGGGCCCAGCCGCTCCGCGGCATGCGGGATCTTCCCGGACCGGGGCACGAACCCGCGTCCCCCGCATCGGCAGGTGGACTCTCAACCACTGCGCCACCAGGGAAGCCCTGGAGTTACTCTCTTTAAGCAGAGACTTTGGACGACCACCACGTGGGAGGAGAATTACCAAACTGTTGCCAAAAAAATCACTTTGGCTGCAAACCAAAGAAGGATTTTCACATTTCCTCAAGACATAAATGACACTTCGGTGTAGTAGAAAGATTTCTCACACGACATTTTTCCCAAGAGATAGGGAAGTGAGGAAAACTTAATGCTCTGGAGTGACTTATTCTTTTCCACGATAAGAACTAGGTGAAGCCCACTGCATTGCCATTTTGCCTTGATTGTCAGTCAACTGGAAACAAAATTTAGATTTAATTTCAGGACTTACACTTAAATATCTGACCCCCTATTTAAAAAATTTTAACTTCTCACTTGATCTTTTGCTCATAATTTTGCCAAATTCATTTCTTTCATTACATGCCACCTCATTCATTCACTCATTTATTTTAGATATTTATTAAGCATTTACTATGTGCTGGGCACATCAAGTTCTTTGGAGGCAGGTGGAATGTGGCTCTGGCCTGGCAGGCAGAAGACTCTGTCTCTGGCTTGTGTTGTGTTTAGGTCTTAGGGCTTGATGTTTATATATGGGTTACAGTTCAGGCATTTTCCAGATGAACAAGGGTTCAGGGGTATATAGCTGGTTTTCCTAATAACTCATCCCATCTCCATCTCGGTTAGAGTGGATTTTTCCCTTGAGGGTCTTTGATCCTACAGCCGCAGACATTCTGGCACCAGGGAGGCTTAAAGGTCAAGGCTCCGAGACACACAGAGGTCGATGAAATCAGGGGACATCTTAGCAACTGCTGAGAAGCCGTGGGGGTGAGCACTATGGCTTCCAGGATGGATGGATGATGTCATTTGTGGTATAAATAAGTGTGTGCTTCCTAAGCTCTGACTGGGATCCAACAGGTGTGTTCTGGAACAGTGCTGTTTGGATGAGACCATCGAGAAAAAGCAGCCAGTAAACTTTTTGCTTCCTTTAATCTGTGAAGTCCCCTTTTTTAACTCCTGACTCCCCAAAGTTGAGCATCGTGGGATACAAAGGCAAGAGTGTGAACTTGAACCTCAGTTGCTTCTCCCATAGAATAAAGGAGCTGGACCCACTAGTCTTCTAGCCCCTTCTAGCTCTAATCATCTGTCACTTTATGACCATCAATTCTACTTCCAGCTTTTTGGCTTCACAACTCCACACAGATAGTTATCATTTTCATCCTCTTCAAATACAATGAAAAACAATATGTGAGCAAGTACAGCGGCAACATGTGTATAATGGCAATACTGAAGGACAAGATTGAGACCTAGTTAAGGATTATTGAGTTATTATAGCAAAGACTTACTAGAAGTGGTTATAACTTTTCAGGATAGATTACTTCCTTCATAGCATATCCAAATCCATGGCAAACTGTGTTTACCCAGAGTTCTAATATCTATGTATATATACACCCATATTCGTACATTGCTTAGCAGAGTGATGTGTATATAATAAACATGAAAACTATCTGAATAACTTGTGAACTTAAGAAATGGTTTATAAACTCTTATATTTCATATCAGTGATTTGTATATAAAACAATATCTTAGAGTATAAAATACACAGATATAGAGAAGACACAACTCCTATCTCAAAGAATTTATAATTTAGTGTTAAGTGCTTAAAGATGTATTCAGGTTTGTGTGCAAAACATTTTAATAGATTCAGTGGTTTTTAAAATATGTACATATGGAAGCTCTAAGTTTATTTACAGTGAAATATCAATATTGGGTACCATCTACTATGCTAAATGCTGAATGTACAAAAAGGTAGCAAAAGTCCCTGCACATTGTATCCCTATAACCTGATCAAAATGACGCAGATTCGTTCATTCATTCTGCAATTATTGAATGCTTGCCTTGGGGAAAGTACTGTGATAGGCTTTTTCAAGGGCAGAGGCATGATTTCTTAATGGTTCCTGTCTTTAAGGATCTTAAAATTTAATGGAGTCAGAAAAGAGCTAATAAAGCAGAATGGAAAAGAAGTATTAGTAAAGAGCTATAGAGAACACTTAGAGGATAGAGTAACTATGCCCAGAGGTTAGGAAAGTCTTCATAATGGAGAAGGCCCTAGAGCAAGACATGGCAAGATGAATAGTAGTTTAATGGTGGAGACAAGGGGGGAAGTTCACCTCAGAAAGAGACCAGTGAGAACAAAAGCACAGAGGCATGAAAATTAATGCATGCTCTGGGAATAGCAAGTAGGCTGGTATGGCTGGAGCACAGGATACAAAAACAGCAGGGGGAGATGAGGCCAGGAAGTTAGGTTGGAGCCAGCACGTGGAGGGCCTCCAATGCCATATTAAATCTACTAATTCTATCCAGCTAATAGTAGGGAGCCAGGAGAGGTTCTGGGGACAAGAACAAATAAGACCTTGGGTACATATTCAATTTCAAACATGTAACTTCTGAAATAAACTACTGCTAAGAAGCAGTCAAGTAGGGTAGAAAGAAAGGATCTTCTGAGTTAGGAGACCAAGATTAAGGGGCAACATGGCAACAAGAGGAAGTCTTGTGTGATGAGGTATTTATACCCGTCACATAGCCAACTCCAACACATTCTTCAGATCTCAAAGTGAACATTCTTTCCTCAGGGGAGCCTTCCAGCACCTTGACTGTACCAGTCTCTCTGTTGTGGAACCACAGAGATCCTTGTATCTTACCTTTGCAGCACGTAGCAGAGTTTGTAATTCTGTACTTAGCTGCATTCTATTAATGTGTGTGCCCCTCATTGGACTGTAAGCTCCATAAGGGCAGAAATCACCTTTCTGTTTTGCTCTTCAGTTTTACTGTAGGCTACCCAATATGTCTGACCCAGAGTAGGGACTAATATATGTGATGAATGAATTTTTAAAATATGGGAATGGAGAAGAATAATGAAAATAATGTTGGAGAAGAATAATGAATAATAATGAATATTATGAATATTATGAAAAATATTATGAAAAATAATATTTGGGACTGTATAAGTAGGTGTGGTGGTTTTAAAATATAGCTGCCATATTCTTTGACCTTGCTCTCATCAAAAGGTAGGATCTATATCCTTTGCTCTTAAATCTGGGCAGCCTTGTGATAATTAGGTTGCAGTGAAGATGAGGGTGTGTCATTTCCATGGCTAGTTGGAACTACGTGGTTCTCTTATTAAGCTCATTCTGGGAGAAGCCAGCTACCATGTAAGAAGTTTGAGACCCTGAGACCACCAGGCCAGAGAAGTGACCATGCTGGACAAGCCATGTGCAGCTGTTCCAGTCTACAGATTGAGCTCATCTCTACCAAGAAATGTGAGTGAGGTTGTCTTGAGTCTTCAAGACTATCTCATCTGGCAGCTGAGCACCTTTGAGTGACCTCAGTAATTGCCTTGAAAAGCAAAAGAATTGCCCACCTGAGCGTTGCCTGAATATCTGACCCAAACGGTCTGTTTGTACAATAAAATGGTTGTTGATTTAGGCCAGTCAGTTTGGGATAATTTTTTACATAGCAATAGTAACTAAGACATCAACCAATGTCTCAATAGAATACTCCTCAATAACCCCTTGTTAACAGCTGGGAAAACTGAGATCCAGAGAGATTAATGGATTTGTCCATGGTTCCAAATTGGTAACAGTAAAGCAGGGCCTAGGAATCAGTCTTCTGATCCACAGCCATTGTCATTTTCTTTCTCATATATAATAATGCATTAAGAAAATTTCTGTATAATTATATGCAGGGTTCAAACAACCACTCTTTGTCATGCCATAGTTTTATCCTCACTGATGCTTTATTCCCACTGATAATTAAATGGATTAGTCAAACTCCTTGACATATAAACAAAAAGAAAACTGTGGTCTTCAGTGTGTGGAGCTTACAAGTGCTGCAGATGATTTGGACATTTGAATGCAACTACCTCCCAATTAGAGGAAGAAGCATGTTCAAGTATATAAAACACAATAACATTTCTCCCTAAATTTATGGCATTCAAAATCTCAGCTGACTAGGTCTTCAATGCTGTCAGTTCCAAATTCACTGACAGATCGTTTCTGCTGAAAGAAAAATGCCGCCTCTATTAATATCAACATTTTCCTCCTCAGAACACTTTCTTGCTGGTGATTTATTGTGGACAAGCTGCTTCCTGCTCCTTTTGAAAGTTAGATTTTTTTTTTTTAAATTCTGCAGGTGGAGGAGGAATTCCTCATCTCTTGTCCCCAGGGCAATTTAGTTTAGGCTAATCTTCAGGAGAGAGTGTGGGTATTTGCAACTCACAAACTGATGCTGCCTGATGCCACACAAAAGAGAAAAGGGTCTTGCAGCTGTGTCTGATGTCACTTGGGAACTAATCCAAAAACAAATAAGGAAGACCAGCTCATGCAGTGTGTGTAGGGAAAGAGTCTTTTTAGATTTTTGAACCTTGAGGTTGCATCATAGAGATGGAAAGATTTTCCTTAAAAAAGATCAAAGATACTACCTTTTTGTTACTGGCAATGCCATTTTTTTTTAAAGATTTCATTTGAGGAAAACAACAACTTAGTAATCTAATGCATATGCATTCCATAACTATATCTCAAAGAAAACTATGTACACTGATGACTCAAAAGTTAATGTTTATCTCGTTACATTCTTCCTATTCCTACAGTGAAACTCATCAACAATCTAAGGAAAGACAAATGTTAAATTCAGTTCTATTCAGAAGTTCTCATAATCACAGCTGCACAGATTTTAACAGATGTTAATTTCTGTAATGTGGAAGTTACCTGTGGAGAGTGTGTGTACCTAGCTTTTGGTGATGTTGTACTATATTAGGACTTTCTCAGTTGCAATAGCAGAATACCCAATACAAATTAGTTTTAACAAAAAGTGAGGTTGAGTGGCTTACATACCAGAAAAGTACAGACATAGAACAGGCACAGCTAAAAGGGGGGCACACTGGGGCCAGGCTTCTATCTCTGACTCTGTCTCTCTGTCTTTCTCACTCTGTTTTCCTCAGTGTTGGCACTTTCTCAGGCAGGCTCAACCCATGTAATGGAAAAGATGGCCATTGGCCGTGCTCAGCTTACATTCGGCCAGCTTCCAAACCCAGCAGAAGAATTTCTGGATCACTCCAGACACAGTCCTTGGGTTCATTCTGTCTGGTCCCTCTTGAGTCACATGCCCACCCTTGTGGAATTCTCCTTGGCCACACCTATAAAGTACTGATGATGTATTTTAGAATTTACCAAGAATTATAGTTAGAGTTTTAGCATAACTTATTTTTAACTAAAACCTTTGCCCTAAAGAAAGTATATAGGATGGCATGCCAAGATATACAGTTAAGCTTTCCAGAAACTCTGCCTTTCTCCTAAGCTTTCCCACACATAACTCACCTTCTTTTTAGTTCCAAAGTTACACAAAGTATAATCTATATTTGCTTATTCCCCCTTCTTGCTCTAACCCTCCTGCCATCTAATCCCACTTCTCTATAAATGGCGTTCCCAGCGTCACTCATCACCTCTCAACAGCCACATCCAATGGCATCTTTGTTGGTGCTCCTCTTGTGTGTCCTCTGGGCAGTTATCAGACACTGTGAGTCATTCCCCTTTTGCTCAGCTCTCTCTATTCCTGCAGCTTGTGCTCCTTCTTTGTGTGATAGGTTCTTCTTGGCTTTCTTTACTAACGTCTGTTATATTCATCACACTCCCTAAATGTAGATGTGCCTCAAAGTTCAGTCTTCTCTTCTAACTTCACAGTCTCTCTTTGGGCAACCTCATCCAGTTCCCTGGCCTCAACATCTCCTATCTGATGTTGACTTTAGAATTTATAAGTCCCGTCTTCTTTCTTTTTTTATGTGCTAGACAATAGTTTTTGAGTGTTTCTCTACATTCGGATGTCTGTCTTAATCCATTCAGGCCGCTATAACAGAATACCATAGATTTGGTGGCTTAGAAACAACAGTTCTGGACGATGGACTGGTACATGGTACCGAAAGACCCAAACGAACTTTTTAGCCCACCCAATATGATGTATGTACCTAGGAGTGAAATAATTTGGCATAGGATATACATACTTTCTACTTTAGGAGATACTGCCAAGCTGTGGTCTAGAGTGATTGTACCAACTTACATTCCCACCAGCAGTGTGTGTTACTCTATGTCTTTGCCAGCTCTTAGTATTTTCAGTCCTTCTAATTTTAGTCATTCTGGTAAATGCATAGTGGAATTACATTTGTAGTTCCCTGAAGGTTAATAATATTTATAGGCCATTTGAGTATCTTCTTTTGTGACATCTCTGTTTCAGACTTCTGCACATTTTTCTACTTGATTGTCTTCTTATTACTTATTACTTCTTATTGATTAATAGTTGTTCTTTAAATATGTTGGCTATGAGTCATTTGTGAGTTCTACGCGTTGCAGATATATTCTTCTATTTTGTGGTGTGCCTTTTTGTTCACTTAATGGTGTCTTTTGATAACAGAAGCTCTTAATTTTATCCACGTCCAATATGCCAATCTTTTCTTTTATTGTTAGTATTTTCTGTCTTGTTTAAGAAATATTTTTCTACTCCAAAGTCACAAAGGTATTTTCCTATGTTATTTCCTAGAATCTTTACTGTTTTTCCTCTCACATTTAGTTCTATAATCCATCTGGAATTTCTTTTTTAGTATGGTGTGAGGTAAGGGGGTTAAGATTCCTTTTTCACACGTATATATCCAATATATGTATGTCCATTGATTCTCAGTGTAATTTGATCCATTAAACACATGAATTATTTCTCCAATCCCAACTTCCCTAAGATTATTATATTATTCTTGAGGTTCCTAAATCACTGACTATCAGATGGCAGGCTTTGTTAAAAACTCTTCCTGGTTTCCTGAAATCATTTTACTGGTAGTGGGTGAGGAGAGACCATCACACCCCCTTGTCGCTAATCCTGGAGATTGGCAGGCTGGCACTTCCTCCCTAACCAGCAATTTCAAGGCTTTGAGGAAATAACAATAATTTTTGCCCGCCAAAATAAAGTACCTCTGTCCTTCTCTTTTGGTCCTTTCAGCCCATCAGCATACATATATTCTTTATCATAAATTAAGTTTCATTCTCTTCCACAGTATTGTGTGGACATAATACTTTCTTAAGTTCATGTGTTTTGGTACTCAACATAGAGCAACAGAGAGCCTATTAGCTATGGGAAGATGTTCCTCTACCTCTCCAGGTGCCGACCCACAAAAAGCAGCTAGATGCAGCTCTTGGAAGGGCCAAGGACATGGCTGTGAATAAAACTGCCCAGATTCTTGTTCCATTTTTATTTCCCATGAGCAGTGTGACCACATGCAATTCCGTTAACCATCCTAAGCTCAGTCTCATCCATCTTCTCACTCAGGATAATAATACCCTAGTATTACTTTGTATTAGTATTATCATAGGATTGTTGTGTAGAGTGTTACACGCAAAGTGGTTGTCTCACTGCCTCTCACATAGCACCTAATAAACGTCATCTATTATTATTTTCTGCTATTAATGCAGAAGCTCAACTAAGGCTTATCCTAGGGGTTCTCCATAAAAAGGGAGTTTTAAAAAACTGATACAAGGAGGTGAAAATGCTGACTTTATTAGGGTACACATACCCAAATACTCCACCATAAGTTCCCATGTTTCTTCTTCACAGTCCAAAGACATACTTAGAAAAAAGGAAAAATATCTTTAATGTCAGGCTTTTTTCCAGAGATAGATAGAATGAAATAAATTGGTAATAAACATGCCAACAGTGAAATGGAAAAGATATATATTCTATGGTTAAATTCTCCTTGGATTATCATAGCGACATTGCTTCAGAGTGTTTACTGCCAAAATGACTTATTCATTTAACTCCAAATCTCCTGGGGCAGGAAAGCCCTGCCCTTAATGATATGTAGGGCGGTGGGGGGCGGGGGAGGAAAGAATAATTATGGTCATCAAAAAATAAGTCAATATTAACACTATAAAGACTTTCAGACTTTAACTGATATATTAACAGGGGCTGAAGGCCATATTTCTAAAGACTTGGCTTTATGTAGGCATAAGGCGATTGTAGCTATCAGAGGGGCTGAAGATGACTCCTTTTACTTCTCCCTCCATGAAAATTCTAAGAATTACTGTGGACTAAGGTAGCCAAGAAGTTTTCTCTCAGAGAATGAAGGAGATTGGCTACTTCAAATAAGAGCACTTTTCTCTTCCTTAGAAGTAACTTTTGAATGACTTCGTGGGTTTGCTTGCTTTGATCTTTTTTTTCTCCGAATATATCAGGGTTCCTCACCTCTATTTGATGAGCAGTTTCAAAGATGAGGCCAAATCGGCTTCCCTGGTGGCGCAGTGGTTGGGAGTCCGCCTGCCGATGCAGGGGACACGCGTTCGTGCCACGGTCCAGGAGGATCCCGCACGCCGCGGACCGGCTGGGCCCATGAGCCATGGCCGCTGAGCCTGCGCGTCCGGAGCCTGTGCTCCGCAACGGGAGAGGCCACAGCAGTGAGAGGTCCGCGTACTGAAAAAAAAAAAAAAAAAGATGAGGCCAAGAATATCTCAGCTGTGGAGACCTTCCTAGGTATGCAAATCTCTCTTCCTTCTAAAGCATTTCTTGAGACACAGAGAAGCAGAGGGAGGATACGAGTTACTCTCCATTGAGATTTTTCAGAGCCCCACCAAAGAGGGCATTCTTTTGAAGCCTGGTCAAGGTGATTCCCGGCTAGTGGGCCTAAAAAGAGGTGGATTCCTTAGCTCTGTACTTAAATACTGACAGAAGCTTGATATATCGCTTCATCAATGATGTTTGAGTTAGAAGCATATAGCTCTGCTCCACATGCAGGTGAGCAACAAACTGAAAAACATGCATATATGAGCAGACGTAGCAATTAACTCGGGTAAAAATATATATTATTAACAGTTGCACCTCTGCATTTGCAGTCCATCTCCCAAGAGGAAAACTAATCACAACCCAAGAGGCCTACTCAGAACAAAACAGCATCCCCAAATGGCTTTCTTTGGTTGTATGCAAAGAAGTGTCTATGATTCACCTAGATGGATCTAGCGAAGAAAAAAAATCTAAGGCGCCAGGTCATTCCAGGTCACTCACTGAATTCAGGAGTGATAAGTCAATAGGATGGGGTCTTGGTGTAGGCCTCTGGAAACTGATGTCAAGGGAGAGCCAGCCACCATCAACAATTCCCTCCACGCCATGACAGCAGTCTGACCTCATCCTCCTTCTCTCAATGCAAAAAATTATCTCAAATAAAATAGAAAGAAAATTTTAAATGTTTAGTAAAGGAGAATTTTACTGTTAGCATTTAGCTTGAGCTTTTAACTATTTGGCTACCAAAGTAAAAAAAAAAAAAAGAGTCCTATATAGCTTTTTTCTTTTTCTTTTTTTTTTTTTTCAGTACGCGGGCCTCTCACTGTTGTGGCCTCTCCCGTTGCGGAGCACAGGCTCCGGATGCGCAGGCTCAGCGGCCATGGCTCACAGGCCCAGCCGTTCCGCGGCATGTGGGATCTTCCCGGACCGGGGCATCCCCTGCATCTGCAGGCGGACCCTCAACCACTGCGCCACCAGGGAAGCCCTATATAGCTTTATATACACCTCTATACCACAAAATTATTTTCTTCATTACTAAGTTACTTAAAAGTTCTTTAATCAGTCTTATTTTGTTAAAGCTCCTTCTAATCTCTTAGCAAATAAAAACTAGGAAACAAATACTTCTACCATCCTACAAATCAGTGTCTAAGGGATAGCTCTAGGATTCTATTTCCGTTCAAAATTAGAAAGGAAACATGGATAACATTTTTCACTCAGGAATTGTGAAGCATTAATACTGCAGCACTACTAGTAACTTACTATTAAATTTCAGGCAAACCACTTAACCTCTCTGCCCTTTCTCCATCTGGAAATTCAGAAGATAAGTAGCCTACATCAACAATACTATTTCAAAGGCAAACTGGTAAAAGATTGGAAAACACTTTACAAATATTAAGTGCTCTGTAATTGCTGCTTGTTGCGACAAAGTCTATTTTCAGACCTGTCCAGGACACAATAAATAAATAAATACCCCCCTGACTTCTAATCTAAGCTGAGAAGTTTGATCTGGACAAAAATACAGTAAGAAGGAAAATTAGTCCTACGTAGGTCTTTGGCCACCATGAAAAATGGTGCTTCTGGAGAGAAATATGAAGAAGGAAATTTTTATATATTGAGAGGGGGTTGTGGAAGCACAAATAATGCTCCTCTAGCAACTGATTCCTTTCTTTCCTTCTAACCAGTTCAACACAGATCTCGTCAAAATTTCTCTTTTGTTAAAATATATGACTTGAAATGGATACTACAGCTGGGTAGATATTTTGTCTGTTGAATGTGAGGCATTACTACAAGAGCAGGAATGGAATTACCCTCAACCTGAAGTCACTCGACTTTGAAACTTGAAGGAGCTCAGTTCTCCATAAAGAAAAATTTCCTGCTCATGAAGATTATTAAACCTTTGTTGTTCTTTTAGCCAACAAGGTGGTCTTGAAAAATATGTTATTTTCTCAACTGTTTAATTGCTCAATCAACAAATATTTGTTGGCCACCTACTACAATGTGTAAAGCACTGTGCTAAGCTCCTGTAGGATACAATTGAAAAAACAAGATAGTAGCTCTTGTACCTGAGAACCCTGAATCTAATTGGACAGATAAGACATACGCATGGACCGAGATAAGTGGCACCACCAGCCTGTCATTGATATGGGCCAAATGGCTAGTTCAGATAGTAAGTGAGAGACCAAGGCAGCAGACTGCCCTGGGCTGGGTGGTCAGGGAAGGCTTCTGAGGACAAGCAGGATGAGTGCTGGATCTTAGTGTATTGGGGCAGGCGGCAGGGGCGGGGGTGAGCGGGGGGGAGGATTGGCACACGGGTAAGGGGTTGGGGATGGGTTGAGAAGAACTAATTTAAAGATGGCTAGTGAAGTAAGTGAAATGAAGATTAAAATAGAAGCCAATCATACCCATTCTCTTTGTCTTTCCTCTCCTCTCCTCTCTCTCACACACAGGCACATAAAATATAACAGGAGAAAGTGCTCAGAGGTAAGTACACCATATTTGTTGGCGTTTAAATATTAAACAAATTTCTGCTGTCCTTGTTTTTCCTCCCTCTTCTCTTCCTCCCTCCCCTTTCTTTCTCTCTTCTTCTGTTCCTTCCTTCTTTCCTTTAGCTATGTCTCCTTAAGAATTGGAGTCCTGGTCCCTTTCAACAGTCCTGAGACACTATGAAAAAATGTAGAGGTTTTTGTGCCTGCTTCGGAGGAATTCCAAGGCTTCCGGGTCTCAGAACCACAGAATCCTATCAACAAAGGAGCTCACACCCCTCTGACACAATCCCAACACCGGACCCTTACAACAACTAGCATGACTTTCGGGCCCACTCCTGTATGACTTTGGTGTTGTTAGGAGAAAACACCTGGGGACACTTCAACTTACTCTGTTCAGAAATTAGATCTAAGTCTCTCTGATTGTGATTGATTTTTCTTTTCTTTTTTTTTTTTCGCCATTCATTGTTTGTATTGAATGAGTTATTACACATCAGTGAAGCATTTTGGTAAAATGCAGATAGCACCAGTTTGAAGATCTAATTTCATATTCAAGAGCAGGCTGCAGGTCAGCAGAAACTAGCTGCACACATTGTACTGTCTCGCTCATCATCTCCATTGGACATCACAGAAGAACAGGAAGGGAAGGGGAAAAGGAAAGAGGGAAATGCCTTTAATCAAGGTCTCCCCTAGAAAACTCCCCAAGAAGTGAGTTAAGGTGCCAAAGAGTCCACGTGCATTATTTTAGATTCATGCTATCTTATGCTTACAAATACAAGCATACTTCATTTGACTGCACTTTGCTTAACTGTGCTGCACAGATATAGTGTTTTATACAAATTGAGGGTTTGTGGCAACCCTGGGCCCAGCAAGTCTATGGGCACCATTTTTCCAACATTTGCTCACTTTGTGTCTGGGTCATATTTTGGTAATTCTCGCAATATTTCAAACCTTCTCATTATTGTTATATATGTGTTACAGTGATCTGTGATCAGTGATCTTTTTTTTTTTTTTTTTTTTTTTTTTTGCGGTACGCGGGCCTCTCACTGTTGTGGCCTCTCCCGTTGCGGAGCACAGGCTCCGGACGCGCAGGCTCAGCGGCCATGGCTCACGGGCCCAGCCGCTCCGCGGCATGTGGGATCTTCCCGCACCGGGGCACAAACCCGTGTCCCCTGCATCGGCAGACGGACTCTCAACCACTGCGCCACCAGGGAAGCCCTGATCTTTGATGTTACTATTGTCATTGTTTTGCAACTGCACTCATATGACAGTGAACTTAATCCATAAATGTGTGCGCTCTGAGTGTTCCACCCATCAGGAGTTCCCCTGTCTCTCTCCCTCTCCTTGGGCTTCCCTATACCCTGCAGACACAATAATATTTAAATTAGGCCAATTAATAACCTCATCCTTATCAGTCAGCAGCCATCAGCATAGAGGCAATCTCCTCTACCAGCAACACTGAAGTCTCAGATGATGGTTAGCATTTTTAGCAATAAAGAATTTTTTAATTAAGCTACGTACATTTTTTTTTAGACATAACGTTATTGCACAGTTAATAGACTACAGTATAGTGTAAACATAACTTTTATATGCACTGGGAAACCAAGAAACTTGTGGGACTCGCTTTATTGTGATATCTGCTTTATTGAGGAGGTCTGGAACTGAACCCCCAATGTCTCCAAGGTATGCCTGTAATAGCCAAGTCAACCTGCTGGACATTTAAGTAAGAGGGTAGTAGTTTGGCTTTTCCCGTTTTGACTGTCTCATGAGTTGTAGTGTGCTCTTTTCATTTCAAATAATAAAAACAAATTGCATAAACTTGACTGACCATATCACATTCTCTCTAACCATCTCCCCCGCTAAACACACACACACACACACACACACACACGCACCACACCGCCACCAACTCTATCACCATCACACATTATATGTATGGGAGATTCTAATTTAGAAAATGAAGAAACTGAGACTCATTCCTAGAATAACAGAAAACTAGAATTTACCAAACAATAGATAAGTCACTTTTTGTAATCATTCTGTTGTAATAATGGTGTTCTTTAATCTAAGAGTTTTTTCACAAAGTATATCCTTTGCTCCTTAAGCAAACCATTTCAATCCTCAGAGTAGGTCACTGTGGTTTTGAGGACAATTTTCAAACTGGCATAACCCTCGAGAAGAGTTTTGAACAAAACTCAGTGATGTATAGAAGCCTTTCAAATAGAATTTTAGGCATTTGGATCTGTGACATTGGGAAAAATGGCCTATTAAAATCTATAAGTAGGTCTGGTCATTTCCATAGCCTTTGGCAAAACTAAGGACATTATTATAAATTAACATTTCTTTCTAACTATTAATTTACTGGAATGAATTAGTTTTTATTCTTTTAGAAAAATTCAACACATGAAACTAAAATAGAAAAACCAAGAGATTGCTGCATTAGATCAAGTAAGATTAAGCAATACTTTTTATTTCAAAAACCTGGTCAAAAATAACCTATTTTGAAGAATTTTTATTGTTGTGTTACTGCTGAAGAATAAAAACCGTCAACATGTTCATTTCTGTGTCAATCTTTTCTTCATATCGCTTATTTGCCTAAGAGTATATTCATTATCTTACTACAAGAGATTGAGACCCACTATACATCCAAAGAGTTTGTAAAACAGTCTTTTCTTTTTCTTTGTTTTGTTTTTTGTTTTGGTGATAAAACACTCCTAAAATGCCTAGAGCTAAAGGGGGTTATTGATGTCTTCCAGAACTTTAATTGCAAGAACAGCTTTATCTCCTAGGCAGACAGACACTACACAAACGTTTGGTTTACTCCATATCACATAGTTAACAAGGTTCTTATAGGTTCAAGGAAAACAGATTGTAAGACTTTGTCAGGAGGACTTCACATTCTAGAAAAAAAAAAAAACCAAACAGATAATTCTGAAGAGACGGAAATTTTAAAATAACCTCAACTTAGACATAATTCGACAGGAAAAGGCAGAGTGGGAGTTTTTAGAAAAGATGAGAATAAACGTAAAAGGCAAGAAAATACGTTTTGTTTTTTAATTCCTATTCAATAAGTATAACTATCCTTAGAAGATGGCCTAGGTATTGTAATTGCCCTCATTTCTGACCAAATGGTCCAATCCAATTATTCCAAATTGTTCAACCTATAGGGAAACCTGATGAAAGTAGCCCTTTCATCTGACTTGCATGTTTCAGTTGAATGCTAAGTATATCTTTCAACTAAGCTTTAGAAACACAGTTCATCTGTAAGCTGTGCAGGCTCTTTTCCGTGCTCTGTTCTTGCACCACCGTCAGGAAGAGAAGGTAATGAAGTGTCTTAACATGCTCGTCATGACCACACATCCCGCCTGCTTTTACTGACTTACCAACGGGCTTTGTTTGTGAGGAAGTTACAAAACTGACATTTACGGCTCTCCAGGCAAATGAGAGCCAAGAGAAGAGATTCTGAATCTTAAAGCTGTTTACCAGCTGCTGGAAAAGTTCGGCTTTGGGCACCAACAATTCATACAAAATCCGAAGGCATTAGGGCCGTCTCTTCTCCTTTTCCCATGGCAAGCTGTAAAACACGAAGGCTGCACAAGAACTGCAGTATGTTGCCAACCTAAATTAAGGCATGAGGAAGAAATTACATGTACTTCTGTAAGAAATGGAGTCTTGAAAGACTAGTTCTTTGCTCAGATCCCATGAATTAAATTGCTTAAAAGCAGACATTGTGGTTATGGTTCCTCGCCATGTGGTGTTTGCTGAGTTCTCACTGGATATCCTAAAACACTTAAGCCTAAAGGGTTTAGGATGTCTTTGGAGGCCGTAATTTGGAGAGAACAACTTTATCTCTGTGGGAGACAGGACACAATGCAAATATTTGTTGGCTTCCTTCTCTCTTCCTTGACAAGAAGTTTATCAAACAGTTCTCAAGCAAATTGTATGGGAAAGTAAACGATTTCATAGAGAAGAAGGATTGTGGTTTAGAATTCTAAGGCTAGAGACCTCAGTCAGGTGACTGTCTTGGGTTACAGGGAATTGAAGGCAAGTTGGAACGTACTTCATCAAAAGTCAATAAGGTACAGGTGATATTCCTTGTCACGGGATTTGTAGGGAGATGCCGAGAAATTTCAGATATGGGGATCTGTTACAATGGTAGAGGGGTAAACATTCCAGGCAAATGCCAGAGAAGTGGGAGGAAAGTTCAGCGGGTACCTAGAAAGGGATATTCTAATCCAAGGACTATTCTTTAGGTTGGAGAATTTTCTCATATTAAAGGGACTACTTGGGCCATAACTACTTGGAGGGGATAGTCAGAAAGTACAATTTTCAAACTGACAGGAATATAGAAATGTTCATAAACCATACATGGATCATCTCATCTCTGCTAAAACCATCAGGGGCTTCCCACTGCTTTTCAAGTGAAACCCATGGCCTGGCCTTCCCATGCCGACGTGTCCCTACAGCATTGTCCCACAGGGCAGTCTCTCCATCCTCGCCTCCCGGGCTCTCCCCAGCACTAGCTCTGCAATCAGTCCTCATGGGCACCTATCTCACCAGCCTCAGCGTCTTTGTCTTCCATGCTGCTTTGGCCTGAATGCTCCTTCCTTACCTCTTTGATGGACCAACTATCATTTGTAATTATTTCTAGTTGTTTGTTTGGTTTTGGTCTACATCCACTACACAACAAGCATCAGAAAGTCAAAGACCATGTCTCTCATGTTCTCTGTTTCATCATCAGGATTTATCACAATATCTGGCTGGTAGATGCTACACAAAAATTTATTAAACAAAAGAATACAAATGAAGGTGCTGAAGTCCAAAGAGGTCATTTCCTGGAGCTCTCCCAAAACATTAATAGCAGACCTGGGCCAAGCACTCAGGTTTCCTGAGAAATCCTGGTTTCCAAGGGTAGTGGGAACATTTTCAAATAAGGCTTATCACTGGCATTTATATAGAAGCTGGCATTTATGTTTTTAGAGAGATTATTTGAGAGAAGAAGTTTTGAGGAGGAGACTGAGTGAAGCCAACTGCCCTAAGGGTGTCCGGTGGGTGCGCTGGGTAATAATATATTCAGTTACCCTTGGTTGTGTCCCATCACCTCCCGCACCCACAACAGGGTTTCCCTCCTGTCTCTTCTCCCAGAGATACTCCTGAAATGCTATGGTTACTGGCCCCCACTCTCTGGTTTTCCTTCTTTTCTTTTTCTAGCATATGCTCTGCTCTGCCCTTTGGAATGTCCTGTCTGTGCACGAGGACCATTGCTTTGAAGTGGAATTGCAGCTTTTATTTTCCAGTGCTTCTTTGTGGAGGGAGGGGAGGAAGCATGATGGAAGGAAGGGACAGGTTGGTTAAACAGCATCCTGTTGTCAGCCTAGGTATGAAGCCAGCCATTTATTAAATGGTGTCTTATGTTAGGAAGACAATGATCCTCTCTATGTTAGGAAGAGAAAGATACTTTATTTGTTTACTTTTCTGTTAATATTTTAAAGGAAATCTCAATCCTGGTTTTGTAACTCCCCAGAGAACCTTCAGTAGCACAGAGGGTGTTACAAAATCTAAAGTCTCAAGAAGCTAAATCATTTAAACTAACAAACATGTCACATAATACTTTGTGGGGCCTGAGGAGGGGTAATATCATGAAATCAAGCAATGATCAGCTTTTAAAACTCCCCAAAGGACAGTCATCACAGGCTAAGTGATTTGTTACTGGTGTTAATTTTTTTAACCTCGTCTTTCCTCCATAATCATCCTGTTTATGCTCATAGACCCTTTCAAAGGCTATAATAATAATATTAATAGCTACCCTTTACTGAGGTGCCTACTGTGTGCCAGGTACTTTGTAATCCTTATGACAACCTCAATAGGTAGGCATGGTTATCAGTATTTCAAATGAGAAAATTAACCCTTAGAGAAGTTTAGTATGTTGCTCAAGATCATGTAGCAAGTAAGGTCTGTCAGCTTACGTTCCATGGTACATTCCATGCCTGTACCTAACACCAGTGGCTGTGCCCTAAGGTAGCAGTGGGTAGAACTTTCGTCCTGGCCCACACACCCAACCTTTATCAGCCCAAATATACAGTCTGAAGAAAGAAAAATATTGTGTTGGCTATGCAGGCCCTGCTTCAGGATAATTCGCTTAATCCCACCATCCCCCTTCCAAACAGTTTGCCACATCTGAGGTCATTCTACATAGAAATTCTAGAAGTAACATTGCTTTGCATTATGTCCTATAACATGCAAACAAAATAAAATGCCATGGAAGTTTAAATGTGAACCATTGGATTTGAAGTCTAGTGTACTAGATATTGCATCACAGCCAGAAAACTATGTTTTTTTAAACAGCAGAGCATTTTTACTTATTTTCTCCAGTTCTCTGTGTAACCAAAAGGCTTTTTTTTTTATGCCGTCTATGCAATTGTTAACTGCATTAGGACATGGGGTACAAAATTAATCTTTCACAAAGCGTCAGACTCTTGGGAAGCCTGCAAATATAGAACTTCTTTGTTCAATATAAATAAGGATAGAAACCCAAATAAAATGTGTCTAATTTAAGTCCATATCTCTAACGGCTTATTGCTAGCAGCAGTAAGAATCTGCTGAGGGTCCCAAAATCATGTTTGATACAAAGCCTCTCTCCCGTCACCCTCTCTGTGAAGCCTGCCCTATTATAGCTAACTTAACTGTCCCTCATGACCAAAAGAACACAAAAAATTCCCACACCCTCATGAAATTTAAGCAATATATTATTACCCAAGTATTAAAAGTTATAATTTTTAAAACTATGTGATAATATTTGGTATGCTTATGGTCAATTTAAAAAGCAGAAAACAAAATTTTATCTATGCTATTGTGTCAGAAGAGTATTTTTTAAATATTAACAATTTTCCCCAGTATTTCCTTTTCTGCCTTTTCTGCCTTCCCTCTGTTTAAACACCAGATGAGACCTACTTCATCTCAGGAAAAGGTCGAGATAACATCAAGCAGAGAAAAGGAGTCCTTTCAGATTTCTGATTCTAGTTCCTTCAGAGCACTGAAAAGACCCAGATTAGAAAAAGATTAGGAAAGGAGAGTGGGAGGAGAAGCAGAGAGCAGAGACACTGCTAGGGAGTGTCTTTACTCCACAGGCTGAGCTCTGGAAAGGAGGCAAGACCCCAGAGAAGAAATGGTGCCACGGTAAATGGCTGAGAGCCCTGCAGAGCTCCCCAGCCCTGCCATGGCGTGAGGTGAACAATGATCCCCCACACCCAAAGATGGCACAGAGGGAGCCCTGAAATCAGATGGGTCCACATGGGTTGTTACAGTAGAGGTCTCTTCAGTGGCTGGCATTAAACGGTGCTCAAGGAACAAGCAAGGTGATGTACACCTCGGCAGATGCTAGGTGGCTAGATGACATTAAGGATTCGTAGCAAGCCCCCTAGAACATACATACGACCCAGGAAAAAGGGAAGAGGTACAGCAAACTGACTGAAGTTATATTTCCATAGCACCCAGAAGAATGGGCTTAGAAACCAAAATTAATATATTGAGTCAGAGAAAAGTGAAGCAAGTTATGTGTCTTCTGCATTTAAGGACTAAGTTTCATACCTTCTAACCTGTGATTAAAACTGTAAATGAGATCTGTGAAAGGAGCATAAAAAATGAGAAAACTTGTTATGATTTTTCTAAACCTTTGCTTCTTCATCTTCAAAGGGGGGTAATAAAAACATCTATACCTTAAAATTAGTATGCACATAAAGAAATAATAATTCACTATCAAATGATACAAACTAATTATGTTTGGGGGTTGTTAGATGGCAGATTTTTTCGTTTCTTTCATTTTTATTTTCCATGTTTTTGAGGTTTGTTGTTCTTCTTGTTGCTTTAAGAAATAGAGATTAAAAAAAAGAGAAAGTATATGTGAATGTATATGCAAAACAGAAACAGACTGACAGGTACAGAAACAAGCTAGTGGTCACCAAAGGGGAGAGGAGCAAATTAGGGTTATGAGATTAAGAGATACAAGCTACTGTGTATAAAATAGATAAGCAACAAGGATATATTGTACAACACAGGGAATTATAACCATTATCTTGCAATAACTTTTAATGAAGTATTATCTGTAAAAATACTGAATCACTATGCTGTACACCTGAAACTAATATTGTGAATCAACTGTACTTCAATTAAAAAGAGAAGAAGAAGAAAATAAAGAGGAGGAAGAGAGAGAGAAAAGGAAGGAAAGAAAAAAAGAACTAAGGAAAGAAGGACCTTTAAGTAATCTTGTGTAGCTAGAACGTGGGGCTAGTGGTAAAAGATGAAGTGGGAAATGTGGATGGGGAGAACTTTTAGAGGGTCTTAAATCTCAGATCAAGACATTTAGATTGTGTCTTGTAATCAACGAAGAGCCACGAAAGTTTTAAAGTATGGGAGTAACATGGCCAAATCTGTTAAAAAAAACATCCTGGTAGTTTTGGGGTAGGGTTCCTAAGAACAGAGGCAGGGAAACCAATTTCCAGTCTATTGCAATAATCTAGATAAAATCATGGAGCAACTCAGGCAGTGGTGGCAGGAATGGAGATTTGGGGGTAGGTGAAAGAGCTAGTTAGGAAGTAACAATTTAGTGAACAACTGGTTCTGGAGGTGAAAAAAATCATCTCTGAGAATGCCACTGAGATATGACCTCTTCTACCTTGCCTTGAAGAAGTGGGGCTTTGAAGAAGTTGAACCGTTTGGGTGTCATTTTGAAAGTGGCCAGAACTGAAGCCTGCTAAGGAACACTGGTCACTTAACAGCTACAGTTAGCAACCTCAGACCACAGCAACAGGTACACTGTTGTAGGAGGGCTCTTGGCCTCCTACTCCTCTCCCACTTCCCACCCCGCCTCCAAGCTGCCTGACTGCTGATGGGAAATGCCTGCAACCAGAGCAAAAATAAAGCACTGAAGCTTCCTGATGGTGGGGGACACTTTCCCAACTCAGAAAGGAAAGACTGAGTCAAGAGCTCCTGCCTCCACTTGCTGCACTTCCAGGAGATTGATCTTCTTGCAGTTTCTCTTTGCATTACATTCTAGCCCGTGGAGCATCGCTGTCCCCAAGAATCGCCACAGAGATCTTTTCTGCTCAAGAGGAAAGAGGCCAGTGTGTTTGAACCAGATCTTATTAAAAGTCTTGGGGATTACAAAAAGTAAATACATTAGGAGAACAGCATGAGCCCCCCACCTTCATAGGATATAGCCCACTCTCCTAGATCATGCAGCCCATCTCATCCTTGTGGGCCCCAAGAAAGAAGCAGGAAGCCCCTGCACCCTCCATCCTCGGCCTCAGACTCCCTCCTCTTGGTCGACACCACCCCTAGCTCCCACCTCTCCTGCGTCACAGCACTCCGGATGAACGATTCGTACTCTGGATTTACACGTTTGTTCATAGCTGTCCTCAGTGCCCAGGAATACTGAAAAAAAAAAAAGTATTTTTTTTGTATTCCTTTGTATTATATTTAAGTTTTAAAGTAATGAAACAACATTGAAGAATGCTTAAAATTTAGAAAAAAAATCTAAATTGCTCATACTTTTAAAAACCTTCCGAAAACATTACTGAACTTTCCTGACTGGGTCCCCAACAAGGGTCCTTCTGCCCAGTGTTTTGTGGGTTTTTTTTTGCGGTACGCGGTCCTCTCACTGCTGTGGCCTCTCCCGTTGCGGAACAAAAGCTCCGAACGCGCAGGCTCAGCGGCCATGGCTCAGCGGCCTAAACGCTTCCACGGCATGTGGGATTTCCCGAACCAGAGCAGGAACCCGTGCCCCCTGCATCGGCAAGCAGACTCCCAGCCACTACGCCAACAGGGAAGCCCCTGCCCGATGTTGTTTGAGCCAATAGAATGAGACCGCGTTTGGTTCAGAAACAAAGTAAGCTTTATCCTTTGAACCCAGAATGGAGAGGTGGGAGCTCTCACTCTAGTGGGCGGGGCTGCTTTATAAGGATCTCATTGGAGGCGGGGGAGTTCTCGCGGGAGGGGCGCAGCTGTGCTGCTCCTGCCGTTCACTGGATCCTACGTAGTGCAGCGTCTCTGCACACGGCCTGCCGCCACCATCTTGGATTAAGGTGTCCTGCTCAGCGCTTCTGCGCACGCCTCCCCGTCCACCCTCCCAGCTGAGGTGTTGCCCGCAGCCATTTTGCACAAGGAACTCTGGTCTGAACTGCCAAGTGTGAGGCCTCTGTGCGTGACACCGTATGAGCAAGTGAAACTAAACGAAGCCCAGAGGAAAAGAAAAAAGGTTAGACTTTATTACCCACGTTCTGTTTTTACCTTGGGAATTATTAATGGGCTTTGCTGATGACTAAAAACTTTCATATTTTTGAATATTCCCTTCTAGTGCTTATATTTTTAAATAGTTTTAATTATACTGTACGTGCTTTTTGTTATATCTGTTGTAGAATAGTCAAGTTTTCTTATTGATTTTTATATCCTTTATTTTATCTTTTTAAATGTTTCTTAAAGTACCATAATTACATTAGCATTTCTATATTTGGGGCTATTAGATTACTTCCATTATAAAATGATTTTAACTCATTTTTCCTGATTATATAGTTGAATATACTAATTACAGAAAATTTGGAATATAGGAAAAATAATAAAAATAATAAAAATCCCCTATACATGAAATTGTGATCATAGATGTACAGTTTTGATTTCAACTCTTTTCATTTAGCCTTATAAGGTTAGGTGACTTATGCAGTTATAAGGATTTGACCTTACATGGATGTTCCTCATACAGGAAATGTGTTCTAAGGTTACTGCAAGTCATTTGATCCTGTTGAGGCTCTTGTCTCAGCACAAAGTCCCAGGCTCTCCTTCCCCACATTGAGGCCAGCCCAGCTCTCAGTTTATTTATTTATTTATTTTGAGGTACGCGGGCCTCTCACTGCTGCGGCCTCTCCCGTCACGGAGCACAGGCTCCGGACGCGCAGGCTCAGCAGCCATGGCTCACGGGCCCAGCCGCTCCGCGGCATGTGGGATCTTCCCGGACCGGGGCACGAACCCATGTCCCCTGCATCGGCAGGCGGACTCTCAACCACTGCGCCACCAGGGAAGCCCTCAGTTTTTAAATAGAACTGCTGCCACCCTGTCCTCTTGATGGTCTGCTCCTCCAAGCCACAGCTCTTAGTCCTTCTTTTCCTTTTCTTTCTTTCTTGGAAGAAACAGTTTTTTGTAGACTTCCACCCTTATCGTGAGACCAGCAGAGTCTCCAAAATGTGTCTTCTCCAGGGCTAGTTCTGCATTGAGATCTTTCCTAGGAGTCCCCAGTCTGCAGCACGCATAATGCTCGAAGCAGGAATCGGTAGTTTTCTTTACAGCAAAGGTCTGAAGTGCAGAGAACAGACTGATGAACAAACCTGTATATATTATTTTTTACATTGCTGAGTGTTTTATAATTGCTTTACTCAGCAAGGCTGGGAAATATGTAAGTACTCATCAATTTCACAGATGTGGGAATTAAGGTTCAGAGAGGTTAAATGACTTGCCTTAAATAGTCACAAAATTATATCATTTGACAGTCAAATGAGAACACTCTTTCCTATCAAAATTACACTCTTCATAGGGTAAAAATAAATGATACTGTAATAAAGTACAAATGTTGGCCTAATAGGGGGGTGGGGGGCAAAACAGGGAGAACAAGGTGAAAGGAGGGTGGAAGAGCACAGAGAGATCCAAGAAAAACCGCAGATTGTAGGGGAAGAAAAAAATATTTCGTACGCTTATGGCTTAAAAATGTTTGTGTGTGTGTGGCGGACGCGGGGGGAGAGGAGAGCAGCTCCTGATTTGATCCACACGTTTGTCGATTGGCTCTCCTCCATTCTTGTAAGAACAGGATGAGGTTTTCCCTCCTGCCCCTCTCCTTCAGGGACATTTTCAGTCGTCCATTTGGAGACACAGAGTTTGAGCCTCACATCAGATTAGTGTCCATGAGCACTGCAGCCTTCGTCTTCACTATGCTCTTCAGCGTTCCTCCAAACCATGCCGTGGTCTTCTGCTCGCTCTGGTGCTCGGCACCATCTCAGACTCCTGGACAGCCATCTCCCCCAGCCTGGCCCAAATCATGCCGCCACTGCCATCGCCACGCAGGCTTCAGAGGAGGGGGTGGGCTGGAAGGCTACCTTTTCCTTCACTGCCTCAACCCTCAGTTCCTCATCGCACCATTGAACGAGGCTGGGGAGGTATAACATGCTCTATTAAAGGTTTTAGGTTGATCAGAGCAAATGTCTCTTGGTGACCGAAGGGGCAGTGGGGAAGACCTCCTTTCCCTGTATAGCCTTTGTGTAGCTTTTCAATTTTGTACTCGTTGTTTATTACCTATTCAAAAATTAAAACTAAGTTAAAGCCACGCATACTACACATAACTGTTTTCAGAGTCCAAATTGAAAAAGGAAACCTCTTGTGGAGCTCTGCTCATGGGCATGGCATACCTCAGTTCTGGGCCTGGCTTTGTTGTCTTGGGATCACAACTCTACTCCCTCCATTTCCTAGTAAGAGTCAAATTTCAGTTCTTCACAAAAAAGAATCTTCATTCATTTAAAGAAACCCCAATCTCCTGGCCACATAGTATGTCTTGACCAACAACCAGAACAATCTGTGGGGCATTATAATTGGCAGGAGTCTAGTTCTCAAAATCTGATTAATTTCACCTAGAATAATCATTATAGAATTGTTGTCTAGAACAACAGTAATCCAGATGACCTTTGCCAGTCTATTTCCCAATATTTTCAAGGGTCCCTCTGGCAGGGTCAAGTGAAGGCAAGACTCCTCATTCTCTTTGTGGTGTTCTGATCTTGACTCTGGTGCCCTGTGGGTAAAACACTCACCCATACACTTCTGAAAGACAAGTAATAATTCTTAGAGATAATTTTGTCTAATTTAAATCATATTAAATGGAAAAAAATCTTTCTAAATGCTCTGTGAATCTACAAAGATTGTCCTGAAATAAACCCTGAAAATAGACCTTTACATTATTATCCAATGCCATTTTTCTTTTCTTTTCTTCAGTCTCCAACTTCTGGGCTGTGGCTGAAGGGTTTACAGGTGACATAGACACTGCCTGCTACCAGTATTGCTCAGACAGAAGACCCATTCACCCCTGATCTTTATTCCTAACTACATTAAAAAAAAAAAAAAAAACCAGACAAATAGAAAACTGACAGGCACTTTGAATTCACAGATTTATACTTAGGTCAACTTTAATTTTTAGGCAGAGATTTCTATCATACCAACTGTTTCTGTAAGTGGAATGGGGTCTGTAAAACAATTACCTCTACCCTGCCTACCACTCAGAGAAAGCTCCTAGCAACCATGTTTTGGGATTTTTTTGTTTTCATTTTTATTTTTCCATTTCTTTACATAATGTAATGTAAACTTGGGCCTACTATCAAGAATAAGTATGAAAAAGATAATTTAAAAGATGAACAGTCCAGAGGTTAGAGTTGCTGAATATATCCTTCTGGTTTTTATTTTTTCTATACTTTTTTTTTTTTACATGCACACAGAATCATTTATAATCTGATTTATTCTGTTGAAAGAAACCTTATGAGAACACAGGAGGATAAAGAAATTTAAAAAAGGAACATTTGAGTTAACATGAAGTTCAAGGAAAGTAGAAATTTAGTCACAAAGATTTGAGGTCGAATGGGTGACCTTAATTTTAATAATGAATTACTTTTTCTATCTTAATGCCTCAAAGGTCTCAAAGTCAAAACCACATTTACACTCATGCAATGGGGGAGTCACTGTATCAGGTAATGGAGCTAACTATCTCCAAATTGACTCTAATTTTCTTCTTTTATTAAGGTGGGATTTCAACACAAAATACTACCTGAAGGAATCCAAATGAATATCCTATACCATTTTGAAACAAAATTGGAATTCTATTGCATGGGTTATTACAGGATAAATTCTTATGGAGAGAAAGTTCCTGAATGCCTTTCTACAACATCGTTCTAGGTGCTCACTTTTATTTTAATTCAGATATAATTCACATATTATAAAATTAACCTTCTTAAAGTGTAAAATTCAGTGGGTTTTAGTAAATTCACAAAGTTGTACAACCATCACCACTGTCTAATTCTAGAACATGTTTATTCTCCAAAGAGAAATCCCAGACCCATCAGCAGTCACTCCCCATTCCCTCCACCCTCAGCCACTGGCAACAGTTAAGCTACTTTCAGTCTCTTTGGATTCGTCTATTTTGAACATTTTATATAAGTGGAATTATATACTATGTGGCCTTTTATGACTGGCTTATTTCACTTGCCATAATATTTTCAAGGTCCAGTCATATTGTGGCATTTATCAGTACTTCATTACTTTTTTTTTTTTTTTTTTGCGGTACGCGGTCCTCTCACTGTTGTGGCCTCACCCGTTGCAGAGCACAGGCTCCGGACGCGCAGGCGCAGCGGCCATGGCTCACGGGCCCAGCCGCTCCGCTGCATGTGGGATCTTCCCGGACCGGGGCACGAACCCGTGTCCCCTGCATCGGCAGGCGGACTCTCAACCACTGCACCACCAGGGAAGCCCTGTACTTATTTTTTAATTGGGTTATTTGTTCCTTTTAATTGTTGAGCTCTAAGAGTCCTTTATATATTCTGGACACTAAACTTTTATCAGATATATCATTTGCAAATAATTTCTCCCCTTCTATGTGTTGTCTTTTCACTATGTTGATAATGCTCTTTCACCCACAAAATTTCCACTTTTGATGAAGTTCAATTTATCTATTTTTTTAGGTAGTTTGTACCTTTTGGTGTCATATCTAAGACACCATTGCCTAATCAAAGGTCACAAAGATTTACACCTATGATTTCTACTAAATTTTATAGCATTATTCTCACATTTGGGTTTTCAATCCATTTTTTAAAAACATCTTTAATGGGGCTTCCCTGGTGGCGCAGTGGTTGGGAGTCCGCCTGCCGATGCAGGGGACACGGGTTCGTGCCCCGGTCTGGGAAGATCCCACATGCCGCGGAGCGCCTGGGCCCGTGAGCCATGGCCACTGAGCCTGCGTGTCCGGAGCCTGTGCTCCGCAATGGGAGAGGCCACAACAGTGAGAGGTCCGCGTACCGCAAAAAAAAAAAAAAAACTTTAATGAGGTGTAATTGATACACAAAAAAACTGCTCATATTTAATATATACAATTTTATGAGTTTGGACATAAGCATACACGCATGAAACCGTTACCACAATCAAGGTAATAGACATGTCCATCACCTCCAGAAGTTTCCTTGAGTCCCTTTGTTTGTTTTTTCTTTAATCCATTTTGAGTTAATTTTTGTATTTGCTACAATTTTTGTATTTGTATTTCCTATCCAGCTTCATTCTTTTACATGTGAATTTTTAATTATCCCATCACCGTTTTTGGAAAAGATTTTTCCTTCCCTGTTGAATTATCTTGGCATCCTAGTCAAAAAATCAACTGACCATAAATACAAAGGTTTATTTCTCAATTTTCAGTTCTGTTTCATTGATCTATATGTATCTACCTTATGCTAGTGCCACACAGCTTCTTCTGAAAATAAATAAATAAAAACAAAACCAAAAAATACAGCTGGGAATTTGATAAGGACTGCATTGAATCTGTAGATCAATTTGGACATTATTACCATAACAACATTAAGTTTTCTAATCCAAGAACACAAGGTATTTTTCCATTTATTTTTATCTTCTTTAATTTCTTCCAATGATGTTTTGAAAGATGGCTTCATTGGTGAATTCTTTGTTGTTATAAGTCTATTTAAATGTTCATTTTCTTCTTGAGTCAGCTTTAGTAGTTTGTGTCTTTCTATGAATTTGTCAATTGCACTTAGGCTATTTAATTTGTTGGCATATGAGTATTCATTGTTTTCCCTTCTAATCCTTTTTAACTTACATAAGGTCAGTAGTAATGGTCCCTCTTTTATTTATAATTTTAGTAATTTGAGCTTTTTTTTTTCTTGGTCATAAACCCTTGCTTTTTAACAAATACGGAATGGTTCATGCTTCCCCACTACTCACCTCACTCCAACTTCTCTTGGTCTGAGGTTGAGGAGAGGAATCATTGTGGAAGAGGTTGGGTATGATTGGTTCATTGACCTCTAAAGTGATTTTTTTTTCTTTTTTTAAAAATTTATTTATTTATTTTTGGCTGTGTTGGGTCTTCGTTGCCATGCACGGGCTTTCTCCAGTTGTGGCGAGTGGGGGCTACTCTTTGTTGCGGTGCGTGGGCTCCTCATTGCAGTGGCTTCTCTTGTTGCAGAGCACGGGCTCTAGGCACACGGGCTTCAGTAGTTGTGGCTCGCAGGCTCAGTAGTTGTGGTACACGGGCTTAGTTGCTCCGTGGAATGTGGGATCTTCCCAGACCAGGGCTTATACCCGTGTCCCCTGCAATGGCAGGTGGAGTCTTAACCACTGTGCCACCAGGGAAGCCCTCTAAAGTGATTTCTTTCACTCTTTGGTGCTTCTACCAAGTGAAAATTTTTCAGAATTTTCTAATAGAGTCAGCGATGTGGATAACAATGAGAATTGAGGGACTTCCTTGGCCATCCAGTGGTTAAGGCTCCGTGCTTCCACTGCAGGGTGCGTGGGTTCAATACCTGGTCGGGGAATTAAGATCCCGCATGCAGCACAGCACGGCCAAAAACACCCCAAAAACAAAAAACAATGAGAATTGAATCAACAAATGTAGCTCCATGAAGAAATACTTTTCTATTATGATTTGCAAGAAAATTTAGATGTAATATTCATAAATATAATGTTCTGTTTATTTTGAAACTTCATTAATAATATTAAATTATTTATTAAAATGTTAATAATCTATTAAGTTGTAAAAGTTAGTCATTGGCTACATATCTGTGCTAAAAGTATAAAAACATGCATGGGAGATATACAAACAGGACAATTAGTTATTTCTGGAGAGAGAAGATGGGAAGGGATTGGAGGTGGGACTTTTTAGTTGTGTAGATAAAGATTTGTTTCCTTTTTAAAAAGAGAGACAGAAATTTGAAGCAAATGTGGCATTTATCTTAACATGTGTAAAATCTAGCTAGGCAGTTCTGGAGTGTTTTGATACGCAGATCAAAACAGGGAATATTTAGCCGAAAGGAACATTGAAGTTTTATATGTTGCTTTTTAAATTTAATGTTAGGTTATGATAATGAGCAAAGGAAATGAAAAGACAAGTTACAAAAGAGGAAATGAAATTGCCCCATCCAAATTACCCTTCTGGACTAAGGGACTTACTCTCTCAGCTTTAGGAATTACCTTGGCTGAAAAAAGCTGCCTCACCCATGGGCATGCTCCCTTTACTCAGTCACCCTTCATTCAATGACTGGTCGATGTGGGGTATAAAAGCCTGTTCCCATCACCCCAACTTGGAACAATTCTGAAGAGATGTCCCAGCTTCAGAATTCTCTCTGGCTTATCTGAAACATTTGTTGAGACTGCCTCTCAGCCCAGTTTCTCCCCCTGTCCAGTCCTGCTTTCTTCCCTTCCCCCACAGGTATTGACCCCAAGAACTTTTCTGTTCACAAATTTCCATTTCAGGATCTGCATCCTGGAGAACTTTATGTGCAACATATATGTATGTATATAAATATAAAACCTCACTAATAACAACAAAAAGCTCAAATTTAAACCAGAAAACATTTAATTATAATGAGAGTAGAATGGTAGATACAGTGGTTCAGCAGAGCTTGCCAGTTTTCTGTATATTGTCCATCTCCCCTTTTTACCTAGTAACAGAATCCTGGCTTTATTTGAGGCAGTAATGTGCTCTAACAGAAGGATATATTTTCCAGCCTCCCTTGTAGTTAAGTGTGACCTTATGGCTAAGATAAAGCCATTGAAATGTCAAAGCATTGCTGGACTTCGAAATACATCCCTTAGGAAAATAGACTCAGATAGCAATTATTCCTCTTTTGGTGTCCCTCTTCCTCTTTCCTGCTGTCTGGAATGGAGATGCAATGGCTGGAGCTCCAGCAATCATTGTGACCTTGAGGATGGCAGCCACGGTGAAACATACAGAGAAGCTGGATGCCTAATGATTTCATGAAACACCATGTCATCCTACCTCTGGACTTAACAAAATACAAGGGCTTGTGGGTCTTATATAAAAAATATTGTTTGGGCTTCCCTGGTGGCGCAGTGGTTGAGAGCCTGCCTGCTGATGCAGAGGACACGGGTTCGTGCCCCAGTCCGGGAGGATCCCACATGCCGCGGAGCGGCTGGGCCCGTGAGCCATGGCTGCTGAGCCTGCGTGTCCGGAGCCTGTGCTCCACAACAGGAGAGGCCACAACAGTGAGAGGCCCACGTACTGCAAAAAAAAAAAAAAAAAAAAAAATATATATATATATATATATATATATATATATATATATATATATATATATATAGTTAACCTTAGGTATTTTAGCCACTGTTAGTGCTAATTTAATTTTAGGGCTAGGTTTTAATTTTTTTGAAGTGGCTATTACAGTGACTTTATTTATTTTTTGCCATTGTTGGTTCTTTAAACTGCCAAACATAATTATAGTTGAAACAGGGTCATTTTATATTCTGCTTGTAAATAGAAAGTGAAAAAATATTTTGGAAAATGATTACTTGTAAATGCTCTTATGGAGTAATTCTATTTCCAGGAGTAAATCCTAAGGAGTGTGTGTGTGTGTGTGTATGTGTATGAAGCTTTAAGAACAAAGACATTTACATTATAAGAAAAATAGAAACTATGTAAATAGCAACATCGGTACTAAAATACGATATATTCATTGAATTAAGAAATTAAAGAAACAAAGAACATTTTTATTTTAAAAAGCATTTTATGGTAACATTTTAAACAATATTGAAGTTTATGAAGTAAAAGTAATGCTCTTCCTCTCCTACTATAAGATCCACACCCCTGTTTACAGTCTAGTGCATATCTTTCCACAGTTTTTCCTGTGTCTATACAAACAAATACAGATATGTGTTCACATATAACAAAGAAAAATTGGATTATAACACATATATAAAGGAAAAGTTATCAATAACACGGAGAAATGCTCATAGTACAATAAAAAGTTTTATAAGTAATATATAAAATTTGATATACAACAAGATCCCAATTACATTTCAAAAAGTGCCTAGAAAAAAAAGACTGGAGTGAAATATGTGACAAATATGTGCATAAATGAGTATTAAATACATATTGCCAATATTAATAAATAGTTTACTATTAAAAATAAATACTATTTTCTCATAGAAATAAAGAATTTTCTCCACAATCCCCACACGACTAAAAGTAAAAAACATCTTACTACATTTCAGGGGAAATATGGGAGTCTGAGAGCACATATTTGAACCACCTGCCTCCCAGTCCCATCCAAAATGACCTAGAAAATTTTAAAATATGTAAAACCCCAAATCAGTACTGGAAGCTAGAGAAGGAAACCATACAAGTGCCAGAAACTTCAAAGAATTTCTTCTAAATCCTGTGCAGTTGGGACCAGATTAAAGGACATCTAGGGCCAATTTGCCAGTCACCAAGGAGCAGCTTGACCTGGGGGGACGAGGCCTGGAGGCTGACTACAAGACCCGTCAGTGGTTCTTTTGGCTCTTGAAAATTGAATGAGTTTGAGGGTAGCAAAGGTAGCAAACAATGGTAAATGTTTCAGGCAGAAAGCCCATGCATGGTGGCAATAGTTGTGTTATTGGATGGTTTCCCCGAGCTTTGGAGACCTTCACTGCCTCTGTGGAGCTGAGCGTGAAAGCGAGGCCTAAGTGGCACCTCAAGCAGCAGGCTGTCACTAGCAGCATCTCGGCTGATGCAGTGGGCACCTGGCTAGAGACTTTGATCTGGGCAGCTGTATCACACACTAGCAGTGAGCTTGGGGGTGTTTACAGAAGCCCTAGATGGGAATTACGCGACAAAATCTGTCAATAGCACAGCCCTTTCGCAAAATACAGAAAAACAAAAGCAAAAACAAAAAACTTTATAAATAGGAGTTTAGATGGCTATTTTTTTCAAATGTTGACCTCACCCTCACACATAAGAATTAATACATAAGAATTAATACATAAGAATTAATTTGAGATGGATCATTGATGTAAATGTGAAAAGTAAACCAATAAATTTTCTAGAGGAAAGCACGCCTTCATGATTTTTGTTAGAGCAAAATTTCTTAAATAGGATACCAAAAACATTAGCCAAAAAATAAAAGATTGAAAATTTGAACTTTATTAAAACAAATAATTTACGTTTATTAAAAGACAATATTAAGAGAGTGATAAGGCAAACTACAGATTGGTAGAAGGTATTTGCAGTAGATATAACTGACAAAGGATTCATATCCAGCCTACATAAAGAATAAGATCAAATAAAAGAATAAAACTGAAAAATGGACTAAAATGGGTAAAATACTTTAACAGTCACTTTAGAAAAGTTAATAAGTAAATAAACAATATGCGTGAACATTATCAGTTAGGGGAAAAGGAAGTAGCTAACAATATGAAGTGTTGGTAAAGATGAAGAGCAACCGGAACTCCCATAAATTGTTGGTAGGAATGTAAACTGATTTTTAAAAAGTCAATTTAGAAAAATGTTTGACAGTGTCTACTAAAATATATCTATCCCCTATGGCCCAGAATTCCACTTTTAGGTATATACCCTACTGAAACAGGTACTTGTATCTATCAAAATACATGCTCAATGATGGTCATAGCAGCTTTATTTGTGAAGCCAAAAGTATATATATTTTAGAATATTCACATCCATATGGAAAAGAAAAAACTGCTGTATGCAAAAAAAAGGATTAGTCTGAACATAACGTTAAGCAAAAGAAAACAGACTTAAAAGAGTAGAATGTTGTTTGGGTCCATCAAGAAGCAGTTGCCAATATCGAGTTAGAGGTGCAGAAGATTTGCTGGGAATAGGAGTGGGCGGGGAAAGCCTTCAGGCCTGACATTTAGTGAAGGAAGGATAGAAAGTTGTCTAGAAAGAGCCTCAGCCTGTAGTGCAGCTCTGGGAAAATCTTGGCCAGCTCAGTCAGGAGCTTCAACACAAGATTACCCATAGACGGGTCTGTCATAGCCAGAAATGGCAAACCCTTGTACCACCATGCTCAGTCATCAACTGGCACTACCCAGAAAGTACACGATCTTGACTCAAAAGCTGAGGCAGATCCTGAAGCACTCACATCTGGAGACAGTCAACTAACTGACCCCTTGCAGCAGGTTCTCTCTGAAAGGGAGATCTGAGTGACATACCTCCATGGCTGCCACATTTACATACTATATGATTGCACTTGTGTGAAATCCAAAGCCATAAAATCTAATCTGATAGAGCTCAGAAGACCAAGGGGTTGTGACTTGGAGGGGGCAGGAAGAAGTCTGCTAGGTGGTAGGAAATACTCTATTTCTAGATCTGCACAGTGTTATGTAAGTGTGTGTGTGTGTGTGTGTGTGTGTGTGTGTGTGTGTGTGTACACATGCACATATATATAACATATTTACATATATATGTAAAATATTTTATGCAAATTATGTAAGTTGCACTTCTGTTAAAAAAGGAAGGGAATGATGGAGAAGAAGTTTCCTTTCCAAGACGGCACATGGCCTGGATCCCTGAGGTTGTTAGATTAAGGAACTAGCCACATGACTTCTTTTAAGACTTGAGGGGAATTCCCTGGTAGTCCAGTGGTTGGGACTCAGCGCTTTCACTGCTGGGGCTCGAGTTCAATACCTGGTAGGGGAACTAAGATCCCTCAAGCTGTGACATGCAGCCAAAAAAAAAAAAAAGAAAAGAAAGAAAGAAAAAGGAAAAATAAAATTTTTAAGAGGTCCCTAAAAGTATTTTTAAGAAAAAGTGTGAAAAGACTTAAAAAAAAGAATCCCCTCACCTGGCTTCTGGTTTCCGGAGGAAATAAAGAATTGCACTGTTTAAATATAAGTAAACAGAAATCCCATAACAGTTAGGACTAGGTTTGGCTGTGACGGAAAACCCAAAATAATAGTAATTTAAATAAGATAGAATTTACTTCACTGTAACCTAAAAGAAGTCCAGAGGTAGACAGTCCAGGCCTGATTTGGTGCTGCTCAATGGGTTCCTTCTATCTTACTGTTCTGCCATTCTTGGCACATGGTTTTTATCCCACTGTCCAAGAGGGCTACTTGAGCTATAATCATTATATCTGCATTCCAGCTACAAGAAAAGACAACGACGGACATTCTCCATTCCATTTAGAGGCACTTCCTAGAAGTTACACAGAGCACTTCCACTTACTTCCCACTGGGTGAAATTTAGCTTATGAGCACACCCAGCTACAAGGGAGTCTGGGAGATGTAGGTTTTATTTCAGGTGCCAGGTACCCAGCTAAAGCAGAGTTCTGTTACTAGGGCCAAAGGGAAAATAGATATTGGGGAACAACTACCAGATTTAGCCATAACCGCACAAAGAATTTGTAGTATAAAGGAAGGAAAACACAGCATGCAAAAGGTAGAGGAAAATCAGATCAAAGAAACATATATAGTTTAGAAACAAACTTTTAGATGCATCTGTGTTATGCTCTTAATTTTAAAAAATATATGTATACTTGGAAATGAGGGATAAAAGATAAATTGAACAGAGTTGAGGAGGGAGTTAGATGAGAGATAGAAAGATCATTTTTTAAAACATCTTTATCATAGTATAATTGCTTTACAATGTTGTATTAGTTTCTGCTTTATAACAGTGAATCAGCTATATGCATATGTATATCCCCATATCCCCTCCCTCTTGAGTCTCCCTCCCACCCTCCCTATCCCACCCCTCCAGGTGGTCACAAAGCACTGAGCAGAAAGAGCATTTTGAAGTTAATTATGCCATTGTGAGATTTTGTTCTTCATTAGAAGCAGTGGAGAGCAGAACGGACAATGTAGAAAACTGAATCATTTATAAAGTTGATAAGCTTGATGCATTTTCCCCTAGTGAATAAGATAGGGAAAACAAATAAGTGAGATGTGCATTTGGAGAGAGAGAGATGTGGTACGTGAAGAGTAAAGAGTCATTGTGTGGATGATGGTGGTCTTGGAAAAAAAAAATCTGAACAAATAGAAGAGGAACAATAAGACCACAAACAAAAAAAACATTTATAAGCTGAAGGTAAATTTTAACCTGCAGATCAACATAGCTTCTTAAATACCAGGAAAAAAAAATAAATGAATAGAAATCTTCATCTAGACATATCCTGGTCAAAGTCTGAATTTCAAGGTAAAATAAAGGCAGAATCCAGGCAGAAAAAATATTGTTTACCCACAAAGGAAGGAAAATAAATTTTTCTCTGGTGTCTCCTTAGCTATATTAGAAGGCTAAACATAATACATGGAGAGAAAAAGATGAGAGGGCAGAAAGAGCAAATCCACTTGGTGATATATCAGAATTGGGATGTGGCAGTTGTACACTTGTATTAAAAAGAGTGATGCTCCTTTTCTTGCTAGAACCATTGTATTTTAAATTTCTAAGTAAAACTTAGAAGAGGATATAAGGGTACTTGCTAGAAAATCCAAGTGATTTCTGCTACCTGTTATACAGCTGATTACACCTAAAGGGCAAGAATGAATGACTGGAAAATAAGTGACAGACACCCCTTCAGAACACCACTAAAACCTTTTAAAGAGGTTTCATCAAACCCAGTCTAGAACAGTGGAGGTACCACCTTTTCATATGGACATAACATGTGTACAGGAACACACACTCAATTTCTGAGCCAATCTCTTTCACCTTCTGTTTGATTATAAGTCAGTATAGATAGAACTTCATTTAGACCAGGAGTCTATCATAGGGTTCATGAGCCTTGGTATAGGGGTCACAGAGATCTGAAGAGTTGGTCTGTGAAGTTACCTGCAAATTTTATGATGTAGCCATTCTTCTGGGAATAGGATCCAAATTGAATCAAGTTCTTAAAAGTGTCTATGACCCCAAAAGACCCAGAACCAGTACTAATTGCTTTGTAAACTTAAACTGAGAATATGTTAAAGAAAAACGTTATTCTTGATACTTGTTAAAAAATAGAAAAGCAGACTTTATTCAGGGAGACTACTACAATGGGGTTTTGAGGTAGAGGAGAGAGATTGAGTACAAGTCTGAATACAACAAGGAAAAGTGGGGGGACTTCCCTGGTGGCGCAGTGGTTAAGAATCCGCCTGCCGGTGCAGAGGACACGGGTTCAATCTCTGGTCCGGGAAGATCCCACATGCTGTGGAACAGCTAAGCCTGTGCACCACAACTGCTGAGCCTGCGCTCTAGAGCCTGTGAGCTAAAACTACTGAGCCTGTGAGCCACAGCTACTGAAGCCCATGCGCCTAGAGCCCGTGCTCCGCAACAAGAGAAGCAACTGCAGTGAGAAGTCCGTGCACCTCAACAGAGTAGCCCCCACTCACTGCAACTAGAGAAAGGCTGCGCACAGCAACAAAGACCCAAATGCAGCCAAAAATAAATAACTAATTTAAAAAAACAAGGAAAAGTGGGGATTTATGGTCAAAGAAGCAGGATGGAGGTCAGTGGATGGAAAATGACTAAGAGGGAATATCAGGGGTAATGGGGGATTCTGGCTGAACTGACCTAACAGGATTCTAGCTGAACTCAGGCCAGGTGGTCAGATATCACCTGGAGGGTGAGGAACCCGATCAGATATGGAGGGGGATCAGATATGGAGGGTGGGGGATTCTTGCCAAGCTGACTTAGCAGTGTTCTTGCTAACATTGGTCAATGCAGATTGTATGGAAATGAGAAACAAAACCATAGAATTACAAATGTTGTTAAAGGCAATAGATAGATAGCAGGCCAAATACCAAAGAGAAATATGAAATTCACACTGACATCATAAGGACAAAGTGATAAAATGATGAGAGAAAATAAGGGAAATATAAGGGAGAGATGGAGGAAATCCAATCAACATGTCCTAAGAATATGAAAAAGAGAAAATAGAACAGATGTGTTGGAAGCAATAGTCAAAGGAATAATAGGAGGAAATTGCTGAGCTTGTAGAGTTAAAGTTTACTAGGCAGTATCGAAGAGAAATAGGCACCTTGATCTATCCTGTTGAATGTTACAAAATTTAAGGAGAAGAAAGAAACCTCTAGAAGCATCGAGGCAAGAAAAAACAGCTTATTAAGCAGTAGTTCTCAACCGCAGCAGTGCATTAAAATCATGGGTGAGACTTTAAAAAATACTAGTGTCTGGGCTCCATCCTTAAGCATTCTGATTTCATTATTCTGGGAGGAGCCTTGCCATTGATATTTTTAAAAATCTCCCCCAGTGATTTGAATGTGCAGCTAGTGTTGAGAACCACTGCCCCAAGGGAAGAAAAATCATTGACTTCTCCTCCAGAGAACCAAATACCAGCAGTAAATGAAGACTGGCTTCCAAACTTGGGAGGAAAAGAATGTTGTACTTGGTCAAGAGGTCATTTGTAGGAAAGACCAGTATTCTCCTATTAGCCAGTTCTAGGAAGGTATTATACTCACAGTTTAGGGATACAATCCAGCCAACCTAGGGATGGATCAAAATAACAGAAGGAAAGTGCCATAGTAAAAAGAGATTGTAGGAAGCAAAGGAAACTATTTAAACCTAGAGTAACATCTTGAAAACTGTCAATAATATATTTATAAGACAAAACAAATTTCAAAAATATCTTCAAACAAAAGTTGATAATGTAAAATAATAATTTAGATCTAAATTCTAGATTACATCAATCAAAATTGTGAAGTGGGGAGAGACAGCAAGGACAGTAAAAGCCTAAAAGATTTCTCATTTTACACAGATGATAATTAATAGATATAGTTACATTCTAAACCTTGCTAAGCAGAGATAAAAATATTTCAGATTTTTAGGGCTTCCCTGGTGGTGCAGTGGTTGAGAGTCCACCTGCCGATGCAGACACGGGTTCGTGCCCTGGTCCGGGAGGATCCCACATGCCGCAGAGGGGCTGGGCCCGTGAGCCATGGCCACTGGGCCTGCGCATCCGGAGCCTGTGCTCTGCAACGGGAGAGGCCACAGCAGTGACAGGCCCACGTACCACAAAAAAAAAAAAAAAAAAAAAATTCAAATTTTTAATAACAAAAAGATAATTACTAATAGAAAAAAATGTAATTGTACCTTCCAAACTACTAGAGAAATGAGCTAGGAAAACATAGTTGGTGAAAATATAACAGGATATAAAAACTACTATACAATATTAACCCCTTTTTACTATATGTATATAAAACAAGTATAGGAAAATACAAAAAATTATAACAGTTGCCATCTCCAGCAGACTGAGATTATGGGTCTTACGTTTTGTTTTCTTATTAAAGTGTTTCAACTTTTTCTAAATATTCTACAGTTAGAACACTATTTTTTGTAATTTAAAAAATCAATAAAAAGTAAAAATTTTAATTAATATTCATTTCTCTTTTATCTTCTATGCCCATCCATAGTGCTTATTTACTACAAAGAATAAAAGTTAAGTTTCTTAATTTGTTAATTTTAGCAATTATAGGATTTTAAAATCTGATTTCCATATTAATAAGACTAAATGCCTATGAATACTATAAAGGTGTTCCTATTAACGTTTCTTACTAAGGCACTTTCTGGAAGTAACATGTTTGTGTAAAATCTTGCCAAAAACAAGAATATTAAAATGTGTTCTGCATTAAGAACAAATCCACATCATAAGTATATTAGAAGTTAACAAGATTTGAAAGTAAAAAACATGAACCCAGAAGAACTTGAGAAAATGTGCTTGCAGCTATAAATTCTGTAATTAATTTGCTTTACAAGTTTTTTGGAGATGTTAGGTCACCAGTTGACAGCTTGGGTTTGCTTTTTATTCCGTCAAAACATATAAAAGCATATATTACTTGTGGCTGGATTGTGGTCTAAATTTATTTTCCATCAGAATATCCAGTTTTGATATGAAGAAAACTACATAGTCATGTTGTTCTTTAATTTCAGTTCGGGCATTCTTTACCTCTGCCCCAGCATAGATCTCAGAATTTTATTTAATTCATGTTTCCCCAGGCTTCCATAGCTTGAGAATACTAAAGGAGTCACATTAATGATAAAAATCGAAATTCCATGGGCTCCTACCCTACCCTGCAGGGGATCCTTCTGCAGAACCTCAGTTGCCTGTGCTTCTCAGGTACTTCTGAATGCCCCTGGGTGTGTACTGTGTGCTCCTAGAGAGGCCTGGCTCTGCTAGCGGCATTTCCTGCTGTGCCACCACCCACTGGACAACCACTGCATGCCACCATGTCTGAAGGTCCCACTGTGTTTTGCAGTAGTGAAGGCAACAAAGCCCTTTGAGTCAAAGGCTTAAAGCTTCAGCGTGGGGCTTCCCTGGTGGCGCAGTGGTTGAGAGTCTGCCTGCCAATGCAGGGGACACGGGTTCGTGCCCCGGTCCAGGAGGATCCCATGTGCTGCGGAGCGGCTGGGCCTGTGAGCCATGGCCACTGGGCCTGCGCATCCGGAGCCTGTGCTCCGCAACGGGAGAGGCCACAACAGTGAGAGGCCCACATACCACAAAAAAAAAAAAAAAAAAAAAAAAAAAATCCACATACTTCACAGTGCCTTGTTTCTTTAAGGTGTTTGGGAGCCAACTTCCCTCACCCTTTCCAGGAGTTTTTTGTTTGTTTCTTTATTTTGGTATTGTATCTATTTATATTGATAAGAAGAACTAACTAACTAGCCAGGTTACTAAAATGCATTTTAACCCTAGTGTGACTTTATCCCCTGCTGTGCTGGTCTTGCAGTACTACACCAGGTATTGCAATTGTAGCAATTTTCTCCAAAATGGCAACCAACAGAGAATAGATTCCGGAAAGGAAACCTCAAACAACTCCCAAGAATGGAGAAAAGAATATTTTATATAACTACAATGAGATATCACCTCACACCTATTAGAATGAATGGCTATTATCAAAAAGATAAGAGATAACAAATGTTGGTGAGGATGTGGATAAAAAGGAAATGTGATGCACGACTAGTGGGGATGTAAATTAGTGCAGCCACTGTGGAGAACAGTATGGAGTTTTCTCAAAAAATTAAAAATAGAACTTCCATATGAACCCGCAATCCTACTCCTGGGTATATATACAAAAGACACTAAATCATTATCTCAAAAAGGTATCTGCACCCCTGTGTTCATTGCAGCATTATTTACAATAGCCAAGGCATGGAAATAACCTAAGTGTTCATCAAGGGATGAATGGATAAAGAAAATATTGAGTGTGTGTGTATATATATATACACACATACAATTAATATTATTCAGCCACAAAAAAGAAGGAAATCCTGCCATTTGGAATGACAATGAAATTTAAGGGCATTTGAGGCTAAGTAAAATAAGTCAAACAGAGAAAGACAAATACTCTATGATCTCATATATGTGGAATCTAAAAAAGCCAAATGCAAACAGAGAGTCGAATGGTGGTTGTTAGGGGCTGGCAGTTGGGGGAAATGGGGAGATGTTGGTCAAAGGGTACAAACATTCAAATATAAGATGAATAAGTTCTGAGGATCTAATGTACAGCATGGTGATTATAGTTAACACCGCTGTGTTGTTTGCTTGAAATTTGCTAAGAGGGTAGATCTTAAATGTTCTCAACACACACACATACACACACACACAAGGTAACTACATGAGGTGATGGATAAGTTAACTAATTTTATTGTGATCATTTCACAATGTATAAATATATCAAATTGTCACATTGTCCACCTTAAATTTCTACAATATTATATGCCACTTATATTGCAGTAAAACTGGGGGGAGGGAGAATATTTTACTGTAGTTCCTAGGATAAAAGCTGTCAAAAATATAAGACCTTTTTAGTTTTCTGAGTGGATACCAAAGAATATCTAATTTTAAAATCATATTTACTCTTTCAAATACTTATTAACACCTATTAGTTTCTGGGTACCAGTCTAGACCCTGTGAATATAGTAAGGTATGAGTACTGCCCAGAGTCTCAGAGAGCCTACAGTCTACTTGGGGGTCATGATGTGATCCAGGGAAAGTGGCCTCTTCCTCCATCACTCCAAGCTCAGTCCTTCCTTGGGGACTCATCATCCATCACCAGTTCTGTGCATAGCTTTCCTTTCATTGTGCTTTTGTGCTCTACCCAAATATCACCTCCCTCAGAGGGGCCTTCCCTGATTCCCACCTACTCACATACCCCAACACTGTATAATCAATATTTCATCCTATTTATTTCCTTTAAAAATTTGTATCACATTTTTATTGGAAAATAACTTGTTCATATATTTATTACTGTTCTCCTTCTACTAGAATGTAAGCTCCATGAGAGCAGGATTATTTCCTGGCTTATTTATGGGTATATGTGTCTCTGGCATCAAGAAGAGTGCCTGGTAAGCACACTATAACAGCACTGGATAAGAGAATGAATGAATGGAAGCTGGATGAATGAATGCAGCAATTAGCTTATTTCAATCCAATATGATTATTGCTGTGGTGGAGGAAAGTTCTGGATACCTCCCTGTATCTAGCAAATGAGGGGATAGTAAATCATCTTAGAAGGAGATAAGGATTACTTCCTAGAGGACATGGAAACATGGACTTGAGAGAGGGGCCTGATCTGGAATTTCATGTAGATTAGTCTGTCCAAAGATAAAAGGAAATGAAGAGTGGGAGGAAGAGATGGAGAAGGAGAAATGGGCAGAAAGCTGGGACCCACCCTGAAAGAATTAGTGAGCCCCATTCAGCCTTTATCCTGAGGGAGGTAGGGAGCAGATAGATCCTGAACAATGGCAGGCAGTAGGGACAGACCTGCCTTGTGGAATGCTCAACCTGAAGCATTGTGGAGAATGGGATAGAAGAGACCAGTAAGCCAGGTGATTCAGTAATTCAGGCAAGAAATGATGAGGAACTGAACTAAAACCAGGGTTATGGGAACAGAGCAGAGAGAAAGGTTTGGGGAGACCATTTGGAGGTAAATCAATAGCAGAGGGAGGAGTCAAGTTCAGTTCCTCAGGTTTCTATTTTCTATAAAGCAATCCCAAGGGCTGCAGCCACATTCTTTGGAGACTATACTGAAGCTAGGGACACACCTTCCAGATCAAACTTATGGCCATGTGGTCTGGAGGAAAACCTTAGGGGTCAATCATTCCTGCTGGAGCTAGAAAACATGGACCAGGACTCTTTGTTTTGGCCTACGGGTTGTCTTTAGGCCAAGCCACTTATATTCTGATACATACTGTAAGATAGGATTTCTGTCTCCTTCTAATCAAAAGCATCTATCTCCTTGCTAATCAAAATCCCTTTTAGATAAGGATATCTATTCACTTCTACACTTTTCCAACAAGTATTTGGTGAAGGCCTACAGTGTGCTAGGTTCTGGGAACAAAGCCCCTGCCCTCAAGCAGTCCATAATTTAGTGAAGGAGACAAACAAAAAGAAAACCAATTAAAATACACTGTGATAAGTACTGTAATGGAAGTACTCACATGAAAAGCACAAAACAGAGAGCCTTAAGCCAAAGATGAGTTTAGGAGTGGGTGTCTTAAATCAGTTAGGGATAAGAATAGCTTCTCAAAAAGAAAAACAACTTCCAACTAAAGGAAGATAACTTCCCATTAAAAAATAGTAGCTCAGGTATAAATAAACACAAGTGCATCAAAAACGTCCATAGTTAATAAGTGATACTTTGGAGTGCATGAAATGTACCAGGAGCTATAGGTCTTGTATACTTTTTTTTTCTCAGTTCATCCTCATACCAACCTTATGAGGTACTAATACTTTCCTCATTTTACAGGTGAAAAAGCTGAGGTTCAGAAGGGTTAAGTACTTGGCTCCAGGTCACACGATAGCAGTAGACCTGGGATTCACACCTGGGCAGTCTGAATGCAGTTTCTAATTGGGATGTGGCCCCGCCCTCCACAGTTAGAGCCATTTGTCTACAGATCAGTCTTCCACAGTGTTTAAGAGATTTGCCCATCTTCCACATGGTACAGGTGGGGAATTCAACCCAGTTGGCTGAGCTCCAGTGTTTCTGCTCTTTTACATAGCCCTGTCTTCAGGCTGAATGTATAGTCTTTACTGAGAAAAAGAATGAGGAAATACACTAGTTTAAAAAATGCAGAAAATTCTCTTCATTTTCTTCTCTGTCTCAGTTCTCTTAGGGATGAGCCAAGCCCCACCTCCTGACTAAATGCCTTGGTTCCACAGGGGACTCTGTCAGAGGTTATAAAGCCTGGGGCAGGAGAGAGTGGGCAGGTGGGGCTCACTCATCCCCACCCATTACCTACCTCATTGCCCAGAGAGTACTGAGAAAGCCGTCAGTCCCTGACAGGTAGTCATTCTCAATGAACATTTCCCTGTAACTGCTATATTGTATGGACAAATAAATACCTTTTTTTCCCAAAAAAACTGGACATGTGCAATTGTTATATTGTTTATGAAAAACTGGAAGGTTAGCAAAAATTTACGTTGAGACTCTTCAGTATTTGTACCCCAGCATCCCAAAGGCTGGCTAATCATGGTCCGTTGATAGTCACATCTCACCAGCTCTCTCCTGTAAAACTATAAGACCTGGTCTTTTCCCCACCTAAAGGGGGCCTCAGATTACTTTGGTGGGAGTCCGGAGTGTCTCACATAGTTTCCTGAAGGCCTTTTCCACTCAGGCCTCCAGAATTCAGAGCCACTACCTTTGCTCCCCTGGGTGAAAGCTGCTTTCATGCCCCTTCTTGCTGCTTTCCTCCAAGGCACAAATGCGCTGGGCTCCCTTTAAGCTTCCCTCTGCAAGAAGTCTGCCTCTCTTCCATCAAAATTAGGAGATATATTCCCCACATCTCTTCCTTACACCTTTCCAGCTGGGCCCTGAGCGAGCATTGCTTGTGTCATGAGTCTCAGGAAGTTGCTTGTGAAAATGCTTTCAGCGTCTGCCCCCAACCCTTTTTCTCCATGGACCTCAGACTGGAAACAGATCCCAGGGTTCCTCCCCCATCCTGCTCCTCCCCCTCTCCCTCCCAGGTACCTGCAGTGAGGAGACTCTTGCCCTTACAGTCACCAACTAGTCCAAAGCAGGGCCTTGCTCAAAGTGGGAACCCAGCCCACCAGTTCACACCACCCAATCTAAACACTGGCCCAGACGCTACCTTCTCTAATGAACCCAGTCATATAAAAATTATTGAGAAGATACTGGATTATCTCTAGTGGGAGTAAGGCTGTGATGAGATGAGAAAGAAAAGTGAGATAAAATACATACATGTCCGTGTGTGTATATAGATATATGTATATACATACACATAAAATTCCATTTGCAAACTTGCTTAAGAGTTGCTCTTTCTCATTCAGAAAGTGGACTCCAGGAAAGAAGCTTTCTCATGCCTTGTTAGAGCCTTTGGGAAGCCTAAGTAGACTGACATAAAGAGAAAACCATGGCCCAGGTAGTCACAGAGCCTGCAGGGTTGATGGTGCGACCGCAGCAGACAGAACAGGAAGCCATGAGTCCGTCAATTACCCTGTAACCTGAGTACCCACTGAACCTCTGAGCCTTACATTTGTTTTTATGCTAAAATGGGGATAATTATACCATCCTGACAGGGTTGTTTGGGTTCAACATAATTATCCATATTTTGTAAACTGCAAGTGTCAAAAATATTAGTTGTTACAATACTGCTTTCAAGGAAGAACTAGAGTAGAAGTTTAGATGGGGGCAAGGGTGGAGAAAGGGGAAGAGGGCAGGAGGCTGAGATGAAGAGAGTGGTCTCTCAAGATTCTGGAGGTAGCAGGCATTGGGCAGGTACCTCAGGAGAGAGGAAGAAGTCCAGGAGAGAAGACTGAAAGAGGTGAAAGGGGCCAAAGGGTCTATAGACTGAGATTTTCTGAGGAGTCCTAGATGTTCATACAAATGGTCCATGGCCGTCTCTGGCTTGATCTGAGAGGTAGTTCCTGCTGGTACACTGTAGAAACCTGAGGTCAGGAAACTTGTAACCTGAAATATAAGCCAGAAACATAAATCAGTGCCACTCAGACTTCTAGCCTGAGATTCTGTGGGGTGTGTGTGCACCTGTCTCACAGGTGCAGGCCTCAACCCCAAGTCCGAGCGGCACAAAACTGACAATGTGGAAGCTCTCCAATCACCTCTAACTGCTGAGCTCTTGTTAGTATTGCTGGGGTAATACTAAAAAGTTCCTGTTTCAAGGACCAGTGTGATCCTGGCAAGAGACCCAGGTAGTGGTCTGAGGAGATGGTCACGAAGCCTGGTAATGAAAACAAATTGTTAAAATTATGTATTTGTAGGAATTGAATATTCAACGTAACAGATTTCATTAATTATAAGAATGTTGCTTTAAGATGATGCAATAAAGCCTTCTGTTGAGGTTTCTGGCTGAAGCACTGGGCCTCACCTCAGGAAGGATTTAAGAGTATAAAGTATTTTAATTGTATAGGTTGCAAGAGAGGGCAAAGTGATTGGCACACTCTCAAACTCCGGGTACAACTCTGTCCCTGACTGATAACGCAACAGTTGGTATCCGGAAGTCCCCGTACGAGAAGTGGTTTTGCCTCCAAAGTGAGGGAAACCATCCTGTCCGTCTTGAATTCCTTCGCTGGTGGTGTAACTGTAAGAAATCCCAGGTGTGCCACTTCTCACAGTCGGAAAAGAGACAGTGCAGAGAAAAAACTGTCTAATCTGCATCCTTTCCTTCCTGCCTCACCTGGAGAGCAATTTACTTTGTGCTGTGGAAAAACATTTCACACCCTCTTTAAGAAGTAAGAATAAGGAAGAGTGGTTAGCAGCAATAAAGAGTGCTCACGCCTGAATGTCACCCTTTTTCATTTGAATCACTACCTTAGGGGTCCCTGTGTGTGGAGCGAGACCTCAGGTTTTAATACAAAAAAGCCGTGAACGAAACAATACCCAGCTTCCCCACGCCTGCTCCCAGATCAGTTAACACTTTAAGGAACCTTCAGGGTGCATGTAATCCTGACTATAGTGGAAAGAACCAGCAATGGTTGAATCTTAGGCGCCCAGACAGGCAGTCTGAGAAACTTCGGGATGACTTCCCTGGCTCCTACACACCGAAAAGCCACTCCTGGACGCTCAAGATGGCCTCTGTGCATACAGTTGTACATATCGTGCATAGCGGGAAGTGTGAGTTGGCTGATCTTGGCGGGTGCGCCTGTCTAGGGCGATCTGCATGGCCAGTGAAGGCACTGCCTCCCTTTTGCCATCTAAGCAGCTTTAAGAGGGTGGAGTATTTTTCTTTGAGGCCAAGGTTGGCACAGAGCACTTCCTCACTGAAATTTTCTGCCAGGTTGGGTTGCTTTTCTTGCATAATTCCACCCCTTACTCTCACCCCACCCCCCCAGCTAGCCTTTGGTCAAATTTCTGGGATTTTGCATATGCTTGTGGGGATGTATCTATTCCTTCCTGGTGCAGTGGATGCAAAGATATACTTTCTCTTGGGTGAAATTTACAAGCACATTTTCCTCCTTGACAGGAAAAAAGAGCCACAAATATTTCCTTAGGGGAGAAAAAAGCTTCCAGATGCAGGACTCCAAATGTGAGGGGTTTTATTTTTCCTTTTTCCTTTGGCTTTTTTTAAGCTTAATAATTACACTGCACATACTTATCCAGAAGAAGGCCCACAGTTTTCTTCCTAAGAGGGACTTCACTGAAATCTCCAAGTTACAAATACATCTGCCTCTCCCTTGCTTGGGCTCCAGGCCATTGATCTCTTTCTTAAAGCAGTCCACGGAGGTCTTGAGTTTCAACCCTGTCTAGAGACTGAAAAAGATAGGAGAAGGCCCCTTTTTCCTCTCATTTTCCTTAGCTCTGGTGGCACAGACGGCAGAGTAATCAAAGGGGGGAAAAAACACTTCTAAACTCTTGAACCATCAGTAAACTACTTTTAAATTATCTCTAGTTAAAGGGTTACTGAAAAGAAAATTATAAATGTCAAGTAGACCTTTTTTTTTTTTTCAAGTAGACCTTTTAACAAACTTTTACAATCTGTAGCATATTTCTATATTTTTAAAGAATTCTAATTGGTATCATTTTCTATTTTTAGACTATAATCTAAAATTTTTCTCTTACCATGATCAAAATAATTGTGGGAGATACTTAACTCACATGTGGAAAATCATTATCACCCACAATTTTTTTTTTTCTTTTTAAAATGTATTGATTTTATTTAGTTATTTTTGGCTGTGTTGGGTCTTGATTGCTGCACGTGGGCATTCTCTAGTTGCAGCAAGCGGGGGCTACTCTTCGTTGTGGTGCGTGAGCTTCTCATTGGGGTGGCTTCTCTCGTGGAGCACAGGCTCTAGGCACGCGGGCTTCAGTAGTTGTGGCACACGGGCTCAGTAGTTGTGGCTTGCGGGCTCAGTAGTTTTGGCTCACGAGCTCTAGAGCACAGGCTCAGTAGTTGTGGCATGCGGGCTTAGTTGCACCGTGGCATGTGGGATCTTCCTGGACCAGGGACCAAACCCGTGTCCCCTGCATTGGCAGGCGGTTTCTTAACCACTGCGCCACCAGGTAAGCCATCCACAATTTTTTAAAAAGGTTTTTGAAGAAATAAGCTACTTACGTTTTATTAGAAAAACATTTCTCTTCTATTTTTTTTTAGTTTTTTGCTATAAAATTATCTGGTTTAATCACTACCAACCTCAGAACTGTAGTATATTAGAGTACAAAACCTGTATGTACAATTACACATACAAAAAATGTTCTTTGTGAGGAACAATTTTCAGCAAATCTGACAAACAGCAAGAGTTATTCCTATTGGGGGTTTGAAAGGAGAAAAAACATTATTCTTTTAAGTGTTGGCAAAGAATACATTAAGTCCTAAGAAATCATTTTGGTTATATATCTTACGTTTACTTATAAGCAATCATGGATACATTTAATGCAGGTAAATGGCTTTAGCCAATTTTATCCTAACAAGGATGAAATTAAGGTGTCTAGGAATCATATTCTGCTTCAGTAGGTCTGGGGCTAGAGCAATATTCCACATCTCTAACAAGCTCTCAGGAGATGCAGACGGCAAGTACACAGAGCACAGCACGCAAAGAGGATGTAGAGTATAGTACACCTTCCTATCCTTAAGCTGCCATTCGAGGGTGAGATACATACATGGATACTGGCATCATGCAGCCCGAGGAATACGAGGGGAGGGACTGCTCCCTCCAGAGCTTCGCTTGGTATGTTCTTACTGTAGAGTGAAAGGTAGTTTTATCCATGCTATTGAAAAAATAGGTGAAGCCCTTCTAAATTCAAAGCCCTAGACCAGCCGCTATATAACATAATATCACATAATACTGCATAACATAAAATACAATGACCTCATACTTCCCTGGTGGCACAGTGGTTAAGAATCTGCCTGCCAATGCAGGGGACACGGGTTCGAGCCCTGGTCTGGGAAGATCCCACATGCCACAGAGGAGCTAAGCCCGTGAGCCACAACTACTGAGCCCACATGCCACAACTACTGCAGCCTGCATGCCTAGAGCCCGTGATCCACAAAAAGAGAAGCCACTGCAATAAGTCCGCGCACCGCAATGAAGAGTAGCCCCCGCTCGCCGCAACTAGAGAGAGCCCGCGCACAGCAACAGAGACCCAATGCAGCCATAAATAAATAAATTTATTAAAAAAATACAATGACCTCATTAAATTTAACATCTGTGCTCTGATTATCACTTCTTTAAAGACTAAAAAATTCTCCATTGCTGCTTCTTCCCCACCCTCCCACCACTTTTTATTCTGAAAATTTTCTATCTTACAGAAACGTTGAAAGTCTAAAATAACGAACAAATTTAAATGTAGGTTTACCTATCCTTAACATGCTGCCATACTTTCTTTGTGTGTGGGCGCACACACACATATGTGCAATAAATATATATTTAGCTTATTTGATCTTATTTCGGCGGGGGGTGGGGGCCATGTGCCATGTGGCATGCGGGATCTCAGTTCCCCGACCAGGGATCAAACCCACATGCCCTGCAGTGGGAGCATGGAGTCTTAACCACTGGACCACCTGGGAAGTCCTATTTAGCTTATTTTAATGTTCATGGTCAAACTGTTTGAAAATAAGTAGCAGATCTCCACTGCTCTTTTTCATTTTGCTATTGTTTATCTCCACTGACTGGCCCAGCTACAAGCTGACTTATTAATAAACTAGAGCTCAGTGTGTGCAGGAAACTAAGGCGGCTTGGAGTTTCCCAGACTTCCTAGGATCAGGTTTATGGAGGAGAAAGAAGATGGTGGAAACCTTCGCTTCGCCTTAAAAAATCTTCAGCAGTTCACCCTTAGGTTCTATCCATTTACCACACCCTCCACCATCTTTAAGAAGCTATGGAATAATCGTGCTGGAGACCACCAGAAACAGGCACTCTAATATGGAAGCAGAGAATAACTTATTTTGCTAAACCAAACTCACTTCCTCTGTGAGTTCACATTTAGCTAATGAATTTTTGTATCTATGCAAAGACAGAGAATCAGTCTTATTCCAATGTGATTAAAATAATTGCCTCTGCAAATATTTTGCGACATCACAAAGGGATTGCGTTCATGCCTATTTCATCTCTATGTACCCGACTTCATCTTTTTATTCCAAAATGACCAGAAATTAGCCCCTCTCAGAAGGTCTCTACATTATTTCTGAGGGTTTCCCAGAGAACTACCCCATGTATATTCCTGACAAAGTCTAACTAATACTTCCAGTCTAGCCTCCCCCTCTTGCCATCATGCTGCTGCCTCTGTGGCTAACGACCTGTGGAAGAAACCCCCATGCACAGTGATCCTCTTACTACCAACCCCTGCTCAGTATCATACACAGCTCATGCTCTCTCTCTCTCTCCCGGTATCTCTCTCTCTGTCTCTCTCTCCCCCTATTACTGCTGAGGTGGCCCCATCCTACTTCTTCAGTGTCCTATAACACAAATGAGACCAGGCTGTGGCTTTCAGAGAGACCCTGGGGAAGGTTTGGGGTTCATAGAAATGCAACGCAAGTAACAGTTACATTATTTATAACAACCTGCTATTGTTGAAACTCGGAGACCCAAATCCTACCTAAGAGTCTCTGACTCCCAGAGATTCCCATGTGGTGCAGAATAACTGAACCCCGACCAGTAGAAATCCAGGCTCAGTTGCCTTTCAACCCCATGAGAGGGGGTCCTTCCCTGCAAGTCCTGCCCCATGTCCTGCTTCAGGACTGACCTCACTCCAGGATGAATGGCAGTGGGTATGTAACTCTCCTCAGGAGAATTGCATCGTTTTCCTGGGTATGGACTAGCCCCTTGGCCCGGTAACTCAATCACAAGAGTTATCAGGATATTTCTCCAAGTCCACTATGTGGGCTGGACCAAGTCCATTTCAATTCTTTTTCATGTTTTTGGTTTTGGTTTTGGTTTCTCCAGCATGAGATGAGGTCTGCTTAGCCTTCCCAGCATGGTCTAATCTTGCTTCCATATCTGTAGTCATTGCAGAAATAAGAAAATAATAATTTATGAATAAACATTTATTTTTCAGACATAAAAGAGTCCACATTCAGATATTAATTTGTTTTTTTTTAAATCTCAAAGACATGGGATAGAGTCTTACTGATGTACCCAATTTACAGTCCAAAGCAGAACATTTAACTGCCCCTGCTCAAGCCCTGTACTGGGTTTATCTCCTTCATTCAGTTCTTCCCCAAGGGCAAAAGTTAGCTTGAGTAAAGGGAATCACAAAATCCAGTTTCCACCCAATAATGTAGAAAACACGTGCCATCTCGAAAACAGCAGCCTAGTTACACAAGTACTCCACTGTCCCCTCTGAAGTCCTTGTTGCACTTGTGTAAAGTTCCTCCAGTTCTCTGTAACATTCTGCAGTCATTGCTTCCTAAATTTAACTGGTCAGAATTGGTATATGGCCATAGATTCTGTATCGCAGAATGGATTTTAAACGAACATCCAGAAAAGAAACATATTTCAAATAAAAGAAAAGCAACACTTCTTTTTTCTTCTTGTTTGTTTTTGTTTAAGAAAATCACAAACAGCAATGACAAAAATCTCGGAAAGTTTTTTTTTAATATAGAGATATTTTAAGAGTAGAATTCAAAATATTTTACACATAAAAAAAGGTCTTGATGATGTAGAATTTGAAACTTCTAAAACTTGAAAACTTTTAGCTTACAATTTGGAGTCCCGCTGAGGCAAAAATAGACAAGCAAAGTTTGAAGAGGATCAGATCCTTTTATATTGGATTTTTAGATATTGTTAGTTGAAAACAACACTGAAATTCCAGCTACTGCCTTATTAATAATGCATGTCGAGATAATATTGTAATGCCACCTTGATGATGCTTTCTTTTCAGCTGACTTGATCAACGCAGTAGTATAGTGGTTTATAAATTTGGGATAAATTAGGACAATTTATTTATGAATGGCTTAACAACTGCTGCTTGGCTAAATGTTTTGCAGGGTTCACTGAATTCCACTAGATGGAAAGAAGTGTTTTTATTTTGTTTATCATGGCCAAACCAGTCATCTAGTGCTGCTAAGGCAGCTGTCATAGTCTGTTGGCCAGAACTCTACCTTTATCTGTGAAAGAGGACACTAGCTTGGTCATTTTCAGCTAATTGGCAGTAAGCAACTGGTCAAGGCTGTAAAGTGCAGATACTTCTGAAGCAATATCTTTAAACTCTGAGTTGCAGTCCATTAATGGTCATGAAATCAGCTTAGTGGATTGCATCTGGCATTTTTTAAAAAGTGCAATAGAGTAAAAAAATAGTATAAACACAGTAAAAGTAAGTATGGTTTGGGGATATTTTAAAGTTTTATTTATGTTTTCACTCATATATAAACCACTACATATGTATATATACATATATCATTATATATAAACTAGTGTGTATGTATACACACACATAACAGTTACTTTTGGGCAATGTATTCTTACTGTATGTCACAGTCAAAATAATTAAAAAGTCACTGCTCTAATGGCAGTGGGGGAAACCACAGCCATCAAATCTTCTCTTATCAGTGGAAAACATTTTAAATATATACCAACCATTCCCTTTGTTCAGCCTTGGATAGTCTTCCCAATACTTTGCTTTCTTCAACAGGCCGTGAAAACCTCACAAGGAAACTCTGTCTACAAAATCACGATGTCAACATCCCCAAATGCACCGTGTCTCAACCCTTTTACCCCTAGAGCACAAGAGAAAAATGATGTTCACATGCATCTGAACCATGCAACCCTTTGGCCATACCTAGATTTCAGGGCTGTAGCAGAGATAAGGCCTTGGTTAGAGGAAATTCCTTGAGAGCTCTCTATAACTTCATCTCTTTCTCTCATTCAAAAAAGCACAAGGCAATGGAAATTAGTGATGGTGGTTAGGATAAATTTGGATCCACTCTAATACTTTTTTAAAAAGAAGAAAGTAAATCATTTACAAGCTTCAATTTGTAACAGCTCTTGTTAATAACAAAGATTTGAGGCATACCTCACAACTGTGTCGTTAAGACCATGTAGTAGAGAATTGTTGTAGAGAGCTGAGAGTATATTCAGCTATCTCTCTCTCTACTTTTCCAGAACCGCACAGTTTTCCATACAACTGGCCAATTCAGTATCTTTTGCAGAGGACATCCAAGTACCAAACTCAAGATGGCGTGCCTAAGAAGTAGTACCTAAGAGCTGCCAGAACAGGGAATGCTCATGATTTTAAAAGTTCCTGAAGGTCCATCAGTGTGAATGATTTTCCTCAAGGGTCTCTTCTTTTTTGAATTAAGATTAGTTATGGAACATACTCATCTTCTCCCCCACTCCCTGCCCCTTTTATTCCCTCTTTAGGTTTAGGGCTTTGGATAAAGAACAGGTTTGGGGTTTGAAGGTTTGTGGGTGATAGAAATGCAAAGAGCAGGTCATGATAGGTGAAAAGTTCCTGTATTTCAGAACTCAAAACTTCATCTGCCTTTGAAGGGAAATGGAAATTCAGGGAATTGAAGGGACTTGCCAAAAGTCATGAGGCTTACTAATGACAAAGACAGGGGAAGCCTCCTGGTACTGAGATTTTCCCGACTGTAGCAGCAGTTCTCCAGGAAAGGATTACCCTCCAGCCTGTGTGACTTATTAGCAACTCTTCCAACTGATAGTAGTTGTGTCTCTCAGAATGAGGCATGTCAGGCCTTGTGGCTACTTTGGGAGAAGAAATAACAAAGGGAAAATTTTGAGACACTAAGAAAGTGCAACTTAATCTATTCATTTAGCCAATCATCATTTAAGTCATAGGCACATAGGATACAAAGATGGACAAGATCAATCCTACTCTCACAGTGTAGCACAGAAAAAGGTCATAATGGTGGCGTAAACTGGTACCACATGTAAAGAGAAGCAGTGATTAATTTTGCCTGGAGCTTGAGCTGGTATAGAGGTGTGGGAGTATGTGGGTGTCGGGGGCTCACCCAGGAACCAGGTCAGCTGTGAAGATAACCACTTATGTCAGCAGTCTCTTGGAGAGGCCAGGTGGTCTAGTGAAAGATTCTCAATCTTTAATGTGGAAGTCCTTCTAGAAGGCATACTGTGATTTAGTAGGCAGGGCGGTAGAGCCTGAGATTCTGCATTTCTAACTAGATCCAGGTGGTTCCTTGCTGCTGTTCCACAGAGCACACCATGAGGAGCCTAGGTCTAGTAAAATGAGTAGGGATTTTGCATCAGAGAAAAGTGAGTTTTCATACCAACCCTGTCTTCCATAGTTGGTGATCTTTGAGTAAATTACTGAGACTCATCTTTCTGTAAAATGGCTATAGTGTCATATATCATATAGCGTGTACAAATTGAATGCGATTATAAGCATAATGCTCAAGACAAAGTAAAAGCTCATTTAAAATTAGTTCCTGGGCTTCCCTGGTGGTGCAGTGGTTGAGAGTCTGCCTGCCGAGGCAGGGGACACGGGTTCGTGCCCCGGTCTGGGAAGATCCCACATGCCGCGGAGCAGCTGGGCCGGTGAGCCATGGCCGCTGAGCCTGCGCGTCCGGAGCCTGTGCTCCGCAACGGGAGAGGCCACAACAGTGAGAGGCCCGCGTACCGGAAAAAAAAAAAAAAAAAATTAGTTCCTTGGGGCTTCCATGGTGGTGCAGTGGTTGAGAATCCGCCTGCCAATGCAGGGGACATGGGTTCGATCCCTGGTCCAGGAAGATTCCACATGCCGCAGAGAAACTAAGCCCATGTGCCACAACTACTGAGCCTGTGCTCTAGAACCTGTGAGCCACAACTACTGAGCCCACGTGCCGCAACTGCTGAAACCCACGCACCTAGAGCCCGTGATCCGCAATGAGGGAAGCCACTGCAATGAGAAGCCCATGCACTGCAACGAAGAGTAGCCCCCGCTCGCAGCAGCTAGAGAAAGCCCACGCATGGCAACTAAGACCCAACACAGCCAAAAATAAATAAATAAATTTATTTTTTAAAAAAATTATTTTCTTATCTATCGATTTTGAATACACAATAAACAATTGCTTTAGAAATAAATTTGTCTCCAAAGAACAAAATTCACTTAGAAAAGCCTTCTCATATGAATCCATTCAAAGTCTCATGACCCTTTTTCAAAGTAAATATCCGTGATATGTATTTGTTTTTACAGCAAATTAAGGCATTAAGATTTTCCCTGAGGCAATAACAAAACAGTGACCAAGTCAGATAAGAATACAGGAAGTATTATGCCTAGTCGCATAACCTAACCGCTAACCCATTCAACCTTGTCCTTAATGAAGTAACATAATTGATGGGTGAAACATGGGGAATTTTGGAACTTCCCAGTATAGCTAAGGGAAAAGGCCTTAATGAAGTTTTATAAACCTAAACTCTCTTTAATGTGCTAGGGAATAGATCATCTGAAATAAAACAGTAACCACACTTGCATAGGGCATTAGTGTTTCTTTTATTCATGCATCAAGTACTTAGAGCCTCAGAAAAACTGTGAGAGTTGGGAAGGTAAGATATTTTCATCTCTAGTCTACAAACAAGGAAACTGAGACCCAGAGAGGTGAAGTGACTGACAGTCTACTGCAAATTAAGTAACAAAAAGCCCTGGCTTAGGTGGCTTACCTCGGAGTATCCCGTTTTGTTTTGCCGGGAGTGGGAGGTGAGCGTGGGGAGGGAGGTGGGAGTGAGAGGCTAGAGGTTTGTGTTGGGGGTGGATGGACAGTGGGCAGCAAAGAGGTCCTGGGAGTGGAGTGCTTCTTTGCCTCTGGGTGACTGTGTCTTCAAAGATTTAGTGCCTGTGTTCTCAGGGACATTCATTAGGCTAGAGTTAAGTAAATCACATTGAAGAGGGAACAAAATCATTTTCAAAACATGAGATTTTAAAATGTTTTGGCAAATTCACAAGCTGCGTTTTGGGGATTCACCCAATATTTTTTCTTGATTTTAATATGTCTTATTTTTGGCTTCAAGTTTTTTTCCTGTTTTCTTTATTTTTTTTTTCTGATAAAATTCCAATTTAAGGGAGTTGGCAAATTATTAAAACACTTATATGAAATTCAGATTTCCTTTTTCCTGTGTATATTCCAATATTTATTAACACCTGGGAAGCATAAAATTATTTTAATGAAGAACATATAAGTAATGGGATTAGCACCTTATATTTTAAGTAGAATTGCTATTTTGTACACTATGACAAGTCACTTTGATTCTTTTTTTCTTCAGATAAAATTTGTGTACTGTTGAAAGATGAACTAAATTGGAAGACAGTATAAGCAATACTTTAGAAAACTTAATAGCATATACCACTAGAAGATAAACTAATTTATTTGACGTGCTACTCTCCAGAGATCTTTAATCATTACTTTTAGACTCAGTGGTCATAGATGTTTATGAAAATGATAGGGGACAATATTCATTCACCAAATACTCTTGATAAATGTTCACTGGGCACAGTTGAAAACATGATAGAGAAGGTCTTGCCCTTCAAGGAGCTGACATTCCAGTACTTTCTCAAATATTTTCTGATCATGAAATACTCTGTTCAGCTTTTTGGGGTTGGATATTTTATTATATTTTTTTAAGAAATTGTTTTAGAAGATTCAGAGTACGAAGACTCTGAGCCCACCTCCTCCCGTGGGCACACCAAAATTACTATTTACAGAGAAAATATCAATGAGAACAACCTGAAGACTAGCAGAAAAACTTTTCCACAACTAAAGATACAATATAATGAAGAATCCAAAATGAGATGGTTTGGAGGGGCAGAAGTGTGGTATAGTCAAAAAAATTTTTAATTAGCAATTGATTACACCATGGTGAATGTCTGTCCTTCACTACGTATTAAATTCCTTGAAGGCAGGAACCGTATCTCGGCTTTCATACTTCTGTGATGACCGGCAGAGTGATTTGCTTATAATAGGCACTCAATAAACATTTGCGAATTCAACTTTTTGGATGGAACTATCCAGAGAGTTTGATGAACTGACTGCATTAAGTAATTTATTAGGTAAACATATTTTTGATCCTAAATTCTCTGCTGCTTTTCAGGATTAAATATGAACCTGGGGTGAAGAGCCAATTAGTCTCTTTGAAAGCATATAACTAGTCCTCTCCTAGATTTAAAGAGGAAAGAAAAAAAATTATTTGAGCATTTTTTCCCTAATAATAATATCTCTCGCCCTAGTCAATAGTTCATGGTTGTTACAAAGCAATAAAACTTGGTCAACAATATGTAGGTGCCTACAGGTCAGCACATGTCAAAACTCAAATCCCAAATTGATTATGTGTCATCAGGCTGGATTTATAGAAACAATGACATTTAGGAATTCCCTACAATCACAAATATTACTGGTCAAGTGAGTGCTTTAAATGAACTTGCCTATCTCAAGAGCATCAAATATCCAGAAAATGAAAGGGCATATCTTTCCTTATAAAAACAACTGTCTCTGTTATTCACTTCTATTCTAAATATGAAGCATGGAGCCCAATATTTGCTTCAGATAATTGTCTATTTCTTCTAAGACCTATAAGGATCTAACAAATATTATTTCTTAAAGCAAGTATTGTTAGGATCATACTTTATAACGGTATTGACGCTATCGACTTTTTTTTTTTTGCTCAGCGTATTTCCCATCTATTTTGTCACCATTGCTCAAATTATTTAATAATTAAACTGGATTATCTGGCTCCCAATAAAATGTAAGTAACAAAACAAGCTGTTTAGCCTTGCCAATTATGTTGAGGACTGACCAGACCGTAATAGTTTACGTTTCTTAGTAAGGAAAGAGCCACAGGTGGTGGCAGTTGAATCTAAGACCATCCAATGTATTTAAAGAATCTGATAGAACCAGTGGTGTGCTGGTAAATGTTTAACAACCACCTCTCTGAGAAGAAAAGAAAGGAAAATAGTCCTGATTTATAGTGTTTGTTAATTTCATGGTATAAACTGCCACCATGGCCAGTTTCAAGCTGAGGATGTAAAGTCATTGAACTCAGAGGTGGGAAGAGATACCATAAGTGGCTCTTGGGACTCTGTAGGATATGGCTCCAGCCCTCACACTACCCAGTATAAAATGCACAAAATGGATCACCTCTTAACAACACTGCTTAAAAAATGCTCCAGGTCTGATCTTATAGAATGATTGACATTCAGAAGAAAGGAATTCCAAGACATGTCTAAATATATAAAGCCCTTCTAGAATAATGGGGATAACATTTCATGGACATTTGGAAAATAAGTTCAAGACATTAGCTTTGGTAGCAGAGGTAGATGCTATCATTTTTTTTTCAAGATATTGTCATCTAATGTTATATGATTTTGATGGGTGAAACTTCACTAGAAATCTTAAGAAGTAAAAAGTGTATTATTCATTATTGTCAGGGAATAAGTATTTTGCAGGCCCAATTTTTGAAAATTAACTAAAATTTATCCCTCTAATCAAAATGTTTGAATATTATTCTAATCATATTACCTTAAAACTCGGGAAAGTGATAGCAATTCTCTGGCTTCCCAGAAAATGTATTACATTCCTAGTTCTTCGTTTAGGACTTTAAAAAAGACTTTACACTGATCTGTGAAGCGCTGCAGTGCACTAAGGAGTTATTTCCCCTGCACACTGTTGTGTGCTTGAGTATTTGGGTTGGCTTTTTATATTTCTCCCTTTGTTTCATCCATTTGTGCCCGCTGTGAGCTGTCGCTTGTCCTCTGAGTGACAGCCTCTGGCTATTTCACTGCCTCCTCTTTTCTGATTCGCTCCTTCTAACCTGCTGAGGGCTAGGGAGCAAAGCAGCTAGCCCACCTTCTTTGCCTTCTGAATAAAATAGACTCGGAAAGAGGGCCTGGGGGGAATTAAAGGGCAACTATTTCAATCCATCAATTTTGACATCTCATTTCCCTCCTGGAACTTCATCTGTACATTTCCTAAAACAAAGGAAAAAGGTACCCGTGTGACCATAATCCTGTACCATTGAAACTGGGACTCAGATCTCTATTGTCCACAAACTAAGATATTACTATTGTCTCTCATCTTACACCACCTTGAAATATTGAGTGCCTTTTTTTCTATCTCAGGACATCTCAAAGAAGAGACCTGTCCTACTATTCAGAGTTGGATTCCTGACATGAAATCTGTTACCTTTGACTCCTCCTATTCAGGGTTCTCTATTGCCTCTAAATTGCCATCTATAGTCACACAAAGACAATTCCACTTACAATTTGGTATTATCTTTCTTCCACAGCCTTTCCCCTCCCAACACCCACGGTGAAATTTACATACAGAAATGCACAGATCTTAAGTGTACGGTTTAATGAATTTTGATCAATGTATATAGCTAAACATACACCACCTTAATCACAATATAAAATTCCATCACCCCAGAGAGTTGTATCATGCCACTTTCAATCAGTTCCTACCCCTCATAGGCAATACCTGTTCTGATTGCCTGTTCCTGAATTTTGTCTCTGACTTCTTGGGCTCCACATACAGTTTTGTGGATTTAGCTATCTCGTTGTATGTATCAGTGGTTCGTTCCTTCTCATTGCTGAGTAGCACTCCAATGTATAAATATAATACAATCAACAGCTGTTTCCCAATACCCAGCACCTAAATCTACCAGTAAAATTTTGCTAATTTGCTTTATCACATATCTATTCTCCCATTCATCCATCAATTCATTATATTTTTGGCTGCGTTTCAAAGTCAGTTGCAGACATTAGTATACTTTACTCCTAAACACTTTAACATGTATATCACTAACTAGAGTTAATATTTGTTTCTGGGTGTTTTTTTTTGGTAACATTTATATACAGTGACGTGCATAAATCTTAAGTGTACGTTTGATGAATTCAGGTGAATGTAACCCAAACTTATACCAAGATATGGAACATTTCCATTATGCCAGAAAGTTCCCAGTCAATCCCTCCCTCCACTCACCATAGGCAACCATTGTTATGAACTTTTTATCATAAATTAGTTTTAACTGTTCTAGAATTTTATGTAAATGGAGTCATATAGGATGTACTCAGTCTTTGGTGAAAGGCTCCTTTGACTTGCCATGTTTTTTCTGTTGTTTGTATAAGTAGTTGTTCCTTTTTTTTTTTTTTTTTTTTTTGCTGAGTGTATTCCATTGAATAGATATACCACTGTTGTTCAGCCATTCTCCTGTTCATGGGTTCATGGACACCTGGGCTGTTTTCAGTTTTTGATTGTTATCAATAAAGCTGCTAGGGCTTCCTTGGTGGCGCAGTGGTTGAGAGTCCGCCTGCCGATGCAGGGGACACGGGTTCGTGCCCCAGTCTGGGAAGATCCCACATGCTGTGGAGCGGCTGGGCCCATGAGCCATGGCCGCTGAGCCTGCGCGTCCGGAGTCTGTGCTCTGCAACGGGAGAGGCCACAACAGTGAGAGGCCCGCGTACCGCAAAAAAAAAAAAAAAAAAAAGTTAATAAAGCTGCTATAAATTCTTACACTTTCTTTGTTTTCCTTTCTCTTGGATAAATTCCTAGGAAAGGAATTGCTAGGTCATAGGGTAGGTTTATGCTTAGTTTTACAAAAAATTGTCAGACTGTGTTTAAAGTGGTTACTCCATTTTACACACCTACCAGCAGTGTATGAGTCCCAGTTGCTCCACATCTTCACCAACACTTGGTGTAGTCAGTCTTTTAAAATTTAGCTATCCTAATGGGTGCAAAATGGTATCTTATTGTGGTTTTTATTTACATTTTCTTAATGACTGATGATATTGAGCATCTTTTACTGTTCTTTTTGGTCATCCATATATCTTCCTATGTGAAGTGTTTGTTCGTGTATTTTGCCCGTTTAAAAAGTTAAGTAGGGCTTCCCTGGTGGTGCAGTGGTTGAGAGTCCGCCTGCCGATGCAGGGGACATGGGTTTGTGCCCCGGTCTGGGAAGATCCCACATGCCACGGAGCGGCTGGGCCCGTGAGCCATGGCCGCTGAGCCTGTGCTCCGCAACGGGAGAGGCCACAACAGTGAGAGGCCCGCTTACCACAAAAAAAAAAAAAAAAAGCTAAGTATATTTATTGTTGGATTGTATGAGTTCTTTATATATTCTGTCAGACATACATAATTAAATACTTTATCCCAGTCTGTGGCTTGCCTTTTTACTTTCTGAACAGTGTATTTTGATGTGCAGAGTTTTTATTTTGATGAAACCCAATTTATTACGTTTTTATGGTCAATGATTTTTGCGTTGTGTTTAAGAAACCTTTTCCAATTCCAAGGTTGCAAAGATATTCTGTTTTCTTCTGGAAGCCTCATATTTTGAGCTTTTACATTTAGCACAGTAATTTTAAAAGCATCTTCTGAATTCCAGAAAACACTGCTAATATATGCATTGGTAGTATACAAAAGTGAGAACCAACAGCTAACTTCATTATCTTAATTTTAAGTCGTCTTCTCTCTTGAACTATTTGTTTACATTTCTAAATGCTACTCAAATTGTTGTGTTGTAAATGACAGGAAGGAAGCAATTTATCCTCATTCCCAATATGCCAGGAGAAAATCCATTTTGCAGTCTTTTCCATCTGTTGAATGAATGTTTCCTCCTTTGTGAGCTGACTAGGAACCAGACTCCTTTCTGGATTGGCCAGCATGCCCAGGGCACTCATGCGGTATGCTCAAATACAGGATGGGTTCAGGCACAGTGCTGTAAACAGTGCTGTATGAAGTTTGCCGACTTTGAGAGGCAAACTCAAATCTTGACTAAAACTGTCATTCAGACTCCTGGATCAGTTGTGTATCTTTAGCAATATTGTCTTAAAGTTCAGAACTTCCAGAACCTTATGGAAGTTTTGTTAACTGAAAATGATGACACTACACTATGGAATGTGTTTAGTAAACAGTGCATACATTTGTGAGTGTGGGTGTGGGTGTGTGTTCACAATAAAATGCACAGAACGTCTCTTCAGTGAGGTCTCCAGCCTTCCTCACTGACAAATTGTGAAAGACCCTTGAGAATCTCAGGGAATTCTCTCTCAGGCAGATTTTTTTCCTTTCCCATCATGCCAGTCCTGCTTTTTCTGTTGATCCTTCTCTCAGGATCACGCACTAGTTGGTGCAGGAACAATTGCTTCTTTGTCTTTAGTCATTTAACACCAATTGCAGAGAGGGTTCTGCTGTTTGTGTGCATGTCTCAAAGCACAGGTTTTTCAATTTTTTTTTTGACTCTCACCAACCTCTTTTCCATAACCCTAACTAACCTTGTATTAATCTTACAGAGAAAAAGGAGGTTCCCTGTGCCTCCAGCACACTCTGTACAATTCCCGGCAATGACTGGTATTCTGGCCCCCAGAACAGCAGCTGGTTCTCGAGCAATTCTGCTTGTATCTTTACACTATGGCAAGGGGCAGGGTTATACACCTCACTTTGGCCTTTGATAGAAGACAGTTTCTGGATATTCGAGATTGAACATGGTTTGAGAGAGTTCTTGGACTTCAGTGTTCTTGAGGGTCACTTTTGACATCCCCTTGATTCCAGTGGTTTTGCCCCTCATTGCACTTCAGTTAATTCCCTAAGTACACAGTCTGCATAGACTAGTATGATTTGCCTAAAAACAGAAAAATATTTAATTTAAAATATATCTCCATATTTTAAGGTAAGAAATGGGATTCCCATGATGTCAACTAATCAGCAGAACTGAAATGTTCACTTTTTAACAGTTGTTTTGGCTTTTTACCAACACAGCCTTTGCTGAAATTCTTACCACTTTAATTTATGCAAGTTAGTCATTCTCAATCCACAACTGGTTTACTCTAAAAATATGGACATTTAATTATACAAAAGTCAGTAAATACAATAGTTTTTTTTTTGAGATTTATATATTATTTATTTATTTTAATTTGTTTCTTTGGCTGTGTCAGGTCTTAGTTGTGGCACGCGGGATCTTCCTTGAGGCATGCAAGATCTTTTGTTGTGGTGTGTGTGGGCTTCTCTCTAGTTGTGGCATGTGTGTTTTCTCTAATTGTGGCACGCAGGCTCCAGAGCGCATGGGCTCTGTAGTTTGTGGCACGCAGGCTCTCTAGTTGAGGCGCATGAGCTCAGTAGTTGTGGCACACAGGCTTAGTTGCCCCGTGGCATGTGGGATCTTAGTTCCCTGACCGGGATCAAACCCATGTCCCCTGCAGTGTAAGGTGGATTCTTTACCACTGGACCACCAGGGAAGTCCCAATACAATAGTTTTTGGCATGAGAATTCCTGGGAAAACATTTTAACCATCTAAAATATAATTAATTTAAAAACTAATTAGACTAAATAATATTTGGCAAATTCCTACCCTAAAGATAAACCATTCATATATTTTTTAAAAATTTGTTCATGCATGTTACCATGGAGACCGTGAATTCAAAACACACCAGCTAGTGCATTGTTCAGCCCTGCACTTCCTACTACAGATTTAAGTAATTCTGGCCTACTCATTTTGAGAGTTTGAGAACATAATATTGTTGCTTTAGTAAAAAAAAAAAAAAAAAAAAAAAAAAAAAAAAAAAAAAATCACGGTCAGCATTCAGGTGTGATCAATAAGTCAATAAGAATTAGATCTTACTTGTAATCTTTGCTCTTTCTAATGTGATAAAATTAGAAAGAGGTACATCACTTCCTGCAATTATTTATTTTTGTGGTAAATGTAATACCTCTGATTCATTCCTCAGAGTAGCAGGGCTTGATCAGGGCCTCATCTTGTAGAAAGGCTGAAAAAAAAAAAAAGTTTATTTGGTGAATTAGGCAGGTGTCGTTTTTGACTAAAGCACCAAATAAGGCAATTTTGGGGCTCGTTTCCTTTGCAAATGTCTTGAATATTATTCTCCATCTTCCTGCTGTACAGAATAGTTAGAACATTAGAAAAATGCACCTCTTTTTCAATGAGGTATATTTGTTGGCCTTTACAAGACCCATTCATGGTGAGCTCTCTCATAATAATGTTGCTTCTATCCCCACTGGGGATAAACCCACTGGGGTTTATCTAGAAAGTCAACATGGTTATTATTTCTCTATTGCTTCTTTTACTCTGAAAACTGGCAGAATAGGCATTCCTAACACTTTAATTCAACCGATTTCATAAAGGAATGATGTTACCAATAGCTAGAAAATATAGGTTCTGCATATGTGAGAACCCCTTCCCCAGCACTTCATGAGGACTTTGAAAGAGAAATGTCTTAGATTTGTTTTGTTTTGTTTTGTTTTGTTTGTTTTTAAAATGAATTGTCTGAAGCCCAGAGAATAGTCAGCGTCCATCCCACTCTGCCCTCCACCCAGCACCATCAAAACAAAAGTGGTCCTTTTTAGGGAATCTCTTTTTTTTTTTTTCTCTGCCTCCCAACACTCCTGTGGAAGTTTGAAGCCGACCAATAGTAGCAATTGGGATTCCCAGCAAGGTTTTTATTCAGTAATGGTCAAATCATTAAAACAGCGCAATAATTTTCGTTCTTGTATAAAAATGTTCCTGCCACAGCAAACAATGAAATTGTTTCATTGCGAGTACAGAAAAGACTGGCTCTTTAGGTTTTCCTACTTGACTCTATATGGAAAATATTTCAATAATAGTTCATTAATATATTTCTTTCCAATAATTAAAATATGAATATTTAACCATATAATTACATCTCACCTCAGGAGAGAGATTATGTGTATAATTTCTTCACCGATTCTTAGAGTATGGAACATTCTTTGCGATCTCAGAGATGACATTTCTTTCATGCACTTAACTTGGAGCATATACCATGTACTTCTGGTACATCTAGGCTGTAGTTAATCTGTAAATACCAACTTTGAGAGTGAGCTAATGGGAAAGGAGCTACCACTTTGAATCTGCCCAATAGATGGTCTGTTCCAGAGCACAGAGATGAAGTAGGCCTCCTTCCCCATTTTTGCTGGTTTGGACATGGAGGTTGGGGGACCATTTCTCTGCCTTCGGGAAGCCTCAGCCCTCCCCTCCAAGGAGAGCCAGGACAGATGGGCAGTGTATTTGACAAGAAACCCCGGCATCCTTGCTTCAACGCCCTTCTACTCCACTTTAAAAGCAGTACTGTATTTCTCAAGTGTTGGAACTGGCAGCTCTGCCGGTCACTGGCTATGCTGAACAATCCTCCATTCAAATCAGGCAGCCCAAACCCAGAGTCAGTGGAAAGCTGTGATGGAGCACACAGAGGGAGGCCTCTCTGCCGTCCACTGTGTGGAGGGTGAGGGTTATGTCAGGCGCCCCGAAGATTCCAGAAGGGAGAATCCAGCAGAGTTCTTATACAGCATCTATTATACTAGTTTCACAAGGAGGGTTTACGAACTGGAAAAAAAAAAAAGTTTACCTTAGTTGGCTTCCTTTCACTGGTGCCACCATGGTCTGAGCCTCCTGAAATCTCCAAGCAGGAGGCCTCAGTCTCTCACCCTCACTCTGAGGCCTCTTCAGCCATGCCAGACTGTGTAGTACTGACATTTCTAAGTAAACATCAGAATAAAATGTTCCTTTTAAAGGAGCCAATGCAGGGCTGCAGAGGGGCGGTAAGGGAGAGTTTAGAAGTTGCAGCAAGGCAAGAAAAGAAAGAAGAGTGAAAAGGGGAGGAAGAAAGGGTAGGTGGAATCTGCCAATGAGTTTAAGTCATTTTTGACAAATAGTGTCGGCTTAATTTCCTAAGACTCATACCCTACCTGTCCGTGATGTAAATTCCCTTCTAACACCATCACTGCACATACACACACATACACACCACACACCACACACCCCACTCTTTCTCTGTACCATCCACACAGCTCAGCTTGGATCCTGTATTAGTTTCCTAGGACTTGCTATTATAAAGTATCAGAAATAAGGTGGCTTAAAACAACAGAAATTTATTGCCTCACAGTTCTGGAGACTTAAAGTCCAAAATCAAGGTACTGGCAAGGCCAGGCTCTGTCTGACAGCTCTAGGGGAGAACCTTTTCTTGCTTCTAGTATCTGGTGTTTGCCAGCAATCCTTGGCGTTCTTTGGCTCATAGATGCATCTCTGCAGTCACACAACCGTCTTCTCCCCGTGTATCTTCACAGCATGTTCTCATGTGTGTCTGTCTCTGTGTCCAAATTTCCCCTTTTTCTAAGGAAACCAGTCATATTGGATTATGGAACATCCTAATGACCTCATTTTAAATTGATTACTTCTGACCCCACTTTCACCAGCGGACAGATCATCCAAAATGAAAATAAATAAGGAAACATAAGCTTTAAATGATACATTAAACAAGATGGACTTAATTGATATTTATAGGACATTCCATCCAAAAACAACAGAATACACTTTCTTCTCAAGTACATTCTCCAGGATAGATCATATCTTGGGTCACAAATCAAGCCTTGGTAAATTTAAGAAAATTGAAATCATATCAAGTGTTTTTTCTGACCACAACGCTATGAGACTAGATACCACTTACAGGAAAAAATCTGTAAAAAATACAAACACATGGAGGCTGAACAATACATTACTAAATAACCAAGAGATCACTGAAGAAATCAAAGAGGAAATCAAAATATACTTAGAAACAAATGACAATGAAAACACGACGACACAAAACCTATGGGATGTAGCAAAAGCAGTTCTAAGAGGGAAGTTTATAGAAATACAATCCTACCTCAAGAAACAAGAAATATCTCAAATAAACAACCTAACCTTACACCTAAAGCAATTAGAGAAAGAAGAACAAAAAACCCCCAAAGTTAGCAGAAGGAAAGAAATCATAAAGATCAGATCAGAAATAAATGAAAAAGAAATGAAGGAAACAGTAGCAAAGATCAATAAAACTAAAACCCGGTTCTTTGAGAAGATAAACAAAACTGACAAACCATTAGCCAGACTCATCAAGAAAAAAAGGGAGAAGACTCAAATCAATAGGATTAGAAATGCAAAAGGAGAAGTAACAACTGACACTGCAGAAATACAAAGGATCATGAGAGATTACTCCAAGCAACTATATGCCAATAAAATGGACAACCTGGAAGAAATGGACAAATTCTTAGAAAAGCACAACCTTCTGAGACTGAACCAGGAAGAAACAGAAAAAATAAACAGACCAATCACAAACACTGAAATTGAGACTGTGATTAAAAATCTTCCAACAAACAAAAGCCCAGGACCAGAAGGCTTCACAGGCGAATTCTATCAAACATTTAGGGAAGAGCTAAAACCTATCTTTCTCAAACTCTTCCAAAATATAGCAGAGGGAAGAACACTCCCAAACTCATTCTACGAGGCCACCATCAGCTTGATACCAAAACCAGACAAAGATGTCACAAAGAAAGAATACTACAGGCCAATATCACTGATGAACATAGATGCAAAAATTCTCAGCAAAATACTAGCAAGGAGAATCCAACAGCACATTAAGAGGCTCATACACCATGATCAAGTGGGGGTTATCCCAGGGATGCAAGCGTTCTTCAATATATGCAAATCAGTCAATCTGATAAACCATATAACAAATTGAAGGAGAAAAACCATATGATCTTCTCAACAAATGCAGAAAAAGCTTTCAACAAAACTCAACACCCATTTATGATAAAAACCCTCCAGAAAGTAGGCATAGATGGAACTTACCTCAACATAATAAAGGCCATATATGGCAAACCCACAGCCAACATCGTTGTCAATGATGAAAAACTGAAACCATTTCCTCTAAGATCAGGAACAAGACAAGGTTGTCCACTCTCACCACTGTCATTCAACATAGTGTTGGAAGTTTTAGCCACAGCAATCAAAGAAGAAAAAGATATAAAAGGAATCCAAATCAGAAAAGAAGTAAAGCTGTCACTCTTTGCAGATGACATGATACTGTACATAGAGAATCCTAAAGATGCTACCAGACAACTACTAGAGCTAATCAATGAATTTGGTAAAGTAGCAGGATACAAAATTAATGCACAGAAATCTCTTGCATTCCTATACACTAAGGATGAAAAATCTGAAAGAGAAATTAAGGAAACATCTCCGTTTACCATTGCAACAAAAAGAATAAAATACCTAGGAATAAACCTACCTAAGGAGGCAAAAGACCTGTATGCAAAAAACTATAAGACATTGATGAAAGAAATTAAAGATGATACAAACAGATGGAGATATATACCATGTTCTTGGATTGGAAGAATCAACATTGTGAAAATGACAGTACTACCCAAAGCAATCTACAGATTCAGTGCAATCCCTAACAAATCACCAATGGCATTTTTCACAGAACTAGAACAAAAAATCTCACAATTTGTGTGGAAACACAAAAGAGCCCGAATAGCCAAAGCAATCTTGAGAAAGAAAAACGGAGCTAGAGGAATCAGGCTCCCTGACCTCAGACTATACTACAAAGCTACAGTAATCAGGACAATATGGTACTGGCACAAAAACAGAAATAAACATCAGTGGAACAGGATAGAAAGCCCAGAGATAAACCCGCGCACATATGGTCACCTTATTTTTGATAAAGGAGGCAAGAATGTACAATGGAGAAAAGACAGCCTCTTCAATAAGTGGTGCTGGGAAAACTAAACAGCTACATGTAAAAGAATGAAATTAGAACACTCCCTAATACCATACACAAAAATGAACTTAAAATGGATTAAAGACCTAAATGTAAGGCCAGACACTATAAAACTCTTAAAGGAAAACATAGGCAGAACACTCTATGACATAAATCACAGCAAGATCCTTTTTGACCCACCTCCTACAGAAATGAAAATAAAAACAAAACTAAACAAATGGGACCTAATGAAACTTAAAAGCTTTTGCACAGCAAAGGAAAACATAAACAAGATGAAAAGACAGCCCTCAGAATGGGAGAAAATATTTGCAAATGAAGCAACTGACACAGGATTAATCTCCAGAATTTACAAGCAGCTCATGCAGCTCAATATCAAAAAAAAAATAACCCAATCCAAAAATGGGCAGAAGACCTAAATAGACATTTCTCCAAAGAAGACATACAGATGGCCAACAAACACATGAAAGGATGCTCAACATCACTAATCATTAGAGAAATGCAAATCAAAACTACAATGAAGTATCACCTTGCCTCAGTCAGAATGGCCATCATCAAAAAAACTACAAACAGTAAATTCTGGAGAGGGTGTGGAGAAAAGGGAACCCTCTTGCACTGTTGGTGGGAACGTAAATTCATACAGCCACTGCGGAGAACAGTGTGGAGGTTCCTTAAAAAACTACGAATAGAACTACCATACGACCCAGCAACGTACTACCGGGCATATACTCTGAGAAAACCATAATTCAAAAAGAGTCATGTACCACAATGTTCATTGCAGCTCTATTTACAATAGCCAGGACATGGCAGCAATCTAAGCGTCCATAGACAGATGAATGGATAAAGAAGATATGGCACATATATACAATGGAATATTACTCAGCCATGAAAAGAAACGAAATTAAGTTATTTGTAGTGAGGTGGATGGACCTAGAGACTGTCCTGCAGAGAAAAGTAAGTCAGAAAGAGAAAAACAAATAACGTATGTTAACACATATATATGGAATCTAAAAAAACAAACAAACAAAAAGATGGTTGTGAAGAACCTAGGGGCAGGACAGGAATAAATATGCAGACATAGAGAATGGACTTGAGGAAATGGGGATGGAGAAGGGTAAGCTGGGATGAAATGAGAGAATGGCATGGACATATATACACTACCAAATCTAAAATAGATAGCTAGTGGGAAGCAGCAACATAGCACAGGGAGATCAGCTCGGTTCTTTGTGACCACCTAGAGAGGTGGGATAGGGAGGGTGGGAGAGAGATGCAAGAGAGAGGAGATATGGGGATATATGTATATATATAGCTGATTAACTTTGTTATACAGCAGAAACTAACACACCATTGTAAAGCAATTATACTCCAATAAAGATGTTAAAAAATAAATTAATTAAAATTGATTACTTCTGTAATGACCCTGTTTTCAAATAAGGTCACATTCAGAAGCACCAGGGTTAGGATTGCAACATACCTTTTTTTAGGTGACAACAGTTCAGCCCATAACACCTCCCACTGCTCTGTACTCACCTCCTCTAAGGTTGCCCACCACAGTAGAGGAGGGAAGAGGAACTTCTCAAGGGAAATGAATCTCTGGATCAGGGTAGTGGGATAAACAGGGTAAGTCTGGTTTCCTTAGCACCCCAAGGTGTAGAAATGAAGGCATCAGGGAGAAACAGACCCTTCATCTCTTGAGGACTCTCTGTGCACAGGCCTGTGTTAGGTGCTTTCACAACCATCTTGTGTCTAAAATCTGGATCACTCAGTTCCTTTTCACTTTGCCTTTTCCTCAAACCCCTCCGGAGAATTTTTGCCCCATAGGAGACTATGGATATTAGTTAAAAATCACCCAGACCAAATTCTGAATTTTATAGATGAAGAAACTGATGGTCAGAGAGGCTAAATAATCTCTCCAGTGGTGCACAACTGTTTAGTGTCAGAGCTAAGTCTAGAATCCAATTTTATTAACTCTCACTCCAGCAATCTCTGTTTCAATGTTACCTTCTGATTTGACTTGACATTATTTACAGATGGGAAATAAATTTAACCTTTTTTAACTCCTAGCCTTTGAGGGAGATGAAATCCCAAACAGAGCATATAGGAGGGTTGGCAGACCATGCTTGGAACTCTCCCTGGGGTCATGCCCCTTCCTAGTTATTTCCCCACAGGACAGGAACAGATTGCCTATGACCAGATTATAATATGTATGTCTTGCACCAAAATAACTCTGCTCTTGCCAGGACCTGTGTAGAAGATGGGAATTCAGAGAGAAATGGATACAACCCCTGCCTTCAAGGAGTTCCTAGTCTTGTAGAAGATTCAGAAATTTTAGAAATTAATCCCACTCTAATGGCATAAGCATCACAGTAGAGATTTTAAACAAGTGTGGGTGGAAGTTCAACCATGCCTAACAGTTGAATGGTTCTCAAGGATGAGTTTACCAGGCACTATCAGTGGAGCTGGTGTGTCCAGGAAGAGAGCCTGCCATGGCATCTAGTGTTCTGGAGACCAGCAAAGGTCTGCAGTGGCTGTCTGTGTAGGGTCCTTGGGGCAAACAAGTCACAAGAGTCAAGAAAGAAGAGAGGATAGGGAGGTTGGAGCCAGTTTCTTAAGATTATTGCATTCTATATGCAATAATTCAGACTTTGTCCATGGGTAGCAAAGGCCCAAAGTTGGTTTTAAAGCAGGGGAATGACAGAAATTGGATTTCTGTCTCAGAAGACAGGGAGAAATTGTGGCTGGGGCCAAGGAATCCTTGGAAGCACCAAACTTCACCTCCCTCATCCATGGCTAACACCAGCTCAGGACCTTCCGCTTGAAGTAACTGACATCAGGTGACACCCCTAACCTCCAACTGGCTTCCAATCTCACCTTAGGGCCTCCAAGAAAAGCAGGAGCCCCTAGTGCACACTGAATGCCCAGTTTACCTGTGAGAAAACCCAGCTCCACTACCACAAAGAAAAGCCCCTGACAAGTTATTGGGAAAGAGTCAGCAGGAAGGAGTCCCTGACATTTCAGAAATCCCTTCCCCCTCTCTTTGTCCTTCGCAGTCCGTGTCATTAATTTCCAGGCCGTCTCCATAGCAGAGTCCAAAGAGCACCTTGGTATGTATGTGGGAGTGTTATCCGGTGGAGCCCTTTGGAGCCATCGGTATGTTTTGAGTTTGATACCCAAGCAAGCTCTGAGTGGTGGATGAAGCCGCTTTCCCCAAAGGTTAAAAGTAATAAGACCGTCTTTGTGCCCTTGTGGTTTGATTTTTCACAGGCTATTATGAAGGCTGTGGGGGGTTGGGGTTTTATCCATATAATTTGCATGTTAATGTTTGGTCTAAAAATATACGCTGAGAAAGGAAAAAACATACTTTAAAATATGCTTCAAGGGAACAGCACTCAACTATTACGATCCAAGTGCCTTGCAGTAAGTAAAAAGACATCAATTCATTTCATATTAATTTTAGTTATTGCAGGCTTTAAGATGTCAATAGTTACACAGAGTTCCAGTAAAACATTGTATTTATATGCTTATTAAACTCAGAATAGATTAAGGAAATTCAAGAAGAGATTCTTTCAGAGTTTTCAGTTTTTCTCCTCCCTTCCTCAACAAACATGTCTCAGCCACTTGCTGTGGGCCTCAGACTGTGCTGGATATTGGGGTTCCCCAACCTGTAGCTCCCCAACATCTTTTTTTTTATCTAATAGATCTTTATTGGAGTATAATTGCTTCACAATACCGTGTTAGTTTCTGTTGCACAGCAAAGCGAATCAGCCATATGCATACACATGTCCCCATACTCCTCCCTCTTGAGCCTCCCTCCCACCCTCCCTATCCCACCCCTCTAGGTCATCCCAAAGCTCTGAGACGATCTCCCCGTGCTGTGCTGCTGCTTCCCACCAGCCAACTATTTTACATTCTGGAGTGTATATATGTCGATGCTACTCTCACCTCACCCCAGCTTCACCCTCCCATCCCATGTCATCAAGTCCATTCTCTATGCCTACCTGTTTATTCCTGCCCTGCAACTAGGTTCATCAGTACCATTTTTTTTTTAGATTCCATATATACGTGTTAGCATACGGTATTTGTTTTTCTCTTTTCTGACTTACTTCATGCTGCATGACAGACTCTAAGTCCATCCACCTCACTACAAATAACTCAATTTCGTTTCTTTTTAGGGCTGAGTAATATTCCATTGTATATATATGTCACAACTTCTTTATCCATTCATCTGTTGATGGACATTTAGATTGGCTCCATGTCCTGGCTATTGTAAATAGTGCTGCAGTGAACATTGTGGTACATGTCTCTTTTTGAATTATGGTTTTCTCAGGGTATATGCCTAGTAGTGGGATTGCTGGGTCATATGGTAGTTCTATTTTTAGTTTTTTAAGGAACCTCCATACTGTTTTCCATAGTGGTTGTATCAATTTACATTCCCACCAACAGTGTAGGAAGGTTCCCTTTTCACCACACCCTTTCCAGCATTTATTGTTTCTAGCTTTTTTGATAATGGCCATTCTGACTGGCGTGAGGTGATACCTCATTTTAGTTTTGATTTGCTTTTCTCTAATAATTAGAGATGTTGAGCAGCTTTTCATGTGCCTCTTGGCCATCTGTATGTCTTCCTTGGTGAAATGCCTGCTTAGGTCTTCTGCCCATTTTTTAACTGCATTGTTTGTTTTTTTGATATTGAGCTCCATGAGCTGTCTGTATATTTTGGAGATTAATCCTTTGTCTGTTGTTCCATTTGCAAGTATTTTCTCCCATTCTGAGGGTTGTCTTTTTGTCTTGTTTATGGTTTCCTGCACCCCAGCATCTTATCAGGAGCTGAAATAAAGTTGGAATGGGCTTACTGCCAATCCTTTTCAAAATAAAAGAAAAGGAAACCATATTGCAGTGATCAAATTCATAAGGAATTTTCTGATTTGTGTGAATCAGGATATGAAATTTTTCTCCTAGAGGGGTAAACAGAGAATTCATCTTGAGGAAAATAGTATGTGCAACTAGGAGTTTGGGCTCTCTCCTCTGAAACTTGTCTGAGAGGGTGAGCCTCTTGGGAATTTCTGCAGGGTGGCTTGAGAGGAACTGCTGTCACCTGCTGAATCACCCTCTGCACATCCTGGCCCGCCTGCCTCCTCCCTGGGGGGTGTCTGCCCTTTTAGTAAAGGCCACAGTTGCTTAGAGAAAGATGAGATCACCATCTGCGTGAGTTGCAGGGATGGCCAGAGAAAGGCCTCTTCAGATGAATTGTGTCCACCCTCAGGAGGTAGGAAGACTACCCTTTCCTGTGTACTTAACCTAGCCCTTTGGACAAATAATAAATATAACTTGGAGGTTCTTCACAGCTTTCTTCACAATTTCCATTCCCTCAATGTCTTGTGGAAAGAACTTTTCATGTCTCTATCTTCATATATAAAATTTTGTGTTAATGCATGAAACTTTAACAATAACAATAAAAAATACAGTGAGAGTGAAAACGCGTGGGAAACATAGATCAGGAAATCTGGATTCTGGGTTTAGTTTTCACCTTCTTATCGGACCTGAGGAATATCATTTGACCTGTGTGAAATGTCCTTCTTCATGGGGATGTTGCATTAATCCATAGGGATATGCATAGTTGATATGCATAATAAAAAGAAAAAGGTCACCTAAAATTTTTTTTGATAGCAGACACAGAAATGGACTTAGGAACAGTTAGAGGTTGGGGAAGAAGTGAATCTGGTCGTGGACCAGTGTACAGAAGAAGAGTATGGATAAAAAACTTTTTTGTTAGCAAACACAGAAATGGACTTAGGAACAGTTAGAGGTTGGGGAAGAAGGGAATCAGGTCATGGACCAGTGTACAGAAGAAGAGTATGGATAATAAAAGGAACAGTCAGCACAGAGCCAAAGGTAGGAAGCCCAACGCAGATTTGCCCCACCTTTATCCAGAATCAGAATAAGCAATATTTTTCTGCTGCTGGATCAAAGCATGAGAAGAAAACAAAACATTTTTGGAAAGAAAAGTTTTTTTTTAATGGACACGCCAGGATGGTATAATAACATCTTTTTTGAAGCCATATTGACACATGCTCACTCAAGTAAGTTGAATCTTCATCTTGACAGATTCATCTGGTGAGAACACATGTCAGTCGAGAGCCCACACTAACCCATAGGGCCTCTTTAACTAAAGATACTTATCTATGTTGGATTTTCACCTTAAGAATCACTGAGAAGTGCTGAGCTTATTTTCCTTCCCTGTTTAAGAGCAATGTGCATTACTGTCCTCACTGGGGGTTCTGAGTAATTTCCACATGTCAGATATGAGAGTGGCAGATACTCAAGTCAGTAAATATTGATTGGGCACCTTTTAGTTCTGGAGATACAAAGAAAAATAAGACATGGGCCCTGCCCCCAGAAAAGGCAGACATAAATAAGTTACAACACAGCATCCTAAATGCCATGACACACTATGACCAAAGCAGGAAGGAGAAGGAAGTGATTAACTCCTTCTGGGAAGACTTCACTGGGGGTAACAAAAGATAGGGGGGAGGGGAGATTGTGTTACACAGACTCCTGAATTATATATAGAAATGTTGTTGTTGTTGTTTTTTTTAATGTGGGAATGAGACTTTTTCAAGATCAGGTAACTTAAATAGGCCCTTTACTGTGAGATTTGCTTTTACTATTAGAGGTGTGATTTTAGGCAAGTTTCTTAATTTCTCCATACCTCCACTCCCTTATTTATAGACTGGTGATAGTAAAACACACCTTATATAATTATTGTGATAACTGTAGGATACTGCTGTATCTATAGACATAGGTACCCGAGCACACACACACACACACACACACACACGCCCCTCTAGTAAGTGGTAGAACCTATGCCCATGCATCAGGAGACACCCAGTAACATGATCATTAGGGTTTGTGTGTGATGAAAAAGTACAAGAACAAAAGATGACAAAGGTTTTCCTAGCAGTGAAGTGGTGTCTGGAATTCTCTTATTTTCCACAGGGAAAGAGGAAATCACCGGAGAGAAAAGAATATCTTAGTGGTGTATATCAACTGGCAAAGACATATTAATATATATATTAATATATATGAATGAATTTTTTTTTTTTTTTTTTTGTGGTACACGGGCCTCTCACTGTTGTGGCCTCTCCCGTTGCGGAGCACAGGCTCCGGACACACAGGCTCAGCGGCCATGGCTCACGGGCCCAGCCGCTCAGCGGCATGTGGGATCTTCCCGGACCGGGGCACGATCCCGTGTCCCCTGCATCAGCAGGTGGACTCTCAACCACTGCGCCAGCAGGGAAGTCCTGAATGAATTTTAAATAGTCTTCTTCAAGATCAAATTCAAAGATGAAAGCAATAAATGCCTTCATTTGTTTATTTTTTAAATTAAAGTATAGTTGATTTACAATGTTGTGTTAGTTTCTCCTATACAGCAAAGTGATTCAGTTTTACATATATATATATTCTTTTCCATATTCTTTTTCAAATTCTTTTCCATTATGGTTTATTCCAGGATATTGAATATAGTTCCCTGTACTATACAGTAAGACCTTGTTGTTTATCTATTTTCTATATAGTAGTTTTTAACTGCTAATCTCAAACTCCTAATTTATCCCTCCCCCAACCTCTTTTGATTTGGTAACCATAAGTTTGTTTTCTATGTCTGTGAGACTTTTCTGTTTTGTAAATAAGTACATTTGTATCATATTTTAGATTCCACGTATATGTGATATCATATGGTATTTGTCTTTATCAAACTGACTTCACTTAGTATGATAATCTATAGGTCCATCCATGTTGCTGCAAATGGCAACAAATGCCTTCATTTGTATGACCAGATTGATAGATGACTGAGGATAAACAAATGACACTTTGCAGCGCTTTAGATACTGGGTATGATGTAAGCTTTACAAGTGGGATAATTTATATTTTATCTTATAAGACCCTGAATGAAAAAGTGAGAACCGTTGACTGTACTTTGCAGAAATTCCCTTGAGTAAACTAAAGTTCCACCAAATCTTTAGAAATGAAATGTTGCTAGTTCTAATAGGACAGCATGGGCCTGCTCTAAAAGAGAGAGTGTAATACTAATAGCTTCCATTTATTGAAAGCGTAAGAGTTAAGAGCATTGGCTTTGGGGTCACATATGCCCAGGAGTTCAGATCCCAGCTTTCACTCTTGTAGGTGTGTGATTTTGGACAATTTCTCTCTCTGCTTGTGCCCTCATCTGTAAAATGCAGATAATAAAATTGACTTCACAAAAGATCATGTGAGGATTTAATGAGCTCACGCATGTGAAGCACTTAGCATAGTATCTAGCACCCACAAAGTATCCAAAATTAGTTATTCTTGTAATTACTCTATTATATATTCTTGTGAGAGCAGAGTAGGAAAAAGGGTTGAGTCTTCCTGGGAGGAGAAGGAATCAGAGATGAAATCACAGAAGAAAAATATTTATGGTGCCCACTAGAACAGCTACAGTTTTTTCAAAAAGAAAATAACAAGCTGTTGATAAGAATGTAGAGAAATTGGAATCGTGTTTCTGGGGGGAAAGTAAAATGTTGTAGCCACTTTGGAAACAGTTTGGCAGTTCCTCACAATGTTAAACATAGAGGTACCATATGATCCAGCAATTCCACTTCAAGGTATATACTCAAGGGCTTCCCTGGTGGCGCAGTGGTTGAGAGTCCGCCTGCCGATGCAGGGGACACGGGTTCGTGCCCCGGTCCGGGAAGATCCCACATGCCGCAGAGCAGCGGGGCCCGTGAGCCATGGCCGCTGAGCCTATGTGTCCGGAGCCTGTGCTCCGCAACGGGAGAGGCCACAACAGTGAGAGGCCCGCGTACCGCCAAAATAAAAGAAAAAGGTATATACTTAAGAGAAATGAAAACATATGTCTACAATAAAGCTCGTACCTGTAATTAACAGTGTTATTCATAATAGTGAAAAAGTGGAAATAACCCAGATGTCCATTAATTGCTGAAAGTAAAAATAAAATGTGGTATAGCCATACAATAAAATATTATCCAGTCATAAAAGGGAATAAAGAACTAATAAATGCTACAATATGGGTGACCCTTGAAAAATTACACTAAGTGAAACAAGTCAGTCACAGAAGGCTACATATTATATGATTCCATTGATATGAAATTCCCAGAATAGAGAAATCCATACAGACAGAAAGTAGTGGCTGTCAGCAGCTGGGAGAAAGGGGGAGTAGAAAGTAACTGCTAATGGATACAGGGCTTCTGTTTTGGGTGACAAGAGTGTTCTGGTCGTGGTGATGGTTGCACAACATTGTGGATGTGCTAAAAACCACTGAATTTCACACGTTAAAGTGGTGAATGTTATATGAATTATTTCTCAAAAAAAAAAATTTAGGTGGGCCTTCAAAGACAAGTAGGGATAGGCCAGGCAAAGCAAGGGGAATGAGGACCCCCAGGCCGAGGGAACTCCTAGCGTCACAGTTCAAAAGCAACAACAATGAAGCTTTGTTCAAAAAATGGTAAGAATCTGGTAGAATGGCTGTGCTACTCAAAGGCAGTCAGTGGGCTGTGGATTGTTTGTTATGTTCTGTGATGATACAAGCAAAGAAATCAAGAGAACACTGTAGAAACATTAGCAACTTGACATTGCGTGGTTGGTGGCCTCCAGTCCTTGGACAGGATACAGACCAAATGTGGTCACATTCGTGTGGTAGGTAGGTCACCCAAGCTGCACACTAGTCCTGCACAGTAGGACCACATAGCTGACCTCGACAGATGGGAAATGAAAACAGCGGGTTCTTCACTTTGTAAAATTTGACACGTACTGTCATATGGGATGCATTATAAGGAGTAACAGGCTGGAGACATAGGTTGGGAACCGAGTGTGAAGAGCCTTATAAGTAAAATAGTTTGAAATCGCTTAATTGTGCAGAATTCTTTAACCAAGTTGTGCTTAGTTATGTACCATGAGTGACACTGTGACACTTCTAAGCGTGGCTTATCTCTTAGGAGTTGAGAAAATAGAGGAATCAGGCAATTTCAAGGGAAAGAAAATCTTTAAAAACAAAACAAACACACCTGGGAACCAGTGAGGGCACATCTATTCCAGCTTGGAGCCAACAAAAAGCACATGGAATCCTCACAAGGGGTTCAAAGAGGCGCATAACACACTAATTAAGACCCAAAGATTTGTTTATATTTATGGAATAAGAGAAACCAGAATAAGCCATCCCAGGAAGAGAAACTGAGTTGAGAGCTGGGTTAACGGTAGAGAGACCAATGAGGCAGGCAGAGGACAGGTAGGAAATCTCACAGCTCACACTCTCCCACAAAGGGAAGGAGCCAAGCCAGCCTGCTCCACGTGTGGGAAAATACTTAACCCCTCGGAAGAAGAGCCTATATTGATTCCAGACATTGTTATTACTGCATGCCGGGGTGGGGGTGGGGGGACAAAGAAAGGAAAGGAAACCAAGGTATTGACAGAAAAACCAGTTTCTACTTTCTCAAATGTCTTGGATGTCACTATGAAGCAACCATAAGACTTCCCCTGTTGTCACATGTTGACTCATTCTTTCCCAAGCAAGGCCGTTTATTTAATGTCTAGTTTCGTTAAAGTCGATGAGATTTTGTTTCAGAATCCGGGGCAGTGCTAATGTAAATGCTTGTTTGTCTGGCGTTGAGCAGAACGAAGCAAGATCATGCTCTGCGCAAGTAAAGCAATGTGTCATGTCATATTGCCAAAAGGTTGCATCATTTCTAAACTTTCCAGAAGACTGGATGGATGAGAGGTCATCTATGTTTATTTTGTGAAGTTTGGCCTACCAGGAAATGTGTGGGTACAAGAGATATTTTAGGCCCATGAGACTCTCACTTTAGATGCTTAATCCAGCAGCATGTGTTATAAGCTGCAGTCTCTAACTAAATCTTTGAAAAGAGTGGCAAGTTGTGAAGTATGCAAGGTTTCTGGCTGCATTAACAGAGCCACGTATAAAATCCTGTTGCCAAACAGAGACTAGAACCAGATGACAAAGACTGAAAACACTCCATATATTGACTTTCTCTATAAAATACTCATTATAACCTAATCCAGTAATATTTATTTCTAGGAGAATTGTATAATCACTCACCAATCCATATTAATTAAGGCACAAGTTGAACTTGAAAGAAGATTTTTAAACAGAATTTTTCATGTCGGTTTTCTTTAAGAGTACAATAGAATTACTTCACAACAAAGAAGGGAAAAAAATGTTTTAAGGAAGTAATTTTTAATGTACAATTTAACAGATGTGATCATTAATGGCCCACCAGCAACCCTCACATCCTTCATGATCCAGAAGATAACAATATTCCCTTCCCTAGAATAAACTGCTTTTCTCTACTTTTTCATGTGGTTCTGGGGGACGAGGGGGCTGCCAAAGAAAATATCAGTCACACAAACACACTCCCAACACACACACACTCCTTCCTACCCCCGTCACACACATAAAGCAAAAGGAAACCCAGAAATAGGAGATAATGTTACTAACACCCAGGGGAAGGCAATGCCCAGAGAGGGAAACAGAGGCCAGCTCTGTCCCCAGAATGCACTGGAGCGAGCCAATACATCACCTGTATTGTTTAAGCTCTTTGAGTTGAGTTTCTGTTTCTGTTTCTGAAACCAAAAGAATCCTAACACCAAAACCCAAGATGTTCATCTCCCAAGAAGACAGTATTCCTCACTGTACTATTTCAGGGGGTTGGAGGGGTATTCTGGAATGGTGCAGTGGAGAATACTGGCTAGGTGACTGTCACTCCCTGGAGCACAGCCCCATTTACATAAGCTACATGTGAGTGGTGCCCCCCGGAGTTGTGCAGTGTGAAATATGAAGGTAATCATAAACCCCCCTTGCTGTACCAATCAGCACCGTCAGTCTATCCACATACCTTGGGTAAGCCAGCTTCCTCTAGAACTTCCTGCCTAACGCTGCTCTTCCTGCCACCACCATTCCCATTTTTCATGAAATGCCTCCAAGAGAATGTTTCTCCTTTCCCTGGATCCTCACAATGCAGGTACCACTTTTTCCACGGAGAATCTTTTAGCTCAACCCCCAAGTGGAACAAGGCCACTTCACATAGCCGATGGATGCCAATTATTTCTTTCTAATTCCTGGCTCCATAATTCTTGGCCCTAGAATTCCTTGTATTCCTACTTTCCTAGAGGCTACAAATTCATTTGTCAAAAATCAACCTCAAGTCAGGTGTCCTTTCATCTTTTCCAGTTCTCTGATGCAGTTTCTTCTTTGACCTTCCTTCTCCTTCCATATCAGATTTGGAATCCATGCTTCCTCTCTGCTTTTAGTATAACAGGAACTCGGAAAATGTACCACCTCTTTATAAAAAAAAATATTTCGAGTCTTGGAAGCAGTATTTATCAAAACTGGAGAGTTTCTTTACATGTAAGAATTTGCAACCAGCCAAGCCCTAGATTCTTTTCTTACTGATTGTAGATAAACCTTTTCAACTCATGGTACACATCTCCAGGGGTCCTGATAATTTACCAGTGGTAGAGGGAAAGGGTCTTCAACCTTGAAAACACTCTTGATGAAAAATGAAAAACAGACTTCATTGCCAAACCTTTAACCAAAAACCATAAAACAAAACAACAAATGGACAATGACAACAACAATGAATCATTATAAAGAAAGAGTCATCTTTTAAAGACATACGGTGCAAGTGCAAAAGAAAATAAGTTGATATATGGGAAGCTAGTCCAGCCATGTGTTAAATATTCTTCCTGGGACCAAGCTGGAAACTCTCCTCTGAACATCTCAGGGCTTCTGCCTCGCACCTGTTTCTGGATCAGTCATTTTTCAATATCAATTCATTTTCCACCTGAGTCATCCATTCATTCAACATATGTTTTATCAAATCCCCGCTGTGGGCCAGGAACCATTGTAGGCACCAGGAAGGCAGCAAAGATGGGAAGAGACAAGGTCCCTGCTCTCGTGGACTTTGTATCTAGTGAGGGAGAAAGACCATAGTCATGTGAACGCATGAACAAGGTAATTCCAAATTGTGGCAGGTACCACAAAGACAGTAAAGCAAGATCATCTTGATTGAAACTTCTATAAATTTCCGCAGCTATGCCCTACTTAAGATCCTCATTCCTTCTTAGCTAGCTGATCACAGTCATCTCTTACCGGTCTTCCCATCCCCTGCTTGCCGTCTGATGCGTAGCTGATTGTGTTATTTCTCAGCTCAGAAATCTCAAAATGTGCCACAGTACCGTCCACGTGAAATACTAGCCCTTCCCCTGCCATTGAAGACACTCATGTTGTGATCCCAAACCCCCTTCCAGGCCCATCTCCCACCATGCCCCTTGCACATTCTGTGTTTTAGGCAAACTAGACAACTCATGGGGCCTAGACATTCCACGGGCTTTCCTGGCTTCCTCCACTACCTGGCAAACTCTACGGCTCATCCCAGAGGATATCTACCTGTTGAAGCTCCTCTTCATGCTCTTCCTCCTTTCTCCCCCCAATACAAAAAATATCCTTTCTCCCTTCCTTTCTCCCCCCAAATACAAAAAATATCCTTTCCTTCCTTGGGCTCCCAAAACATTGTATTTGTCCATGGGACTTTATCTTTAGAGTTACTGCTGCCCTATCTAATCACTCCTGAGAACAGGGATGGTGTCTCCATAATTTCTGTATTCCTATTGCTTGACACTGTGCTTGATAAATAGTAGCTTCTTGATAATATTTATTATGAAAGCGATTTAGAATGAATTGAGTGACTGACAGTAACTTTTGATGATATGAATTATTCCATCATGGCTGCATCTAGTCCCTCTAGATTGAAGTTTAGTGATGCATTTTGCTAAAAGTGAGTCTTACAACACTTTACACTTAGTGTACAAAAACACTTTCGTTGGATTGGTAGCTCATGTTAGGAAGAGAAGAAGAACTAATATTATTGATCACCTACTTATGAGTCGGTTATTATACTAGACACCTCCCATATATCATCCTTCGTTGAAGAAAGATCACCTTCATGGCAAAAAGCAGGCATCTCAGTGTACAGATTTATCTTTCAAAATTCAGGACAATTTCATTTAACAAATTTTATATTTACTTGTTTACTGTTTTCTTTTTAATATTGTCCATCTTCACTTATCTCCTTCCCCAGTTAGAGATTTGTCTCTTTCTTCTACTTCTTCTTCTTTTTTTTCCCCCCCTACTTCTGTATTCCCAGCACCTAAATAGAATAGTGCTGGGGAACCGGAGTAGGCACTCAAAAATTATTTAATGATTAGATAATTTGACCTTTATGGGGTTTTTTAATATCCCTACAAATTCTACCCTAGTAGGTCTTGCAGTTGGTCCCTGAGAACAAAATGACCATTTTGAACATTTGTATGTGAAGATCACATTCTTCTCTGCTGTAAATAAAACTCAAACATTTGTCCCAAGTGACCCAGCTTCACAGGTGTACATCCTGAGAACCAGAAACATCTGGGTGAAGAGGGAGGGGAAAAACCTGCAAAGTTCCAATCCCACAAAACTTTTTAGAAGACAAAATGAGAGAAAGCTTTAAGAACAGCCAAAGCCTTTTGCAAAAAGAATTCCCTTGTGGAATGAGGGAAAATTTTGGAACAGAGGTTTCCCTGGGGCTGGAAGTGTTACTGGCCTCAAGAATGATCTGAAGCAACAGCACTGCTTGAGTCAGTGTGGATTCCAAGTTCAGCGCCTGCCAAATCCAGGATTTCTCCTCAGTTCTGAAGACAAACCAGAGAGAAATTAAATCTGTTGGAGATCTGAGGTGCAAGGGAAAGTACATGTGGCTACAACGAAGAGAAGGAGTCATATCTATTTATTTTTTAATACCAGGCTGCTCTTTAGTTGGTGTTCCTCAGATTCTTGCATAATAGTGTTTCATTTACTTATGTGTGGGTGTTGCTAGTAACCGTACACTCTTTTCTTCAATAAATAAGGCAGGTGGGACATTGCCATTAGAAAATATATTGATTTGCCTTTTTTTGAACTTGCAGGATAAAGACTAAGCCTGTTTGTTTCAAGATATCCACCTAAATAAACAGTAAAAATACTAAACAGTAAATATTTGTTAAACTTCAGCCCAGAAAACCGCTGCATTTTTAGAGTATTTTCTCCTCTATTTGAGTCCTTGCTTCTTTTGCACCTGAACTGTGAAAAGAAAGAAAAACAATTATTCTTCCCATCCTGGCACAGCCTTTGTTTTTAATACCATCTTTGAAATGGCAATACCAAGGTCAACAGTGGCTTCTCTAAGTGGCAAATGATTTCCTCTTGCCAAAGGAGATAAAGGGTGAGGATGAAGGAACGTCTGGGGACTTCCCTGGTGGTTCAGTGGTAAAGAATCCAGCTTCCAATGCAGGGGACGCAGGTTCAGTCCCTGGTCGGGGAACGAAGATCCCACATGCCGCAGAGCAGCTAAGCATGCGCACCACAACTAAAGAAGAGAAAACCCACATGCCATAACTAGAGAGAAGCCTGCATGCTGCAACGAGATCCCGCATGCCATAACGAAGACCCGATGCAGCCAAATAAAAATAAATTTTAAAAGAAGGAACATCTGGCTTTCTGGCCCCAACACATGATACCAGGAGGATTATCTCTTTGATTCGTTATCCCCTTTAAATTCATCTCTTATCTCTCTAATATTCCCCTCCCTCAAAGTTCAGATTCAATCAATATTTACATGTCCATCATAAGCCATTCATGTGATACATATTAATAGAGTGATTTACTCCTTTATTTAATAGTTAATTATTGAGCTTCTAATATGCACCATGCCCTATCTAGACTCTAGGGTTAAAACCACAAAGAAGAAAGGGTCTTTTCCCTAAAGTCTAAGGATGAACAACTAAAGCATGATTGGTGCTGTGATAGAGGCAAACACAAAGTAACATGATAGAAGAAGGGAAGAACATCTAACTCTGTTACAAGAAGACCATAGACAGCATCATGGAAAAAGTGATGAATAGGAGTAAACCCACAAGAGGGAAAGAACAGAGAAAAGCATGTGCAAAAGTCCAGAGGCAAGACACAGCAAGCAACCTTATGAAACTACAAATAGTTCAGTGTAGTTGAAGGATACATTGCAGGGAGTGGTGGTCATATCCTGCAGACCAGAGGGAGTCAGTAAAGAATGTTAAACAGGGTTGAGGGAAGGGGCATGATTATAGATTCAGAAAGATCACTGTGGGTTCAATGTGAAGACTGGAAACCAAGAGACCTGTTGGGAGGTTACCATGGTAATCCAAAGAGAAAAGGACACCCAAACTCAGCTAGTGACAGTGCAAGTGGAAAGGCACAGAGCTGAGAAATGTTTGGGGAAGGTAGAATGTTGAGGATCTGGCTCAGATCATGATTGGATGTAGGGGTCAGGGCGAAGGAGGAGTCAAGGACAATGCCCAGGAGAAGGAGCAGGTTTGAGAGGAGAAGTGAAGAGAAGAATTCAACTGTGGCCTGACTGAGTGGAGATGCCTGTGGGGCATCCAGGTGTAAACACCTAGAAGACCTTGTGAAATACACATCTGAGGCTCAAGAGAGGCTTCTGGACCACTGGCATGGTTTCAAGGATCATTAGCATGTAAATATTCATTGTAGCTATGAGAATGGATGGAATCACCTAGGTAGAGTATGTAATGGAAGGGAAGGGAACCAAGGTCAGAGACTTGAGGACACCGAGTTACAAGAAGGACAAGGGAAACAGTGTCCAAAAGGGGACTGAGAAGGGGCAGCCACAGGTATAGGAGGGAAACTAGGAGAATGTGGTTGAATAGAAGGCAAAGGAAGAGGACATTCCAACAGAGAAGGGAGAGATGGACGGTGTCAAATGCTGAGAGGTCAAGTCAGATAAGAAATGAGAATGTTCACGAAATTTAGCAAAAAGGAGACTGTGACTTGAGTGAGAGCAGGTTCAGAGGTGAGTTGTGGGCAGAAGCCGACTATAGTCAGTTGAGAAGGAAGGGAGGTAAGGAAGCTGCAGCAAATGTGAAGAGTTATTTCAAGAACTTGTGCTGTGAGGGGGAAGAGAGGGATAAGAGGAAAATGGGTGGGGGGAGGGAAAGGAGAGTTGGAGGGAGGATTTTTTTTTTTTAAGGTGAAAGAGACTTGAGAAGTCTTTAGATGGGAAGGATTTAATGCAAATGTCAATGTTGAAATATAGAGACAGGGTAATTGTTGGAGGGAAGTGCCTGAGCAGGTCCGAGGTGATGAGAACCTAGGTACAGGCAGAGAGGTTAGTCTTAGGGGAAGGTATGCACAGGTATAGAGACAGGTGGCGTGGACGGAGGGGTGGCAGGAAGGTGTGGGCATTCTTGTCTGTGGCTTACATGTTTTGGGGAAGTAGCAGGCAAGGTTATCTGAGGTCTGGGTGAGGTAGAAGTATGAAGGGGTGGAGTGGAAGGTTTCAGGTAAATGGAGGAAAGGCTTATAAAGATGCCGTGGAGACTGAAGGAACAAAGCTGACCAGGGAAGCAGGAGTCCTGGGGCAGTGCTGATGGCCCAGGTGCTGTGGGAGTGAATTGGGAGTACACCCCTCCCAAGGGTTGGGTGATCTTCTCCAGCAGTGCCCCCAGCCCTGAGCACGAAGAAGGTAGACAGCTGTGAGTGGAAGAGTTTTGCCTGAAATTCCTGATGGAAAGACAACTTGAGAAGGCTGCAGGGGGAGCGCAAAGTTCAGGAGTGAGCCAGCTTTCCAGGAAGTGGGGGCAGTGCCCATTATTTTTTGAAAATAATATACTGATATATTTTTACTCTAATTAACTCCCAGAGTGTAGGTCCTCCTGACTCACATACAAGATAGGCTGTCAACCGGGCATGAGTACAAGCCATGTTGAAAATATTGAGGGGGGCACTTTTGATTATGACTGATTCTGAAGTGCTGCTGGCATTTACTGGGTGAAGGTCAGGGATGTTAAAGGTCCAGCCATGCCTGGGACCATCCCACCCAACCAAGAACTGTTACATATGGCAGTGCTACTCCCGTTGAGGAACACTGGCAGAAAACGTGGTGGCCAGCCTCCAAACCAAGCCCCCATTGATCCCTGCCTCCTGGCACGCACACACTTGTCCTGTCCCCGCACTCCCAACGTTGTACCGGGCTCGGTCTGTGTGGTGGACAGAATATGGCAGAAGTGAGTCACTCCTGGGATTAGCTTATAGAAGACTGCAGCTCCTATCTTGGTCACTCTTTCTCAAATCACTCACTCTGGGGGAAGCCCTGTTGTGAGCAGCCCTGTGGAAAGGCCCTCTTGTGAGGAACTGAAGCCTCCTTCCGGCAGTCGCATGACTGAGCTTGGACACACATCCTCTAGTTCCAGTCAGGTTTTCAGAGACTGTAGTCCTGGGCAAGAGCTGGAAGGCAACCCACCCAGCTAAGCCACTTCTGGATTCCTGACCCTCAGAAACCATGTGAGATTCTAAACATTTGTCGTCTTAAGTTGCTCCGTCTGGGAAGTAATTTAGTTCAGGGCAAGACTACCCTTGATGGTCAGACACAGCAGACTCAGTCCATAGAGTTCTAACGTGAGTCATGGGAATGGTAACTCAGGATATGACATAAAGGAAGTTTGTGTCTACTTAAAGAGAAAGGGGAAGTAGCAGCTCTTTGGGGGAGGAGGTGAGAAGATAAGGGAAGGAGAAGAAAAGGAAGCATTCAGGCACTTGGGTCCTAGGTTCTGCCTCACGGGCCACTCTAAGTGGCCGTACAGCTTGTTTGCTGCCTATGGGTGCCTGGCCAAGGAGCCAAGTAGTCAGTTTGAAACCGAAAAGTATTAAAATCTCTTTAACTGACAAGTTTATGCCCCATCCTACCTGCTCAGGGAATAGACTAGAGAGCTACAGGAAATAGTTTATAGAGAAATTTGTTAAAGCTTTTTTTTTTTACATTTTTTAATTTGTAATGGATTTCATTTTTGCCCCCACTGAACCATCAGTGCAGTAATTACAGTAATTACCTGATTCTTTTCCCCTGAAATTAAAAAAAAAGAAGCGTTAAATGCAAATACCCCATTCACTTGCCTTTAGATCAAATTCCCAGTGCACGCAGTCACCCCAAAGCATATTATCTAAATGGCAAAATGAGCAATATTGTATACTCTAGACTTCAAATAACCTGACCATTGACTATTGTGGATCTCTAGAAAAAATGCTTCTTAATAAAATGTGAGAAAGATCTCAAAGATTAATAAATGTGCTAGCATGGAGGGAGTTGAGGCTCTAAGTGCCTACAAAATTATCTTCCTCTCCATAGTAGAATGCAGAAAGGAAGGAAGGAAGAAGAGGAAAACCAGAGAGGAAGATAATTCCACTTCTTAGCGTTTATCCTTATTTTTACTTTGCTCCCTCATTCTTCATTTATATATTATGTTCTCCCACCTTATCTTGAAGGAAATAATCTTTCTCAAACTGAAGTCAACAGACTATCAAGATTTTCAAGTTGTTCTTGGTGTCAACTCTTTAGAGAAGCGGGGAAGGTATTGTACTGGGTCAATGAACAACCAAAGAAAAATAAATCTATGGATGTGTAGGGACCTAGGGAGGCTCCCAAAAGATGAATAATTCATCTTCCTACTAGACTTGGAGTTACAGTTAGGAACCAGCAGCTGTTCCCAGGGTTAAGTCAATACTAAGGACTCTGTGTCATCAGTAACAAAGTTCTGCAGCAAACACAGACACCCCCAGGACAGATCAGATGACAGGAGAGAATACAGGCCAGACCCCCACTAGCTAAGGCTTATCAACAATTCCTTAGTGAGAATGAACTGAAGGGTGACAGCAAAACTTTTGTTATGAACTCCCATTACCTTTAGACCCTTGCTAATCCAAGTGTGATCCATGGACGAAGCATAGCAGCATCACCCGGGAGCTTGTTGGAAACATCGCGTCTCAAGCTCTGCCTCAGACATGCTGAACCGGAATCTGCAAACAGGTGAATAATATGCACATTACAGTTTAAGAAGCGTTGTTTGGGAGTTCACTGAACAGAAGCATGTAAGATAATGCACATGCAGTTCTCAGCACTTTTGAGTGTTCATAGATTTCTGATTAAAGAACCCCTGTAGGTATGGTTACTTATAGAAATCTCATCCAGGTGAACTTTACCTGGCCATTACTGTCGAGATTTTGATATGCAGGTGAGCAAAAACAGATAAGCAACACCCTCTGGAGATTAAGGTTTTAATAAATGTCTACCTGTGTCTGGGGGATGCTGCATGCTGCAAGACTACCTATTAAATACCACCTGGGGAGGAGTGGGATAGGGAGGGTGGGAGGGAGATGGGAGAGGGAGGGGATATGGGGATATATGTATATATATATATATATATATATATAGCTGATACACTTTGTTATACAGCAGAATCTAACACACCATAGTAAAGCAATTACACTTCAATAAAGATGTTAAAAAAATAATACCGTAGTAACAATTTAGTATTTGTATATTGAACATTCATCCAAAAATCATTTATTGGACATGTACTATGGGCAGGGATCTAGTCTTAGAATACTGACCAAACCTGAAGTAAGTAATCTCTTTTTCCAACTTAAACTACAACTCATAAAAGTCAAGATCTACACATAATTGAAAAGGTTTTAAATTAGGGAAATTAAAAAAATTTTACGCTCCTGTTTTTAACAGTCAATAGGAAAATAAATTTTCTGTAGGGAAAATATTAGAAACCATAAAATATACACTTGAAATACACTTTCTGGTCAGTTCACATGAAACACCTGGGACCAGGAAAAGAAGAAAAATACACAAAACAAGGGAAAAAGCAGGAAGGCTCAAAGAAAGCAGATTAAGAATGTGTTAGTGAGAGATGAACAGAAGAGAGACAGAAGTACAAATAGAGTGAGGCAGACACGGGTGCAATGGCATGTGAGGCATTAGGCACATTAGAGCTGCTTCTGTGATACCTGATATATCAGTACATTTGAGTTCAGAGTAAGAGATCATTTCCTGTCACTTCTTTTTATAAAATTCTGTAACCGTCCACAGCTGATCTTATCAAATATTGTTGACTCTAGAACTGAGGAGATGCAGCAGCCCTTTTGTGCTTAGAGGTACTCAGGTATCACCTCCAATTATAAGAGGATGATTAATTAATTGTCAACAAGGATAATTTGTGGAGTTCTAATATTTATTGTGCTCTGAAAGACCCCCTGTAAGGACCTTGTCATCTAACTATTAGTCATCAAAGCAATGATATAATTAGACTGCATCGGCATACTCTAATACAAGACTAGTAATCACCTTTTATAAAACATATCCGAGAATAGAGGTGACATCTCAGTAAATCCATGTAAAATTGACAGTTAAGATATTCTTCAGAAACCTAAAATTTATTTTAATAGAGGACCACATCAAACTGTCTGAGTGAAGAATAGTGGGACCCATTGGTTTTATTACCCCATGAGCATTAAAAAATTTTTTGTTTTGGGTTTTTTTTTCACTCTTAAGGTAGAAATTTATATGGGCTACAATCTCCTCAAGGCTTACATTGCTCTAGGATGAAGTGGCACACAGAAGATGGGTGCATAAACCTACTCACCCCCAGATTACATTTCACGCATTGTAGCAATAATGTGCAAGGAAGCAAAGAGGCTGGCAAGTTCATAAATATAGAGCAATTTGAGATTTCTCATGCAAGTTATTCTAGAAATGCCAAGTATCTTGTTTATGACAGCCCAAGAATTGAAATATAGGTTGTCATGTTCACTACCGCCCAGACAGCGCAGAGTGAAAGGCTTTCATGTTTCAAATAAAACAAGTAGAGGGGGAAACAGGATTCATCTTGCTGAAGCTCTATAAGGCAAAGTTATGTGGTTCGTTGTGAATGGAAATAAAATATTCTATAGAAAGCAGAAAACATAGCTTTTAGGGAGATAGGCTGCTTTTTAAAAGATGAATCTGTGATTCCACAATGACATAAAAGCTGGAGTGTTATTTCCTAGTCCTTTTTACATTTTAACTGTCGCTGAAACTAAAGTAATGGAAAAATTATATTTGTATGTATAAAGTGACTATGAATTATCCATTCATTACAAGCATTTTTCCCCTTATCTATTTAGATACAGTTATAGCCTTGCTTTCCATCGTTTCAGAAAACAGGATGCTGGTCGATAAAAATTCCAGTTGAGTAAGTACATATTCATTTTCTCTGAGTTAGTCTCTCTCTTACTTTGTCCTTCATTCTTTCCTCCCAGACTGGGCAGAAGATATGTGTCCCAGAGATCTAACTTTCCTTTCCAAAAATTAGCAGGAACAATAAATAACTCTTTAACTAAAATTTCCACTGTTTTTTAGTCTCTGACGTTGTCATTTAGTAAAGAATTTTGTATGACAGATCACCAGATGTGCTGAATCTAGATAGATTAGTAAAATACTAGATAACAGCATTTGGCTATAACTGCACTTTTAAAAATATTGTTTATATATGCATATTTTATCCATGTGTGCTATATATGTATATCATTTTTACGAGATTGTCAGTTCCATAAGGATAGCGTCTGTCTTCTTCCTTCTGTATTCCTGGAACATAGCATAGTTTCTAGCATAGAGTAAATGTGTGATACATTTATTTACTCATTGACTAATTTTTATTGAGCACCTACTGTGTTCCAGGCACTGTTTCTAGATGTTGGGGATATAGGATTAAAGAAGAAAAAGTTTCTGCTCTTATGGTGTTATATTCTAGTAGGTAATAACCAGCAAACAAATAAGTAAAACACATAGTATATACCCTGAGGAAAAAAATTAAACTGCATAAAGGATGGAAAGTGATGCGAATGAGATGCTACCAGATACTGGGTGGTTATAGTAGAAGCTGTGCTGTGCCACCCGGATCTCCCTTCAGCAAGAGACACTCATTCCCTCAGCTGCCATGAATGTTGGATGCTTGAGGGTTCACAGCTGAGTCCTCCCTAGGACCTGCTCTTGATAGGAGGAAGCTACCTTGCCCAAGGTTACCCTCCTCTCTGGGGGCAGCCTGCATCTGATAATGACTTCATGCAGTGGTACAGATCTCTCTTGCCTCAACTGGAACAGTTGTGAGAGTTCAGCTCCAGAGCTCACTATAAGATCAGCTGAGGCCTCTGTTGTAACTGCATCAACAGTTCAGCATCTTCCACTTTTCAATGTTGCTTCCTTCAACCTCAGCCATCACAGATATTGGTCCCATATATACTCCCCAATAAATCTCCTCATGTAAATCTCAGAGTGAGCAAGGGGATAGCGGCATTTGAATTTTAATCCAAGTACAGTTGTCAAATAGGTACTTAGTGTGTCATTCTGGAGTTCAGGGAAGAAGTGAAGCTGAGGCTATGAATTTGGGAGTTGTCAGGGTAGCTAAAATAAAAATCACCTGGGGAGTAAGTGAAAGTAGAGAATAAAAGAGGTAGTAGGATGGATTTTGGAGCTCTCCAATATTTACAGATCAGGAGGGATGGAAAGAAACAGCGAAGAAAATTGAAAAGAAGCAGCCATTGTGATCGCAGGACCGTGGAATGGTGTCCTGGTAACCAAGAGGGAAAAATGCTTCAAGGAGGAGGGGATGATCAACTGGGTCAAATGCTACAGACAGATCTAACTGATGAAAATGGAATTGATGATTAGTTTTTGCAGCATAGAGGTCATTGATTGTAGTTTCAGTGGAATGGTGGGAACAAGAGTATAATTTATTGAATGAGTATAATATGTCTTATAAGTTAAGATTTATTAAATACCTATTATATTAACAGGATATATCTGTACCTCTGTATTTGAGAAGGTCGGTGAACTGTATTCCTAGTGCCTAGAGCAGTGCCTGGCACGTGGTATGTGCTGAATGCATATTTTATGAATGATGAATTACATGCTGCCATTTTTGGTGAGTACACACCATTTCTGATCTAATGGTATAGGATTTTAAGCATAAAAGGAGATTATAATTTTTCCTCTTAATTCAACTACCCCTTTTTACAATCGTGCAAGCCATGGACTAAGGTGGGACCAGAATTCAAACCTCCAAAGTTAAGTTCTTCATTTTATCTACTACAACATCCTGGCATATGAAACATTTGCTTTATTTAACTCTGTGAACCTAAAATCACCTTCAGTTCAAAGTTGAGAAAAATCAAAACATTTTTTCAGAATGTTCACGTTTTTTTTTTAACCATCTTTATTGGAGTATAACTGCTTTACAATGGTGTGTTAGTTTCTGCTTTATAACGAAGTGAATCAGCTATACATATACATATATCCACATATCTCTTCCCTCTTGCGTCTCCCTCCCACCCTCCCTATCCCACCCCTCTAGGTGGTCACAGAGCACTAAGCTGATCTCCCTGTGCTATGCGGCTGCTTCCCACTAGCTATCTATTTTACATTTGGTACTGTATATATGTCCATGCCACTCTCTCACTTCGTCCCAGCTTACCCTTCCCTCTCCCTTTGTCCTCAAGTCCATTATCTGTCTGTGTCTTTATTCCTGTCCTGCCCCTAGGTTCTTCAGAACCTTTTCTTTTTTTTTTTTTTTTTTTAGATTCGATATATATGTGTTAGCATACGGTATTTGTTTCTCTCTTTCTGACTTACTTCACTCTGTATGACGGTCTCTAGGTCCATCCACCTCACTACAAATAGCTCAATTTCGTTTCTTTTTATGGCTGAGTAATATTCCATTGTATATATGTACCACATCTTCTTTATCCATTCATCTGTTGCTGGACACCTAGGTTGCTTCCATGTCCTGGCTATTGTAAATAGAGCTGCAATGAACATTGTGGTACATGACTCTTTTTGAATTATGGTTTTCTCAGGGTATATGCCCAGTAGTGGGATTCCTGGGTCGTATGGTAGTTCTATTTGTAGTTTTTTTGTTTTTTTCTTTTTTGTGGTATGCGGGCCTCTCGCTGTTGTGGCCTCTCCCGTTGTGGAGCACAGGCTCCGGACGCGCAGCCTCAACGACCATGGCTCACAGGCCCAGCCACTCCGCAGCATGTGGGATCTTCCCGGACTGGGGCACGAACCCATGTCCCCTGCATTGGCAGGCGGACTCTCAACCACTGCGCCACCAGGGAAGCCCTATTTGTAGTTTTTTGAGGAACCTCCATACTGTTTTCCATAGAAGCTGTATCAATTTACATTCCCACCAACAGTGCAAGAAGGTTCCCTTTTCTCCACAACCTCTCCAGCATTTATTGTTTGTAGAATGTTCAAATATTTATTCACCCAATCCCTCAATGAGATCTCTTAATGCTTCTAAATAGATTAAATTGTATGAAACTTTCTAATTAAAAGTTTACTTTTTAGCAGCAAGGTCCTACTGCATGGCACAGAGAACTATGTTCAATATCCCATGATAAACCATAATGGAAAAGAATATTTAAAAAAAACATATATATGTATAACTGAATCACTTTGCTCTACAACAGTAATTAACACAACATTGTAAATCAAATATACTTCAATAAAAAAATAAGTTAAAAAAAGAGTTTACTTTTTAATTCTATGTTTTCATTGGTAAAAATACTAAGGAGTCTACATTGTGCTAAAAGTTTCCATTTTACTTAGAAAAGTAACTCTTTGAAATACAACAGTATGGGATTTAGGACTTATTCTCCTCATTCCAAGCAAAAAGTTTCCTTGCTTGATTCTTTTCAGTTAAATCTTTTTTTTTAATTTATTTTTTTATACAGCAAGTTCTTATTAGTTATCTATTTTATACACATCAGTGTGTACATGTCAATCCCAATCTCCCAGTTCATCCCACCACCACCACCACCCCACTGCTTTCCCTCCTTATTGTCCATACATTTGTTCTCTACATCTGTGTCTCTATTTCTGCCCTGCAAACTGGTTCAGTTAAATCTTTAATACAGCAATAAAGCATAAACCTTATCATTTGAACAAACTTTAGAGCTCTTTTGTGTACATGGTGATTCTCTTGAAAAATGATTTTGGATGATGCAATTTGAAGTGAGATAAATGTATGTTGTACTAGTCACTTGTACTCCAAACAGTCTAGTTTATTTTCAAATAATCTAAGTATTTAACATCAAAAACCAGACAATAAAAAAATGCAATATTGTGAAATTTTCTAATTTATTTTATAGAGAGAGATTTTGAATGTTGTACTCATAAAAATACTAGTTGTGGCTAATATCACTGAACCAGCCTTGGCAGAAACTTCAAAAAGCAACTGTCAAGTGCAGAAAAATAGAGATTAGATTAATAAAATTTTATTCTGTTAAGTTTTACTAATCAATGCTGCTGATGCCAATGCCAAAATCAAAAGTGTAATTTACTTGTCTCATTGGCTAATATGTTATAATATTTTTTTCTGGAAGTGTCAGTCTAAGAGAAAACAGAAAATGTCAGCTCTATTCAGTTTGGTCATGGAGACAATGAGCAAGCATGATGTAAGCCTATTTATTTTAGGTCTACCCAGGCCAAGTTAAAGAGAAAGGAAGCCATTATGTAGATCATTCGGCCTTCAAAACTTGCTATGGAACAAAAACAGGGTTTTTATTTTATTTTATTTATTTTTATTTTTGGCTGCGTTGGGTCTTCGTTGCTGTGCACGGGCTTTCTCTAGTTGCGGCGAGCGCGGGCTACTCGTTGCTGTGGCTTCTCTTGTTGCGGAGCACGGGCTCTAGGCACGTGGGCTTCAGTAGTAAAACAGGGTTTTTTAAATGATTCAGTGTACTTCAACAAAGTTTATTTCAAATAATAAAAAAAGATTCATTTGCAACCACTCAATGTAATAATTGAATTAGGCAAAGATGCAAAATCCACTGGATTAAAGGTAGTTGGAAAACAAGACATTCATTTGGCTTCAAAGACGCATCCTACATATTACTTATTAATTACAATGGTAAATGGTACTTTTATAGTGGAAAGATGCTGTTGACACACACATACATGTTTATACACATATATGTATAAATACATAACTTCTTAAAAATTTACATACTTCTCTACAACTTGTTTTTCTTTCTTTTTTTTTTGAGGTAAAATTGACATGTAACGTTGAATTAGTTTTAGGTGTACAACATAATGATGATATATATATTGTGCAATGATCACCAAAACAAGTCTAGTTAACATGTCACAGTACATAGTTACAAAATTTTTTTCTTGTGATGAGAACTTTTAAGATCTACTCTTTTAGCAACTTTGAAATACGCGATACAGTATTAACTATAGTGGCCATGCTGTAGATTACGTCCCTATGACTTGTTTTATAACTGGAAGTTTGACCTTTTGACCCCTTTCACCAATTTTTCCCACCCCCTTCCCCCCTCTTCAACTTGCTTCTCTCAGGCAGTAATACCTGGTAGAATTTCCAAATCAACTAGTATTGCTCTTAATTTGCTGTCTCTAACTCTTTCAATGGCTGGAAAATATTCCATGGTTGTGGATATAGTGTGACTTATTGAACCAATTCCTCCTTCGAGGTGCATTTACTTTCTCACCCCCAATTTGCCACCTCTATACTCAATGCTATAAAATAAGCATACTTGTGCATATATCATATGGCTGGTCCTTTTTATCAATGAAATTAATATCTAAGAGCAGATAAAAAGTTTTATCTGTATTAATACATATTACCAAATTACTTTTCAAATGAGATAACAGTTCACAGTATTTCCACAAGAAATATATGAGATTATTTTTCTTCCTCAATCTTATTCCCACCAACAGTAGGTATTATTGCTCTGTAGTTTTCCGACTTTGATGGAATAGAAAGAAATACCTTATCAGGGCTTTAATTTCATTCTCTCATCATGCTTCAGTTTATGCTTTTTAAATCTATATTTATTGATTATTTGTCTTTGCTCTTCATATTCTTTGCTAATTTTTCTACAGGATTTTTTTTGCATTTCATTAATACCTAAGACTACCTTGTATTACTAGAAATATTCATGGTTTGTCATCTGCTGAAATTTTTCTTTAAATATATTATTTTCTCAGTTGATCTTACTTATGGCATCTTTGGCCATACAAGTTTTAAAATTTTATACATAAATATATGTCTCTATATAGAAATACACCTTAAGATTTTCCATCTTAGTTAAGAATGCCTCCCACACCCATAGAGGGAAAAAATTATTTACCAGTTTTCTTTGTATATGTTCTTTGCTTTCCTTATCCAATTTATTTCTAATTTTTTATATTTCAGTTTTTAATTTTTCAATAGTTTTATTGAGGTATAACATGCATACCATAAAATATCCAATGTAAATGTACAATTTAATGTTTTCAATGAATTTATATAGTTGTGCATCCATCATGCCAAAATGTTTCCTTATGGCTGTTTCGTCAATTCTTTCTCCCATCTCAGTCCCTGGCAACCACTGATCTGATTTCTGACTATAGATTTGCCTTTTCTGAAAAATTCATATCAACGAAATCATATATAAATGGAATCCTATAATGTGTAGCCTTTGGTTTCTAGCCTTATTTTCTTAGCTTAATGTTTTTGAGGTTGTATTAGTTTCCTGAGGTAACAACAAATTACCACAAAATCGGTAGCTTAAAACAACAGAAATTTATTGCCTCACAGTTCTGGGAGCCAGAGTCCAAAATCAGGGTGTTGGCAGTGCTACATATTCCCCTAGAAGGCTCTAGAGGGGAATCTAGCTTACTTCTTCCAACTTCTGGTGGCTGTCAGCATTCCTTGGCATTCTTGGCTTACGACCACATCACCGCAATCTCTGCCTCCGTGTTTACACAGCCTTTTGTGTGTGTATTTGTCTTTTCCTCTTCTGTCTCTCAGATCTCCTTCTACCCTTTCTATAAGGACAGTTGTCATAGAATTTAGGACCCACCTGAATAAATCAGGATGATCTCCTCATCTCAAGATTCTTAACTGAGTTACAGGTGTAAAGACCCTTTTTGGCTCCAGAAATAAAGACATGAACAATCTTTGGGGGCCACCATTCAATCCACAACAGAGGTTCATCCATGGTGTAGCATGTATCACTACTTCATTTCTTTGTATTGTCAAATAACATCCCACTGTATGGATATATCACATTTTTTTATCCACTCTTCAGCAGATGGATATTTGGGTTGTTTCTACTTTTTGGCTATTGTGAACAATGCTGCTATGAACATTCACATGCAAGTTTTTTTGTGTGAACGTATTTTCAGTTCTCTTCGGTGTTTATCTAAGAGTAGAATTGCCATCATATAGTTACTCTGTGTTTAACCTTTTTTAGATACTACCAAACTGTTTTCAAAGTGACTGTACCATTTTACACATCCATCAGCAATGTATGAAGGTTCCAGTTTCTCCATAACCTCTCCAACGTTTGTTATCAGCTGTCTTTTTTATTACAGTCATTTTTTTTAAAGATTTATTTATTACTTATTTATTTATTTTGTTTATTTTTGGCTGTGTCAGGTCTTAGTTGTGGCACGTGGGATCTTCATTGAGCCATGCAGGATCTTTCGTTGTGGCATGTGGGTTTCTCTCTAGTTGTGGCGTGCAGGTTTTCTCTTCTCTAGTTCTCTAGCACGCAGACTGGGCAGGTGGGCTCTGTAGTTTGTGGCACGCAGCCTCTGTAGTTGAGGTGCACAAGCTCAGTAGTTATGGCACGCAAGCTTAGTTGCCCTGCAGCATGTGGGATCTTAGTTCCCTGACCAGGGATCGAACCTGTGTCCTCTGCATTGCAAGGCGGATTCTTTACCACTGGATCACCAGGGAAATCCCAATTACAGTCATTTTAGTGGGCCCTAAAGTGGTTTTTGTGGTTTTAATTTGTTTATTAACTAGCTCTATCCACTTAGAGAGCCTGGGAGCAGTGATATCTCAATAGCAATGAGCACACCTAGTGCCCAGATCTTGGTTTCTAAATACATTTTCTTTTAAGGTGAATCAAGCCTTCTTCTGGAAATGGCTGATTTCAAGGCCAAGGCAGGGAAAGTAAAAGATAAGCCTGGAACATCTTGCTGTGACAGAAAGTAAGGTTATGATCACAGAAAGATGGGGATCTACCGAAAGACATAGAAACAAGCTTTAGATGCGCCCACTGGCCAAAACATGGAAAAATTTGATCATCAAAATAAATAATAATAGGGCTTCCCTGGTGGTGCAGTGGTTGGGAGTCCACCTGCCGATGCAGGGGACGTGGGTTTGTGCCCCGGTCCTGGAAGATCCCACATGCCGCGGAATGGCTAGGGCCGTGAGCCATGGCTGCTGAGCCTGTGCATCCGGAGCCTGTGCTCCGCAACAGGAGAGGCCACAACAGTGAGAGGCCCACATACCGCAAAAATAAATAAATAAATTAATTAATTAAATAAATAATAATAATAGTAAAGGACTGCAACCTATTGAATAAAATAGGAATGCTTTAGTCCATACAATTTAGGCAAAAGCATTGCAAGAAACTAGGGAGTGAAAGTTGGACAGGGGACAGGATATTTACTAGTGTCAAAGTATCTTCCCACAAAAATACTTATTAATTACAAAGGGAATAAGAGAAACTTTATAGTGGAGACATCTGGGCAATACCACCTTACTCTAGTGAGCGAACTACCAGACATGGGGCAAATCAACTTCAAGTGCCCCTCAAGGGGATGCAACATCACACATCATTCTATGAATATGTGGTTCCTGCCGAATACACATGATCTTCATGTTATTGTGAAGACACATCAGACAAGCACAAGGAGTCTACAAAATGAATGGCCTGTGATCTTTTGAAATATTAAGGTCATGAGAGTCAAGGGAGGGCTGAGGACCTGTTCCCAGAGACTAGACAAAGCTAGTTGCAACACATGATCCTGGATGGATCCCTCTCCTAGAGAATGTTCCTGGGAGAGTTGGCAAAACTTGAATAATGTCTCTGGGTAAAGGGTACATGAGAGTTCTTTGTACTGTTCTTGTACTGTTCTGTGAGCTTGACATGATTTCAAATGAAAAAGTATTAAAATTATGTTGTTAGAGTTCCTGAGAGTGTACTATTGGAATAAACCCTTTTCGGTCACATGGATTACTATTTGACATTCTCTTTGTTGGGTTTTGGTATTAAAATGCTCCTGGTTTCATCAAATGAATTGGGGTGCTTCCTATTTTTTTCTAAGATCTTGCAATTATTTACTTTAAGTTTTGTTAGAATTCAGATATGAAGACATTCGATCCTGCTGCCTTTGTAAATGCTAAATCTTAAATCACTTTAAAAAAAAAACGCTTATATAGCGGTTTATTCAAGTTTTCTGTCTTTACTTGGATTGTTATACATATTGTTTGCTAGGAAATCACATAGGTTTCAAATTTATTATAGAGTTGCACATAACGTTTTATTTCTTTTGCTCTCTTTGGCATTTGTCTTTATGTACTCTTTCTCATTCACAATCTTGTATGTTTTTTATTCTCCCTGTTTTCCTTAATCTCAAATAAAAATGGTTTCTCTTTTTGTGTTACTCAAATGAAGTGATTTTTGAGCTTTTTATTTTTTACACTGTTTTTGTTTTCTATTTCTTTAATTTCAGGTTTTCCCTCTCTTAATTCCCCCTTCTTAGTTTTTTCGTTGTTGTTCTAATTTTGTAAGTGATCATAAAGCTTCTATATTTTAATATCTTTATTCCTTAATAATAAATAATTTAAGGTTATAAATTTTTTCTATGAATGTGGCTTTTACCAAATGCCATAAACTTTAGTAGGAAATGTTATTTTCATTGCTTTCTAGATAATTTTAATTTTTTCATTGCTTTTTTTGATGGTTTTTAACATTTCTTTCAATTCAGGGAATATATAGATATATACTTCTTGATTGCAATGTAGTTGAAGTTTTTGTATCCTTTTTATTTATTTTTAAATTTAGTGGGTTATGATCATGAAATCATAATGAGGACGTTTTTAAAGAAAAGAACATAAGTAACTTTTAGAAGTCTTCCATGGAATATATTTTTTAAAAAAGGAATTTCTTTGAGGAACTTAAAGTTCTCTCTAAATCTTAATACAGTTGGTTCTCATTATTCACAGTAGTTATGTCCTATAAAGACACTGTGAAGACTGAACCTTTGCTCCTGTGGGAGATACAGGGCTAGATTCCTGTGAACCTCTGGTTGCAACATCTTTGTCAACTGGTCAATACATAACCTTCCTTATGTGTTTCTGTTTAAAGACTCCTTATTTAATGTGTACTGGTGACTCATTAACATTGATTCCACAGCCAGTATCACAGAAGCTCATGCCTAGATGAAGTTTATCTACCATATTTATTGCCTCTGCAAGACACATCACAGCCTTCTTGCATGTAGGACCCCAGACAGCACTTTGGCACTTGGGGGACCAATCTAAACAGTGAAGTCACCAACAAAAACACCCAAATGCCCAAATTCTGATACGAAATAGACTGGGAAGAGGACACTTCTATAATATGAGAGTTGAAATAAGAAGGCAGAGTGTCACCTTATTTGACCTCAAGTTTTTCACTGCTCTGCACGTGTCTGTGAGGGATGGAAAAGTTCTGTAAATATTGATCTGGGGGTTACAAACACATTTTCACAAGGGGGCAAATTCACAAATTCTGAATTTACAAATAATGAGGATGACTGTAACCATATAAAACAAGCTTTGTGATTGTATTATTTAATTCCTCTATGTCGTTTTCTGTCTGTCTACCTATATCTACTTGTCTGTCTATCAGAATTGGCCAATTCTGATATTCAAGTCCTTTACTGTAATATTTTATTTAACAGTTGAGTTTCTAATAATTTAAAAAATTTGTTTAGCTTCTATGTTGTTTCATGTATAAAAACTTAGGATTGTTTAGGATTTTCTTCATAAATTATGCTTTTTATCATTACAAAGTGTCCCTCTTTTCTGTTTAGAGATTTGAAACTCAAATTCCATGTTCCATGGTATTAGTAACACCACGCCTGCTTTAAGATTTTGCTCTTTGTTTACATTTCATTAATTGTTACTTGTCCTTTCCCAGCTGTCATAAAATCAGACAGATATTTCCCTAGTATTTCATGAAAAGAAGACACCAACTTTTCCCCAACTGAGAATTTCCATTACTCCATTATCGCTCTTCACCCATGATATTCAACTTGAAGAAGACTTCAGTTGCAATTTCCTCCTTATTCTCCTCCCAAGAGTTGAAGCCTTTGGAATATTTTTGCTTCCTTCTTTCTCATGCCCCTCCTCACCACAATTCTTTAGTTTTCCTAAGCTCGTTTAGTTCTTTAAATTCCAGATTATTATTAGAAGTTTCCTTCTTAGTACACTTCTCTCTTTCTAGAATCTTTATTTAGTTACACATTCCCCGTCTATCATTGTTCACCTATTTTTAATTAAATGTCACAAGTCTGTTGCTCACTATGGCTTTCTCTCTTCTTCAAGTCTCTGTTTTGTTAGTTTGCTTGTTTTTAATTAATAAAGTCTTTTTTTAGTATTTTTCCCAGTTGAGTAATGAGATGTGTGACTTCTCTGAATCCTTATGTATCTGTAAACATCTTTCTTGTACCCTAACAGATGAAATACATTTTTAAGTTGAAAATGTATTCCATTGTCTTCTAGCTTCCTAGTGTTGCAAAGGAGAATTTCATGACAGTCTAATCTTTTTCCTTTATAAGTAACTTACAGGGACTTCCCTGGTGGCACAGTGGTTAAGAATCTGCCTGCCAATGCAGAGGACACGGATTCGATCCCTGTTCCGGGAAGTTCCCACATGCCGCAGAGCAACTAAGCCCATGCACCACAATTACTGAGCCTGCGCTCTAGAGCCCGCAAGCCACAACTACTGAGCTTAGGTGCTGCAACTACTGAAGCCTGTGCGCCTAGAGCCAGCTTCTAGGCTCCACAGCAAGAGAAGCCACTGCAATGAGAAGCCCGTGCACCGCAATGAAGAGTAGTCCCCGCCCACTGCAACTAGAGAAGGCCTGTATGCGTCAATGAAGACCCAAGGCAGCCAAAAATAAATAACTTACAAACTTTTACACAAAAAGAATAAGATTTTTCTCTTTATCTTTGGAGCTCACAATTTTTAGCAGGATGTGTCTAGTCATATATATGTGTATATACACATTTGAAGAAATATCATATATGCATAAATAGGTATAGATAGATGTGTGTATATATCTATAGCTATCTATATATATGATGACAAAGATAGATATAGGTATAGACATAGGCATAGATATAATCTTTTCTCATCATTCCTGCCTAAAACTTGGTATCCTTTCTTCAATCCTGGGAAATATTTTTTGTTTGCATGCTTCATTTTGTTTTATTTAAATATGTCCTCTCCTTCATGTGCATCATCTTCCCTTTCTGGAACTCCAGTCTCATGTCAGTGTCCTTAAACCTCCCTTCCATCTCTGTATTCATGATTTACATTTGTTTCCTCTGAGCTTTGTAATATTCTTGCATCCAGTTTCCAGGCTACTAGTTGAATTTCAACAGTTACTATTTTCTTCACTAATGAATTTTAAGTTTAAAAATCATGTTTTTGTTGTTGTTTTTATATCAAGAAAGTCTATTTTGTGTAGCCCTTGTATCTCTTTAGGTAGTTCTATTATCCTTTCTGTCCAAGTTTTAAGTTATGTTCTCTGCCCTCCAGCAACTGTAATTCATAGATAGCCTGTTCTGAATGTTCAGCTTGTTCCACTCTCTGGCTGCTTGGTCTTGAGTGATCTGTTCATCAGAGCTCAGCTCCAGCTGCTGGTGTATGTCACGCAGTGACAGTTCAGTGAATGGTGGCCTGCCCAGAAGTCTCTACCCCTGAGGACCGATATGGTGACATCAGACAGGCTGTCTGTGCCCTATCTTCTCATGCTCTCCCAGAAGAGGGATGATGCAGACTACCTCTCTAGCCACACCTGAGAGCCAAGAAGAACATGCACACTTCCCTGGGTGGAGGGCAATCTCTCATGCCTAACTTCACCCATTTTATCCTTTTGCTTGTGTGTATTTTCTTTGCTACAACTTTATTTGTATGTTTTTGAAAAAGTAATTTAATCTGAAATGCCCCTGTTCTTTTCTTTCTGCTTCTAAGCTCTCTTTTTCCTTAAGATAAGAACAGACTATACTATAACTCCTCTGCTACCGACCCCCCTCCTTAGTGAAATTAAGGAGGGGAAGAAAAGTTCCTGGGGAAGAAGGAGGTTCTATTTGACATGAGGGGTTATCATTTAATAACTGAGAAATGTCAAATTTACATGAAACTTCAGTAATGTATTGGTTTAACATGTACATTAAAGAAAGATCGGGGCAGAATTTGAAAGTGGAGCTCAGAATGAACCTATAGTTCATGTAAGGACCTGTTTCTGGAGGAAAACATATGAAAATGATTATTGCCATGTTTACAAGTCTTGTTTTGAATAATGAATTAACATTTTAAGTTGGCTTTTGGAAAAAGTAAGCCCAGATAGATTGTTTTGCTAGATTGTGGTCCTACCTACAACTCTGTTAGGAACATCAAGTTCTGTAGCTTCCAAGAAGTGCTAGGTCCTTAGAGGAAACACGTGTTATTTCTTTGTCTTTTTCTTTTTTTTACTTTACTTTTTTATTGAGGTAAAATTCACACAACATAAAATTAATCACTTTAAAGTGAACAACTCAGTGGCATTTGCATTAAGTACCTTCCCAATGTTGTGTAACTACCACCTCCATCTAGTTCCAAAATATTTTCATCACCCGAAAATAAAACCCTGTATCCATTAAGCAGTTATTGTTAATTGTCTCCTTTCCTCAGCCCCTGACAACCACCAAGCTGCTTTCTGTGTCTATAGATTTACCTATTCTGGATACTTCATATAAATGGAATGATACAATATGTGACTTTTGTGTCTGCTTTCTTTCACTTGCCATGTTTTCAAGATTCATCCATGTTGTAGCATGGATCAGTCCTTTATTCCTTCTTATGGCTGAGACTATCCCATTGTATGTGTGTAGCACACTTTATTTATCCATTTATCCATTGCTGAACATTTGGATTGTTTCTACCTTTGAGCTATTGAAAACAGTGGTGCTATGAAAATTGGTATACAAGTACTTGTCTGAGTACCTGTTTTCAATATTTTCGGGTATCCAGAAGTGGAATTGATGGATCATGTGGTAATTCTATATTTGACTTTTTGAGGAATTCTATTTGGCTTTTATTTGCTTAACTAGCATGTGGCACTTAACCTCTGTTTATTTCTATTAGATCAATGAATCAACAGTTAGTGGTATGGGATTACTAGGAAACTAATGATATATATTCCTCACCACAGTTCGGCTCCTGGAGCATTTTCTCTTTCCCCATTTTCCCTAAAACTACCTAATAAAGAAGCAAAGGTCCTAAGGAACGCTGCTGTTCCAAAGTATAGATTAGAAGTCAGATCTTCTGATACAGAACTGAGAAATTTGCTAATAACCAGCAAAGGATCGACAAACGCTTTGAGCTACAAATTCTGGCATTACATTAACTACCTAATAATTCCAAGGCTGGCAGGTAGAGAAGCAAATAGAATAAGGAAACATATACAATTTACATGAAATATTAAAATTTAATCCTTGAAGTTGGGGTAGTACCAGTTAATTTTAAATCCACACTCTTTGAAACATAAACAGATGAACGTTTCAGAGCACAGTTTTTAAGGAGAACACCTTTTTAAAATGTTTTTAACCCTTTTTGAATGTTTTTGAGAAAGACACACACATACATGTTAATATATACACATTCTCTGGCTGTTTTTCTTTTTAAGAGAGGGCCAGCATTCACAGACAATTTGGTTTATTTTAGAGACATAACTTAGAAATTCTATTTCAATTTCCCTTTTCCTCTCCTGTCTCTCTCTCTCCTGTCTCTCTCTCTCTCTCTCTCTCTCTCTCTTCTCTCTCTCTCTCTGGTTGTTTTGAATGACAAGGAAGAAGACAAATCAAGAGTTGTAAAGAGTGCTTCGGAGTAAACTCAGGGGATATAACCACCTAATTATGAATTTCCTGAATGTGCAATTTGACCAGTAGCAACTGGACGTGATTAGTACCGTGGGCCTCACCTCCAGCTGTTCTACAAAAACAAATCAGTGAAGGATTTCCACGGCACATTTTCCTTTGGACCTGTTTTAAGTTTTAACGATGCGAACAGTGCAGTGTTGCTCTTTTTTTTTTTTAATAGGTGACAGATTGAAAAGAAGCAAGAGTTTCCTACAACAAAAGAACTAACTATGGAGCGTACATTTCTGCTTGAGGCAAATGTGTTTGAATTTGTGTAAGAAAATAAAACCTGCAAATCTGTCTCCTTGTATGTGGAACCAGAGCTGGAAATGTGTGCTCTAGAGGCAACTGTAAAATCATATTTCACTCTGGCATATGGGCCAGTGATTGTGCTGTGTGAGTAATGCATATATGTAATCCATGTGGTAAGCTTCGTGGACTGAGAAGAAGTCAGTGTTATTCACTGAGGTTTGGCAAGCAGGAACCATTTATTTCGAAAAATTTACATGGGCTGAAACAACGTGAAAAATGTACTGCCCATTTTGTCAGCTTGTGAACACATAGCAAAGACCACAGCACTCCCATCAGCACGAAGACAGGGAAGAAAATCTCTTTTTGCTGTTTTATACTTACAGAAGAACAACTGCTCTTGTACAACAAGGGAATTTATGTTTAATGCATACTACCTTCCACCAAATCAAGTCCAAATGAACCAGAGTTCCAAAAAAACTTTGACAATACAGTACACTAAGGGGAGAGCCAGAAACTTCATATATTGTATTTTCATTGTGTTGTTCAGATCAATTTTTAATTGCTTTTAGCTATGGATTCTTGAGTTTTAAAGCAATTACAAAATATCTTCAGGGACTTCCCTGGCGGTCCAGTGGTTAGGACTCTGCACTTCCACTGCAGGGGGCACAGGTTCCATCCCTGGTCAGGAAGCTAAGATCCCCATGCCGCACAGCGTGGTCAAAAAAAAAAAAAAAAAAATCTTCACTAAGCTCATAGCACGTAAGCTCTCAATAGAGGGGAAACAAATGAAGACAAATGAACTTGGAGGACCCCACTAATCTTTGTGAACAGCAAGATATCATTTAGGCATTAATATATTTATTTTTGATTCAAAGGCACTTAAAAAAATATTCTTTAGGACATAAAGCGGCCTCAGAAGTGCTCTAGAGCAGGCAGGGGAAGAGGTCCTGGGCAATTGGTGGGTAAAATTGGGAGTGGATGGAATTCAAAATGGTGCCGTGTATATATATATATATATATATATATATATATATATATATATATATATTTTTTTTTTTTTTTTTTTTTTTTTTTTTGCGGTATGCGGGCCTCTCACTGTTGTGGCCTCTCCCGTTGCGGAGCACAGGATCCGGACGCGCAGGCTCAGCGGCCATGGCTCACGGGCCCAGCCGCTCCATGGCATGTGGGATCTTCCCGGACCGGGGCACGAACCCGTGTCCCCTGCATCGGCAGGTGGACTGTCAACCACTGCGCCACCAGGGAAGCCCAAAATGGTGCAATATTTTGACTTCAGTTTCTAAAAGTCTCACAAACTGACCTCTGATGTTTCAGTGTCATCTTTCACATTGCTTCCTCTAATGTCTGCTCCTCAGTCTTATCTGCCATGTCAATTTAATGATTTTAAAATTTTTGAGAGGGGAATTTCCATTTCCACCTAGAAAGGATTCACTGCTAACAGTTAAAAAACGTAAACAACTAGAAACAACAGCCCACCATAAACAACTAGAAAATCAGGCAAAATATATGAAATAGCAAGTTTCAGACATTAGACATCTGGCAGTGTAGAACTGGATTCCTGAAAGAATCCCTATGATTATCCCAGATTACTGCCTTGAGAAAGGCACAGCAGAGGGAAAAGGAACACAGCAACTTGCTGAGTCGAGGAAACAGATCAGTTTGGGGAGGCCAGGCAGCTATAATCTTAAGAGCAGAGTTCAAAAGAGAGAGAGAGCTCGGACTTCCCTGGTGGTGCAGTGGTTAAGAATCCGCCTGCCAATGCAGGGGACACAGGTTCGAGTCCTGGTCCATGAAGATCCCACATGCTGCGGAGCAGCTAAGCCCGTGTGCCACAACTACTGAGCCTGCACTCTAGAGCCCCTGAGCCACGACTACTGAAGCCCGCGCACCTAGAGCCCGTGCTCTGCAACAAGAGAAGCCACCGCAATGAAAAGGCTGCGCACCGCAACGAAGAGTAGCCCCCACTCACCACAACTAGAGAAAGCCCATGCACAGCAACGAAGACTCAACACACCCAAATAAATAAATAAATAAATATAAAAATTTTTTTAAACGGCTTTAAAAAAAAAGAGAGAGAGAGCTAAGCAGAGAAAGAGATATAGGAGTCTTTGAGTTTTTGCTGAATATCAATCTGTATATGCATAAGGTAAAACCCTTGTTCTTGTCATGAAAATCTTCTGAGGAAAGACTAATTCCTAGAAGAGGTAAGGTGAACAATTCCCAGAAATCACATAGGACCATAAGTGTTTGAATTCCCTTCATCCAGAGTGGAGAAATCTGGTTGAATATTTAGCCATGTAGTAGAGATCTTAGAAGGGCTCTGCCTTAGAAGTGAGACTAAATTAACTTTAGAATTAAGGGTATTCTAGAAGCTTCCTAAAAAAGCTTTAAAATAAACCCTAATATGATAAAATCTAACCTGCAAGTAACCTTGCTGCCTACCAGAAGAAGTCTACATTATTTAGAGGAATACAATAAAATCTAGCACCAAATAATCTAGAATTCATAATCTTTATCTAATTAAAATATCACCAGACATACAAGGAAATAGGAAAATGTGACACATAACCAGGTGAAAAAATAGTAAGTTGAAACAAATTCTGAAATAACAGAAAATGGAATTAGCGGACGTGTTTGCTAAAATAGCTATTATAAATATGCATTCACAAATTATAAATGTGCTCACAAAGATATGACAACATAAATATAGGAAGAAAAGACATATATGAATAAAGTCTCAGCTAGAACTTCCAGAGATGAAAAATATGATATTTTTTAAAAAGTCTTTATTGAACTTGTTAAAATATTGCTTCTGTTTTATGTTTTTTGGTTTTTTGTCTGTGAGGCATGTGGGATCTTAGCTCCCTGACCAGGGATCAAACCTGCACCCCCTGCATTGGAAGGCAAAGTCTCAACCACTGGACCACCAGGGAAGTCCCCAAAATATGATATTTAAAAAAAATTTTTTAAACTTATTTATTTCTGGCTGTGTTGGGTCTTCATTGCTGCACATGGGCTTTTCTCTGTTTGCGGCGAGTGGGGGCTACTCTTCGTTGTGGTGCACAGTCTTCTCATTGCAGTGGCTTCTATTATGGAGCACAGGCTCTAGGTGCACAGGCTTCAGTAGTTGCAGCATGCGGGCTCAGTAGTTGTGGCTCGTGGGCTCTAGAGTGCAGGCTAAGTAGTTGTGGCACACGGGCTTAATTGCTCCACGGCATGTGGGATCTTCCTGGACCAGGGCTTGAACCTGTGTCCTTTTCATTGGCAGGCTGATTCTTAACCACTGTGCCACCAAGGAAGCCCTCCCCCCTTTTTTTTTTTTTTGCAGTACGCGGGCCTCTCCCGTTGCGGAGCACAGGCTCCGGACGCGCAGGCTCAGTGGCCATGGCCCACGGGCCTAGCCGCTCCGCGGCATGTGGGATCTTCCCAGACCGGGGCATGAACCCATGTCCCCTGCATCGGCAGGCAGACTCTCAACCACTGCGCCACCAGGGAAGCCCAGGAAGCCCCTTTTAAATAAAATTTTATACTGAAAAAAAGAATCCTGAAGAAGTGGAAGGAAGAAAGAAAAATGAAACAAATAGAAAACCAATAGGAAAATGGTAGATTTAAACCCAACTATATAAATAATTACATTAAAGGTAAATGGTCCAAACATTCCAAATGAAAAGCAGTGAGTGTGAGATAGAATAGAAAAGCAAAATCCAACTGCTATTTTAAAATGTGATATATTAGAATTCCCTCATGGTCCAGTGGTTAGGACTTGGCACTCTCACTGCAGGGGGCCCAGGTTCTATCCCTGGTCAGGGAACTGAGATCCCACAAGCTGCACCACGCAGACAAAAAAAAAAAAAATGTGGTGTGTGTGTGTATATATATATATATATATATATATATATATATACACATATATATATATATGCCATGGAATATTATTTAGCTATAAAAAGTAATGAAATTCTGATGCATGCTATAATGTGGAGGAACCATGAAAACATTATGCTAAGTGAAAGAAAAAGACATAAAAGAAAACATATTCTACTTTTATGAGGTACCTGGAAGAGATGAATTCGTAAAGACAAAAAGTAAAATAGGGGCTGGGGGTTGCTGGGAGTGAGAAGTTACTGTTTAACAGGTACTGCAGAGTTTCTGTTTGGATTTGATTTTAAAATTCTGGAAATGGAAAGTGATGATTGCACAACATTATGGATGTAATTAGTGCCACTGAAATGTATACTTTAAAAAAGGTTAAAATGGTAGATTTTATGTTATGTACATTTTGCTACATAATACCATAATATTTTATGTTACTTATATTTTACATTAAAAATGAAAAAAAGGGACTTCCCTGGTGGTGCAATGGTTAAGAATCCACCTGCCAATGCAGGGGTCACGGGTTCGATCCCTGGTCTGAGAGGATCCCACATGCCGCGGAGCAGCTAAGCCCGTGCACCACAACTACTGAGCCTGCACTCTAGAGCACACGAGCCACAACTACTGGGGCCTGCACGGCTAGAGCCCGTGCTCCGCAACGAGAGAAGGCGCCACAATGAGAGGCCACGGGCGCAATGAAGAGTGGCCCCCCGCTCGCCACAACTAAAAAAAAGGAAAGCCCACGGGCAGCAATGAGGACCCAACACAGCCAAAAATAAAATAAATAAATAAATTTATTTTTTAAAAATGAAAAAAGGCCCAACTATATGCCACCTATAATAAACCCAGTTTAAATATAAAGACACAGATAATTTTAAATAAAATAGTAATAAAACAATATACCGTGCAACCATTAATCAAAAGATAGTTGAAATGGTTCTATTTCTATCTGATAAATTTGAATTCAGAACAAGGGATAAAGAAGACTACTTCATAATTTTAATGGGGTCAATTAATTAGGAAGATATAACAATCTTAAATAGTCATGAACCTTAAGACAGATTCAAATTACATGAAGCAAAAATTGATAAAATGGAAGGGAAAACCAAACAAATCTATAATTACACAGGTTTACGGAGTTATTGTGGGTTTGTTTCCAGACCACCATGATAAAGTAAATACTGCAATAAAGCTAGTCACACAGATTTTTTGGTTTCCCAGTGCATATAAAAGTTATGTTTATGCTATACTGTAGTCTATCAAATGTGCAGTAGCATTATGTCTAAAAAATGTACATATCTTAATTTTTAAAAATAAAAAATTCTAATCATCATCTGACAACACAGGGTTGCCACAAACCTTCAATTTGTAAAAGAACTGATATCTGTGAAGCTCAATAAAGCAAAGTGAAATAAAACCAGGCATGCCTGTAGTTGGGGAGTTCAACACTCCTCTCCCAGTAATTGATATAACAAGTGGACAGCACTAACAAAACTAATAGCTTGAACACTAACATACTGTGTAAACACTCCACCAAACAATAATAGAATACACCTTCCTTTCAAATGCCAATGGAACATTCACAAAGATCAACTATAGTTTGGATCTTAGAAGAAATCTCAACAAATTTAAAAGCATTGAAAACATACAGTGTATATTCTCAATCACAATAAAATTAAATTAGAAATCAATAAGAAAAAAATTTTTGGACCCCCCCCCCCCAAATATTTAGTAATTGAGCAATACAGTTCTAAATTACTCAAGGAAGGACTTCCCTGGTGGTCCAGTGTTCAAGACTCCACACTTCCCCTGCAGGGGGTGCAGAGTTGATACCTGGTCAGGGAACTGAGATCCCATGTGCCACGTGGTGCGACCAAAAAAAAAATAAAAATAAATTACTCGAAGAAGTCACAAAGGAAAATTAGAATATATTTTTAACTGAGTGAAAATTAAAACACGATATATCGAAATTTATGGGAAAGAGCTAAAGCAGTGTGCAGAGGGAAATTTATAGTTTTAAATGCTTAAATAAATAAGCTTCTATTTTAAGAAACTAGAAAAAGAAGTAATTAAACCCAAAGTAAGCAGAACACAAGTAATGATAAAGCTAAGAGCAGGAGTCAATGAAATAAAATAAAGGAAATCAATGACACCAAAAAATGTTTCTTTTAAAAGAGTCAATAGAATTGATAAATCTCTTTCCTGAATGACTAAGAAAGAAAGAAGACGTAAAGTATCAATATATGGAATGAAATCAGGAATATCATCTAGATCCTCAGACAACAGAAAATAAGGGAATATTATAAACAACTTCAGGCCAATAAATTTGACAGCTTAAGTAAAATGGGAAAATTCTTAGAAAAACACAAACTGCCAATATTCATTCAAGAAGAAATATCTAGATAATCTGTATCTAAAAAGTAAGTTGAATTTGTAGTTAAAAAACCTTCCCACAAAGAAATTCCAGGTTCAGATGGTTTCACAGGTGAATTTTACTAAACATTTAGAAAAGAATTTCAATTCAGTTGTTTTTGTGAAGCCAGTATTATGCTGAGGTTAAAACCAAAGGCTCTGCAAAAAAAGACTCCATCTCAATAGACACAAAAACCTTTAACAACATTTTAGTGTATCAAATTAAAAATGATAATACATCATATCCAAGCAATGTTTGTTTCAGGAATGTAAAGTTGTATTTTGTTTTATTATTTTTGAATTGAAATATAATTCACATACCATGACATTCACTCATTTAAAGTGTACAGTGCAATGGTGTTTAATAATTTAGTATACACATAAAATTGTGTAACCATCACCACCATCTAATTTCAGAACATTTTTATCACCCTGAAAGTGTATATTAATGTGTCCATCAGTATTCACTACCCAATCCTCTCTCCCCTGTCCCTGCAAAGCACTAATCTGCTGTCTCTGTGTATTTCCCTATTTGGGGCTTTCTGTATCAATGGATTCATACAATATATGGCCTTTTATGCCTGGCTTCTTTCAACTGGCAGAATGCTTTCAAGACTCATTCAGGTTGTAGCATGTATCAGTTCTTAATTCCTTTTTACAGCCTAATATTTTTCCATTGTACAGATATACAACTGACCCTTGAACAACGCAAGGATTAATCTGCATATAACTTATAGTTGGTCCTCCATATCCAAGGTTCGTCCATATCCACGATTCAACCAAACACAGACCAAGTAGCACTGTAGTATTTACTCTTGAAAAATATCTGCGTGTAAGTGGACCCATGCAGTTCAAACCATGTTGCTCGAGGGTCAGCTGTACCACATTCTGCTTATTTATTCATCAGTTGATGGACATATGAGTTGTCCAGTTTTTGACTAACACTGCTATGATCATTCATATACAAGTTTTCACGTGGACATATGCTTTCATTTGTTTTGAGCAAATACAGAGAACAGAATTGCTGGCTCACAGTGTTTTACTTTTTGAGGAACTGCCAAACTTTTTTCCAAAGTGACTGTACCATTGTACATTCCCTTCAGCAATGCAAGAGGGTTCCACCTTCTCCACATCTTCGTTGACTCTTATCATTGTCTCCCTTTTTGATTAAATGAGACATGGTAATAAGATTAGTTTACCAGCTGAAAATCAATCATGTGATAGTATACTTAAAATGAAAAACCATATGATCGTCTCAATAGATGTAGGAAAAGCATTTGACAAAACTCAATACTCATTCTTTATATAAAAATAAGACAAAAGGGGACTTCCTGGTGGCGCAGTGTTTAAGAATCCGCCTGCCAATGCAGGGGACATGGGTTCAAGCCCTGGTCCGGGAAGATCCCACATGCCGCAGAGCAACTAAGCCCATGCGCTACAACTACTGAGCTTGCACTCTAGAGCCCGCAAGCGATGACTACTGAAGCCCATGCGCCCTTGAGCCCATGTGCCACAACTACTGAGCCCACATGCTGCAACTACTGAAGCCCACACACCTAGAGCCTGTGCTCCACAACAAGAGAAACCACCCAATGAGAAGCTGCACACTGCAACAAAGAGTAGCCCCCACTCACTGCAACTGGAGAAAGCCTGTGCGCAGCAACAAAGACCCAATGCAGCCAAAAATAAATAAAACTGAAATAAAACCCCAGAAAAACAAAATGGAACTCTAAGCAAACTACAAGTAGAAACTTCCACAACTTGAAGAGGGCATCCCTATAGCTCACATTTCCTATAGCTGACATCATGCTTAATGGTGAAAGATCGAATGCCTTTCTCTTAAGACTGGGTAAAAAGCAAGAATGCCTATGCTTTCCACTTCTATTCAACATTGTACCGGGAGTCCTAATCAGTAAAGGAGGAAGTAAAGGAAGATTGTAAAGGAAGAAGTAAAACTGATTTACTCATAGAGAACATGATCATTCTATGGAAATGGTTATGAAATCTCCAAAACATTATAAGATCTTGCAAGTAAGCTTAGGAAAATTACAAGAAACAATGTCAGTATACAATAATCAATTGTTATACTAGCAACAAATAATTAGAAATTGAAAATTTTAAATACCATTTACAACAACATCAAAAACAACATACTTAAGGAAAGTTTAAACAAAAAATGTACTAGACTTAAAACACTGAAAACTAAAAACGACTACTAAGAAAATTAAGGAAGAGCTCCATAATTAAAGAGATATACTATGTTCAATATTTTTTATCAATATTAAGGCGTCAATTTTCCCCAAATTTACCTATAGATTCCATGCAACGCCGATCAAACCCCAGAAGACTTTTTGTTTAGAAACTGACAAGGTGATTATAAATTTTATATGGAAATGCAAAAAATCTAAGATAGGAAAAACAATTTTGAAAAAGAAAAACGATGTTGGAGGAGCTACACTACCTGTTTCAAGATTTACTCTAAGGCAACATTAATCAAGATTATGGTGCCAGTATAAGAATCAGATATAAAGCTCAAAGTGTAAGAGGTAAAATAATAAGACTTCTAGAGGAAAATCTTTGTGACCTTTAGTTAGACAAAGATTCTTTTAGATAGGATGCAAAAGCATGCACCAAAAAAGAAAGAGCTTAAATGGGACTTCATCAAGATTAGATCTTTCTCTCTTAAAATGACACTGTTAAGAAAATAAAATTCAAGCCATGGTTTTTGATAAAATATTTGCAAAACATAATCCTGATAGGGTGGGAGGGAGACGCAAGAGGGAGGAGACATGGGGATATAGGTATATGTATAGCTGGTTCACTTTGTTATAAAGCAGAAACTAACACACCATTGTAAAGCAATTATACTCCAACAAAGGTGTTAAATTTAAAAAATCCTGATACAGGACTTCTATCCAGACAATATAAGGAATGTTACAACTCATGAAAAATGGGGAAAAGATTTAAACAGACACTTCACCAAAGAAGCTATGGGGACAACAAATAAACACATGCAAAAATGCTCATCCAAAACCATTAGTCATTAGGGAAGTGCAAGTTAAAACTGCGATGATACACACTGTAGGCCTGTGAGAGGGCTCCAATTTAAAGACTTACAACACTAAATGTTGGCAAGGGTGTGGAGCAACTGGAAATCTCATACATTGCTGGTAGGAATGTAAAATAGCACACCCATTTTAGTACGGAGCTTGGCAATTTCTTAAAAAGTTAAATATGCACTGACCATGTAACCTAGAAATTTCACTCCTAAGTAATATTTACCCAAGAAAAATGAAAACAGATGTCCACAGAAACACTTGTACATGAATGGTCATAGCAGCTTCAAGATAACAAACATTTGGAAACAAGCCAAATGTCCATCCACAAATGAATAGACGCACAAATTTGGTATATCTGTTCAATAGACTACTACCGAGAGGTATATAGAAGTGAACAACAAATACATGCTACAACAGTAGTGAATCTCAAAAACATTGTGCTGAGTGAAAGAAGCCAGATATAAAATGTATGATTACATTATATGAAATTCCAGATTTAGTAACCCAAATCAGATTAGTGGTAAGCTAGAGCTGGGGACAGGAGCAGGTGATTGGAATGGAGCAAAAGGGAACTTTGTGGGGTGAGAGAAGTGTGCTGTATCTTGATTAGAGTAGTTACATATGTGCATTCATTTGTCAAAATTCATGAAAATGTACATTTAAAATAGATGCATTTTTATTATATGTAAACGATACCTCAAGAAAGTTGATTTTTAAAAAATTGTGCAGAAGGGGGCTTCCCTGGTGGCACAGTGGTTGAGAGTCCGCCTGCCGATGCAGGGGACACGGGTTCATGCCCCGGTCCGGGAAGATCCCACGTGCCGCTGAGCGGCCGGGCCCGTGAGCCATGGCCGCTGAGCCTGCGTGTCCGGAGCCTGTGCTCCGCAACGGGAGAGGCCACAACAGTGAGACGCCCGCGTACCGCAAAAAAAAAAAAAAAAAAAAAATTGTGCAGAAGGCAATCGTTTTGGAGAAAGTTTCTGCAGTTGCTCTTCCCAACTACTTGGCTATCTCACTCTTTCTCCCCTGACTTCTCCTCCCCCACTCTCACCCCCAGTTTCTGCTCTTAAGCCACAGCCTTCTTTCATTTGCTGGCTCTCCAAATATTTGGAGAGGTCTCTATCAGTGGTTTCCTTCACCTACCCACCCACCCCCACCAAAGTCTCCTCTCCCCCAGGTTAAACATTGCCAGTTCTTCAGTCATTCACATTTGATCAAGGTTAGAAAGTATTCTAACCTTGATAAAAGTGGAACTGGAAAAGTTATATGGCTTGAGCAGGGAGGCAAGATCTGGAAGGGTCATGAATCCCCCCAAACTAAGGAGCGTAGTTGATGGACTGGGCAACCAAAACAAAGCAAACAAAAATATAAGTGCTTACAGTGGAGAAGTGTACAGGGGCCCAAATCATGCAAGGCCACATAAGCCATGGTCAAGATTTTGTTTCCTCCTAAGCAGGTTTTAAAAGGAAGGAGAGGCGATCCACCCCAGAGCAGCCTCCAGGTGTTGGGCCCAGAGAATTTCCTTCAATTAGTTTCCCCTGCTGCACACTCCAGGGTACTAGCAATCTCAGTAGCTCCATCATCCTTGATACAATTTCTCTTTCAAATTTCCTGCACTCTAAAGTACAGTGCCTTTAAAACAGCATTTACAAGTGTTTTGTCTCCTGTGTTCCCTTCTATTTATCAGCTCTCTTGGCTCAACTATGTGCAGGTTATTTAACTCAGACAGCTTATTCAACTTCTCTATCTTCTCACCTGTAGTATAAGGATAGCTGTTGTAATAGTTTCAAAGTGTTACTACAATGATTAAATGTATTAATATATGTGAGATGCTTTGAATATTTCCTGGTGCATAGTAAGCACTCTTTAAGTATTTTCTGTTACTATTTGCCCAAGGATAAAGAGGAAAATCTTACAAGCTTCCAGACAGAATGAATAAGTTATCTGTAAAGGGTTGGGGGGAGGGGAAATAGGCTGGCAGTGAAATTCTCCTTTGCAACACTAGAAGGTAGGAGGCAGTGGAATGCATTTTCAAGTTAAAAATCCTATGACCAGTTGCTATATATTTCACTTGTCAAAATGAAAGAAAGATATTATTACATGTGTAAAATGCATACCCTGCCACATAATAAGTACTCTGTGAGGCTTTTCTGTTGTTATTATTATTATATAGGGCCACGATCTTGAGACTTAAAATCTCCCTTCCTGGGTGATAACTATCTTCCACCTGCATTCCACACAGGCCATGACTGCCACTCCTCACCTGACCCATCCTCCTCTCTGTTCTTTCCCGCTTACATTTCAATTTTTCCAGCCCCAGGAAGCCAGGAAGGATCTCGCATTCCATCTAAATTAATAAAAGTATCTCTCCCAATTTTGCCGGTTTGTGTTAAATATCAACAGATTTCTATTAGGGGAACAAAAAAAACAAGAATATATTTAATGTACTCAAAATCTTCAGAAATGTAAGAGTCCTGGAAAATACCAGAACCAAAAACGATTTTGCCTGTTTCGTGAGGAAATTCCCTTGGCTTTTACTAAATTTTAAAGCTCCTAACTGTATTAAAAAGGATTTAATGTAATTGGAAAGTTCATTATTTCATGATTTGTAGTATTTTTCCGTAGTTACCCTATTTTTTGATGTGACTGGCATTATTTCTTTAAAAACCAAATTGTTGCGTTATTGCTAAATTTGAGATTGTTTACGAAAACGGTAATTTGAAATTTAAAAATTCAGACTTTTTTGAAGAGGAGGAAAGGGTTATGAAACCATCTAAACCATATTTGTCAAGACTTTTATGTCTGAATTTTTATTCAGAGCAATGTAAGGGGAAAAGTAATTCTTATGTTTCTGATTCATTTATGCTTGAATCATCAAATTGTTGTTTTTCTAAAAGCTATTTGATGTTCCACTAGCTTTTGAATCCTTTAAGACTTTTTAATGTCTTTTTCCCCCCTCATTATAGACTTTCTGCTCTCTGTGGGTTTTATCAGTCTAGTATGTGCCTTGTATTTAACCCATACTTATCAAAATTGAACGATTTCATGAACAGACTCACTCTTACTTCGGGATCCTTGCACAGGTGCTTTTCTCTGCATGCAACACTCTTTCATGGTTAGCTACTGTATTTCCTTTGTCTAAAAGTCATCTTTTCAGCAAGGCTTACACTGAGCTCCCTATTTAAAACCACAAAACTAAAATTTAATCTGTGGCAACACACACAAGTAAACATGTAAATTCGCACAAAAACAACTTAGCTAAGTGAAACTTAAAATCAAAAAATATTGGCGGGACCTTGAAGTTTTCCTGGTCCAAATGTCTCATTTTACAGATGAAGCCTACAGAAGTTAAGTGGCTTCCCTCAGATCAGACAACTGTTAAATCCAGAAATCTAACAGATGTCTCACACTCACCATGCCCCAGACTGAACTCTTGTTTTCCCCTTAATCCTGTTCCCAGTCTTGGTTGATGGTAACATCATCCTTCCAGTTACTCAGGCCAAAAATCTTGGAATCATTCTTATCACTCTTTCTTTTACACCCGCATATCTAATCTATCAACAAATCCTGTTTGCTCTGCCTTCAAAATAGATACAGAATCCTCCCCCATCTACATCTACCACACTTGACCGTCATCTCACGCCTAGATTACTGCAGTAGTCTCCTAACTGGTCTCCTTGCTTCTACTCGTGCTCCCAACAGGCTATACTCAAGCAGTTAGCCAGACTGACCTCTTTAAAGACATCAGTTCATGCTATTCTTGTGCTCTGTTCCAGATTCTGTAATAGCTCCCCATTCAAGTAGTGCCTCCAGAACACTCCACCATTTGGCCTCCCATATCTTCCACTCCTCTACCCCTTGCTTGCTGCCCTTTAAACATAGTGATCCTCCTTGCTAGTCCTTGAACAATCCAGGCACATTCCCACCTTATGGTCTTTCACTGGCTCTCTCCACTGCCTGGAATGCTTTTCTTCCACGTATGTTTAAGGTATCTTCTTTGTTCAAAACACTTCTTTTCAATGAGTCCATATCAACCTTTTGGTTTCCTTTTCACTGTGGGTCCTCCCCTAACTTTGGACTTTGGCAGGATTCTTATTCACACTTGAACCTTTCTTGTTGTACCTCTCCTCAAACCAGCTCTTGTATCGTTTGAAGAGTTCTTTAAACCATAAACCAAAAATCACCCCTCTGAAGTGGTGGCAGCGGGTGCCGGGAGGAATGGATACCTACTGTCTGGGTCAGTGGCATTGAAACAGTTGTCACCTCAGCTTGCTGTCATTATATGTCCTTGTCTCGTCTCTGGTGACACATATCCCAGTAACACAGGCATATTTGTGAGTATGAAAAGCATTAATTTGTTAAGTGTAAATATGTAAAATAACCCACAATTTTTGTAACCTGTTTTGTTATTCCTTAATTTTTGATATACCGAGATCCTCAGCAGATGAAAACACTCCCATAGTTAGCTAGGTTCCACCATCAGATGTTACTAGTCTGAAGACAAGCCTGATCTAAGGACTAGAGCTGCACCATTAGTTGGTGGGGAAACCACTGCACTAAAATGGTCCCCCATCCCACCTCCCTTTTTGCCATTTGGCTTATGACCTGAGCAATGTTGTAAACATAATGAACTCACCGGCTCCTCCTTCACCCTACTTCTACCAAGAACTTTCATCTAAGGATGCCACTTGGGGAGAATGTTTTTAGGGGATGATCTGTTGCTGTTGCTCCCCCTGGTTAAGTCTCTGGTGCTTGAACCTCTCTCGACCTCTGGGAGGCCTTGTTTGGGAATCAGAAACCATTTCCATGGAGTGCTGAGAGGAAAGTCTGATTACAGTAAATTGAGGATGAGGAATGATTGTGATCCCAGACACTGTGGCTCTGAAGCATGTTCTTTGTTCTAAGAGCAAAGTATGTTCTCTTTAGATGGAGAAAAAATAATCAGAAAAAATTGTTAGCTTGGCTCTCTGTATGGAAAATGTTCCTGTGTTATAACAATGAAAGATTTACTGCAGGCCTTTCTTAACATTCTCTCTATCATGCTCACTTCACACTTTTCCTTTGCTTATCTGTTACTGGAACACCCTCCCCATCCTCTCTGCTTACCTAATGTCTGTTGCCACCAAAAATCCATTCCTCTGTTTCTGGGAATATTTCACCACATTTCCCCTGAGAAGCCTCCTCCCCTGTTTTTGGTGAGATTGACTCCACTCTGAGCTCTAGAGGTGGGTCCAGATCGGTTTAAAGCAATCACTATATCCCTTTGCCCAGGCCACCATGATTGGCTTAAGAATTGACACATACCCTAATCAGAGCCAACGAGGTGCTGGGATGCATTTACTAGGGATATTGGAAGAGAGACACTTCTTGCTTTCTCTTAGGGCCTACTGGAAAAGATTCTATCTTCTCCTGGACAATGTGATGCAAAGCTATGAGGTCTAGAATTGCTGTAGGCATTTTGCTGCCTGGAGGGAAACTAGCTAAAGAGTAAAGTCAACACTCTCTCAGTCTCTCTACCACAGACTTGGGTACTTTAGTACTAAATCATATCATTAGAGAATGGGCATAGTTATTTATAAATACTATAATGATGATACTACTAAATAATGTCAATAAAGCACATGGCTAAAGGCCACTAGATTTTTTTTTAAATTTATTTTTTGGCTGCATTAGGTCTTCCTTGCTGTGGGTGGCCTTCTCTAGTTGCTGCAAGCGAGCGTTACTCTTCGTTGCTGTGTGCGGGCTTCTCATTGCGGTGGCCTTTCTCGTTGTGGAGCACGGGCTCTAAGTGCACAAGCTTCGGTAGTTATAGCTCGCCGGCTCTAGAGCGCAGGCTCAGTAGTTATGGTGCATGGGCTTACTTGCTCCGCGGCATGTGGGATCTTCCTGGACCAGGGCTCGAACCCGTGTCCCCTGCACTGGCAAGCGGATTCTTAACCACTGTGCCACCAGGGAAGTCCCAGGCCACTAGATGTAAATCCTGGAAAAGCCACTTGCTAGGTGTATGACCTGAGGAAAATTCCCTAAATTCTCACCTGTGAAACAGGAATAATACAAGCATATTAGTTGCAGAGATTTTCACTTCCAGAAAATCAGTAGACAAAGCTAATGGTGAAAATCTACCACAAACACTGAAAAATACTGGATAAAATACAATAACAACAGTAAAGAATAAAGTGGCTTTATTCTTTAGTGGGTTAAATGTTGATGTTATTGTACCTCTTTCAGTAACTGATAGATCCAATAGAAGAAAATAAGTAAGGGTATAGAGGTTTCAAAGACACTTTCAATGTTTTTGGTCTAATACATATTTGGAACCCTGTACCCAGTAATTAGATATATTTTTTTTCTTATATTTGCACTGTTAAAAGTTAATTTATCAAATACTAGCTCACAAAAAATTAAAAGTCATTAGTAGATAAAATATCACTATATTTGGAAATTTCAAAATATATTTCTGAATAATTTGTATATTAATTAAGAAATAATGAAAATTGGAAAATCGATTAGGTCTAAATTTCAATGAAATTGCTCCATATCAAAACTTGTTAGATGCAACTAAAGCAATACTCATGGGGAAGTGTATAGGCCTAAATGAATGTTAGATAGTGATTTAATCAGAAGGTCTTTTCTTCTTTCCTTTTCATTACTTCTGCAAAGAATTTAGGATGTACCATAAAGATAAAGACTTTAAAAAACCCTTTTTGTTGAAATACAACACAGAGAAAAGTTCATAAACCGTAAGCAAAAATATCTCTATATAGATTTTATGTGGAAAAAGATCAAATGTGAATAAAATTTATAATGTTAAGATTATAATCCACATCATTTTACATGCCAACAACAGTAAAAAATAAACTATGTTTTTAACGTGTTATCACCATTGGCATTCTACTTTCTAAGAATAGATATAAACCTAGCAAGCAAAGATGAGACAGCATACCAACAGAAAATGTAATCTAGTAAATAAACAGAGGAAAAGACTTGTAAAAATAGTCATACCTGCTCTATACCCCATGAAAGACCAGGGAATTATTAGATATCACCTAGAGTTCTAGCAGAAAACAGGTAGGAAACAGAAGAGAGTTTAATGAAAGGAATATTTACAAAGTGTGGGCAAGGTTAAGGGAAGGCAGCGGGATATGATGAAATACTTGAGAATCTGTTACCACTTCAGGCATCCTGACTGGAGTAGTTGCCTTTGATAGAAAAACACAGTTAATGCCAGCCTTGACATAGAGGGAGCCTGGAAAATGAATACACAGCCACACAATCTTCCTGTCCTCCCATATCCATTTGTACTTCTTATGGTGAAACTCAACCAGAAGCCAGAGGGCAAGAAAGCCCGTTACTGTGAGCCCAGTGAATGAGGTTGGCCTTCGGAGGCACAGAGCAGGAGAGAGTCGATTTGGAGGGAAATATCCAACACAAGCATTAGCAAGAAATGAAATATAGTTGCTATCCTCTTCAAAATAACGCGTTCAATTGGCTTGATTCTTGTTTTCTTACAGTAAAACCAAAATACCTGGGAAGGCAGCTAGTTTATTTTCAAAAATTCCAGTGACAGTAGCTAATGAAGTTCTTAATTTTCCATGTTGTGTTAATTTGGGTCCTCTGAGAGGCAGATGTGAACACAGGATTAGACATGCAAGAGCTTTATTGGGGGAGATTCCTGTGAAGAATAAAGGGGGAAAAAACAGGTAGGTAAGGAAAGCCTCAGAGCTCAGTGCAGTTCTGATACCTGTGAAAGGAGGGGAGGAAGGAAGAAGGACTGGGTAAGAGGAGACTCAGACTAGACCTCAATTCTAACAAAGTTTTGGCCAGCCCAGTGAGGAGTCTTTGAGCCAAAGCCATCCATTATAGGGCCCCACGTCCTGAAGGAATAAGCCTGCCTTCCTACGCCTGCCATATTCAGTCACTCACTGGATCAGTCTGAAGGAAATGTGGCCTCATAGAATGCGGTGGTGGATCCAGGGGCGTGGCAGCTGGAGTTGTCAGTCCACTCTGCTTCTCACAGCAGGATATCTGAGAGGCTTATTCTTCATGGTCACCACACATGTCATTTATCTCTTTGTGAATTTTAACGGCAAGAGGGAAAAAAGTGGAAAGTGCTCATTGCAATTACTGCTATACAGGGAGGAGTCAAACACTAGGTAGACGGGATAATTTGAGGGGCAGGCAAGACCCTCTATGCTCTTGATTTCTACTATCCTGAAAATCTCTCTCCCTTGGGTCAAGGCTTCGAAAGCGTATGTTATAGATCTTCATGGAAGAAAGATTGCTCTTTAGGGCATGCCTAGCCATATCGTCTTTTTGCTCAGAGCATAAACTCTAACCTCTGGCCTAACATGTGTCCCACTGCATGTGATCCTTAATTTACTTTGCTATCTTTCCCACCAGACTCTTAGAGGATGAGAATTATGTCTTATTTGATTTTATAACACTTCTGAACCTGACACATTGTTGAGTTCTAAAGAAGTGGTGTTTGAGTGAAATGACTGAATGTGTGAATTAATGAGGGTTGGTCACTTAAGAGATCCCGAAGAAATGGGCTTTAGAGCAGACAGACTTAGGTTAGGGCTACAATGGATCCATCGTTGTTGGGTAGTGGAAGCTGGTAAATGCCTGGGAAGTGTGCAGAAGGAGGAGAGCCTTCATTAATAATGTTAACTTGAAAATATTCCTGTGGTTTGACTGTTGTTCAGTCAGCAACTAGTTGTCATGATAATACTTTACCCATTTTTCTCAACTTCCCCATTGCAGTTATGTCTGTTAGAGGTCAAAATAACGTGTCAACGCAATAATTCTAGTAAAAATAAGGAAACAGTAATACTGTTGGGGTAACAGAAGAGCAAACAACAGAATAACGGACTTTCAGCACCCACTTGATTGCTTTGGCACTGTGGAGCCAAAGTTAATGTAGAAGGATAGGTTTGTTAAGGAAAAGATCTCGAGACAAACTTTCTTCACCAGAACTCTGAGGTTGGTCTGAGTTGGAGCTCCTGTCCTGTAAGCTCCAGAGGGACTTGTAAAGAGCTTCCGTGCCGTTGGATTACTGCCTTAGAGGAAAAAGAGAAGCCTGTGGAATATAGCATAGATAGTACCATTTAGAGTGATAATACCTAGATGCAGGTTGATATTCATCCAGGACATACCTACATGGTGTGAAGGCTGATGTTCGTTCTGATCTGTTGGTTTCCAAGTCATACCCAATGTTAAATATTTTGATTATCATTCTTGCCTGAATTCAAATTAGCTTCCTCATCTATAAAATGGAGGCAATGATGACGATGAAGATAACAGTTGCATAAAAAGGTAATGTAAATGAAAGCACATAATAAGCCATAAATAACTAGAAATATGAGCGGTTATTATTGCTTATAATAGTAATTACTGGAGTGCTCCTACTGACAATGTGCATTACCTCTGATGTGCTGAGAGGTAAGTACAATTATTGACTGAGTAATCATCTTCAAGATGACTTTCTTAAAGCCAGGGCCTTGGGTAGAATGCGAATTGAGAAAGATTTAAAGGCACCAGATTTCCACATAGCTGCTATTCTATTTGCAGTCTTTATGTGGAGGAGACAACTGTTCACATCTTGGTGTTTTCACATGTATTCAGCATCATTGATCATCAACAGTGCCAGCCTTGTTTAAAATTAAAGATAACAATACTTAAAATACTGACAAATACATACAATGGCTTTTTGTTTGCATGAAGCCCTAGAATGCTGCCTTGTACTAATAAAAATCATAATCTTTGGGTGGACATTATACTCATTTTGTGAATCATGCCATGAAATGAAACGTATCTAAATTGTGCTACCTTCAGAAATATTTGGTTTTCTAAATTTTTATTTACTTTTCTAAATGTGCAAACTCTGATTTCAAATACCATATATATTTTAAAATAAAGACAGTAAGGTAGGATAAAATCTCATAGAGTTAATATAATTTCCGATTTGGTAATTCAACAAATATTTACTGAGCATCTATTATTTTTGAGGCAGTGCTAGACATTTTGGGATAAACTCAGACCCATAAATAAGATATCAATTATACTCTTAGTCTAGTTTTACTTTAAAGTACATGTGATGATTAATTTTATTTGTCAACTTGGCTATTCCATGAAACCCAGATATTTGGTCAAACAATAGTCTAGATGTTGTTGTGAAGGTATTTTTTTAGATGAGTTCACATTTAAATCAGTAGACTTTGAGCAAAACAGATTACTCTTCATAATGTGAGTGGGCCTCATCCAATCAGTTGAAGGCCTTAAGACCAAAAAGGTGACATCCCCCAAGGAAGGGAGAGTCAGCCTTCAGACTGCTCAGACTCAAGCTGCAACATCAACTCTCCCCTGGATCTCCAGTCTGTACCTGCATAATAACATGAGCCAATTTTTTAAAATCAATTTCTCTCTCTTTCTCAATATATATATATATCAATATATGTATGTGTGTGTATATATCTCCTATTGGTTCTGTTTAATCAAATACAGTTCATGATCAAGACAACTATCATATTATATTGCTCATATGTGGAATCTAAAACAAAACAGTACAAATGAGCTTATTTAAAAAACAGAAGTAGAGTCACAGATGTAGAAAACAAACTTATGGTTACCAGGGGATGGGGGGGAGGGATAAATTGGGAGATTGGGACTGACTATATATAAGATAGACAACTAATAATAACCTGCTGTATAGCACAGAGAACTCTGCTCAATACTCTGTTACGGGGACTTCCCTGGTGGTGCAGTTGTTAAGAATCTATCTGCCAATGCAGGGGACACGGGTTCGAGCCCTGGTCTGGCAAGATCCCACATGCTGCGGAGCAACTAAGCCAGTGTGCCACAACTACTGAGCCTGCGCTCTAGAGCCCGTGAGCCACAACTGCTGAGCCCGCATACCACAACTACTGAAGCCCACGCGCCCAAAGCCCGTGCTCCACAAAAAGAGAAGCCACCGCAAGAAGAATCGCGCGCACTGCAACGAAGGGTAGCCCCTGCTCACCACAACTAGAGAAAGCCCGTGCGCAGCAATGAAGACCCAACGCAGCCAAAAATAAAATAAATAAATAAATATTTTCAAAAAAAACAGACTAAAAAAAATACTCTGTTATGGCTATGATTGGAAAAGAATCTAACAGAGAGTGGATATATGCTTATGTATAACTGATTCACTTTGCTGTACGCCTGAAACTAACACAACGTTGTAAATTAAAAAAAATTTTTTTTTTTTTGCGGTACACGGGCCTCTCACTGTTGTGGCCTCTCCCGTTGTGGGGCACAGGCTCCGGACGCGCAGGCTCAGTGGCCATGGCTCACGGGCCCAGCTGCTCCGCGGCATGTGGGATCTTCCCGGACTGGGGCACGAACCCGTGTCCCCTGCATTGGCAGGCGGACTCTCAACCATTGAGCCACCAGGGAAGCCCTAAAAATTTTTTTAAAAATACAGTTCATGATCAAACTGTACATTTATTTCTCAATGTGTGACAATCTCATTTAGATTACAAATTCCTTAAGGAGAGGGTTGTTTAAATTTATATTACCTTACTTAGAATAATTAATATAAAGCTGAACAGTAAACGTTGTTAGTTAATGTATGAACAGTAAGTAAAAGAATAATCCTAATAAGCATAAACAATGTATTCTTTGATCCATCACATAAAAACTATGGAATTTAAAAAATGATTATAGTTAGTTTCACTTGTATAAATGTTATTACAGTTTAGGAATTTTAAACCAGGTTTAGCATAAGCTGTTTCACTCTAACTCTGATATTTTTTCCCTCAATTTAGTTTGAATTGGTTTCATGTCAGTTGAAACCAAAATAGTCCTAAATTTTATACCTACCTCCCATAAGGCTAGAACAGCATATAATAAAACAGAGATAAACTAGGTCCGCTAAAATAAAGAAAAAATGAATATGAATTATGCAATGAAAAGGGAGGAAGAATGGTCTTACTAGAAATCCTAGGCTAAGGATAATTGCTATAATCTGGAACAAAATTTACCTCTGACTTTCTGAGTAGCCAGGGCAAAAAGAAATCTCAATAAATTACCTTATTCTCATTGTCAAATAAAGAAAGCCTATTCCTTCATCAAGAAAGATAGATTTTTGCTTGAGCCAAACTGCTGGAATAAGAGAAAGCTGTTAGGGATTTTAATTAATTATTTAATTATTTATTGAATCTCTATTATAGGCAGAACATCAATTTGTCCATTAAAGATCCGCTCTGTTTACTTTATAGGTATCAGTGTAATTCATTCATAAACTAATAACTTTTTATTATATTGAGTATTATGTTCCAATAATAATGTTATTTTGACCTGTCTCTCATTTAAACTTTCATGTCGTCATCCTATGACTGATAACTCAAGGTGGCCTGATTCATAGTTAGACTGAATAGGGATGTTACAAATCAAAAGGAGATCAAATTAACTGCCTTTGACTTGTAATATCCCTAATACATGGCTATCTCCTCATAGGGCTAACCCTGTCGGTGCCATGTATAATTCTGATATAAGGTGTATGATAACATTTCCATTGAAAAACCTTCCCTATTTTCATAATGTCATGAAATTTAGAGAGGTCTCCAAGTCTAACTTACTAAATAGTGCAGCAATCCCCTCTACAGCTCTAAACTATTGAATAATTCGCAGTTGGGCAGTGAGAGGAAATGAGCATAAATCACCAGGAGCCACATAAACTCATTCAAACAAAATATATCAGGTTAACCTTATTGATATGATTAACAAACTAGCAGAGCAGTCTAGATACAAATATTGTGATTTGGACAAAGTAAGAATGTGTTTGGTCTATCAAAAATATACTATACTAGTTAATTTATCTGATTCATCCATAGAATCACAGAAAGTTAGAGGTAAAATGACTTTAGATGTCATCTTATTCTATAGATATGTTGGCTAAGAAGCCTGAAATCCAAATAGGTAAAATTATTTTCCTGATATTACACAGCATGTCAAAGCAACAGTCAGGAACCTGGACTGCTCACCAGTGCTCTTCCTCATAGATAAGGTTAACAGCACCAGCTTTTACTTAATACTACCTTCAACTGAAGGTGGGTCATGAGTGGTAACTCCTAGGGCAACTAAGTTGTTCATTCCAGGGAGAGTTGTTTGGCATATAGACATGGGTCTAAGGTTGGGCTTGGGTCTGAGCCCCTCTGGTGTGTTGGTGTGCAGGTCCTCGGGGACTCTGGGAAAGATCTTATGCTCAGTGAAGGGATGTGTGCCAAGAGTCAGTTTGATAACACTGCCTCAGTCTGTAGAGGAGACTGAGAGGGGAGTAGAGACTATAAGCACGCCATGGCTGTGACTTGGATTCTTCCTTCTGGTGACTTTTAGGAATTTGTGTCTGTGTTCTAAGGGCACAGAGGAAAAGAAAGCAAAAATTGATAAAGCTTTTTTTCTTTACTCCAAACTTTCCCTCACCTCCAATAACAAATTAGTGGGGTTTTGTCATCTTTACTGCCACCACTGTAGTTTGGGCCACCATCATCTCTCACTTGTAGTGGCCTGGTCCTCCTTCTTGCACAGTGTCCATAAACCAGGATGAGAAATCATAGAAGTGAACCAGATCTTACAAAAAGAAGAATGAACGAAGCCCAATGTTAGCAGAAGGAAGGAAATAAAGATTAGAGCGGAAATAAATGGACTAGAGACCAGAAAAACAATAGAAAAGATCAAGAAAACTAAGAGCTGGTCTTTTGGAAAAAATAAACAAAAGTAACAAAGCTTTAGCTAAACTAAAAGAAAAAAAAAAGAGAGAGAGAAGACTCAAATAAATAAAATCGGAAATGAAGGAGACATTACAACTGATACTACAGAAATAGCTACTATGAACTGTTATATACTAACAAATTAGATAACAGAGAAGAAATGAATAAATTCCTAGAAACATACAACTTACTAAGATTGAATCATGATGAAATAGAAAATCTGAAATAAAGAGTAAAGTAATTGAATCAGTCACCAAAATCTTCCAAGATCAACAACAAAAAAAAAGCCCAGGGTCATATGTTTTCCCTAGTGAATTCTATGAAACATTTAAGGAAGAATTAATGTCAGTCCTTCTCAAACTCTACAAAAAAACTAAAGAGGAGGGAACATTCCCGAACTCATTTTGAGAGGCCAGAATTACCCTGATATGAAAGCCAAGTAAAGACACTATAAGAAAAGAAAACTATAGGCCAATATCCCTGATGAATATAGACACAAAAATTCTCAACAAAATGTTAGAAAACTGGGGCTTCCCTGGTGGCACAGTGGTTGGGAGTCCGCCTGCCAATGCAGGGGACACGGGTTTGTGCCCCGGTCTGGGAGGATCCCACATGCCGTGGAGTGGCTGGGCTCATGGGCCATGGCCGCTGAGCCTGCGCGTCCGGAGCCTGTGCTCTGCAACGGGAGACGCCACAACAGTGAGAGGCCCGCGTACCGAAAAAAAAAAAAAAAAAAAAAAAATTAGAAAACTGAATTCAAGAGCACATTAAAAAAATCATACACCATGATCAAGTGGGATTTATCCCTGGAATGCAAGGATGGTTCAACATATGTAAATCAATGAGTGTGATATACCACATTCATACAATGAAAGATAAAAATCATATGATCATATCAATAGATACAGAAAAAGCACTTGACAAAATTCAACATCTTTCATGATAAAATCTCTCAACAAATTGGGTATAGAAGGAATGTATCTCAACATAGTAAAGACCATGTATGACGAGCCCACAGCTAACATCATACATGGTGAAAGGTTGAAAGCTTTTTCTCTAAGGTCAGGAACAAAACAAAGATGCACACTCTCACCACTCCTATTCAACATAGTGCAGGCAGTCCTAGCCAGAACAATTAGACAAGAAAAAGAAATAAAAGACATCCAAATTAGAAAGGAAGAAGAAAATTGTCTCTGTTAGCAGATGACATGATCTCATATAGAGAAAGTCCTAAAGACCACCAAAACTCTGTTAGAACTAATGAACAAATTCAATAAAGTTGCAGGATACAAAATCAACATACAGAAATCCACTGTGTTTCTATACAATAACAACAAAACATCTGAAAAAGAAATAAAGAAAACAATCCCATTCACAATAGCAACAAAAACAATAAAATACCAAAGAATAAATTTAATGAAAGAGGTGAAAGATCTGTACACTGAAAACTATAAGACTTGGTTTAAAAAAATTGGAGAAGAAACAATTAAATGGAACGATAGCCCCTGTTCATGGATGGGAAGAATTAATATTGTTAAAATGTCCGTATTACCCAAAGCAATCTACAGATTCAATAAAATCCCTATCAAAATTCCAGTGACGTTTTTCACAGAAATAGGAAAAACAATCTTAAAATTTGTCTGGAACCACAAAAGACCCTAAATAGCCAAAGCAATCCTGAGAAAGAAGAACAAAGGTGAAACCATCACAATTCCTAATTTCAAACTATAGTAATCAAAGAGTATGGTACTGGCATAACTGTAGATACATAGACCAAGGGAACAGGATTGAGAGCCCAGAAGTAAACGCTTACTTATATGTTTAACTAATATTTGACAAGGTAGCCAAGAATACTCAATGGGGAAAGGATAGTGTCTTCAACAAATGGTGTTAGGAAAACTAGATAATTACAGGCAGGAAAATAAAATTGGACCCCTATCTTACACCGCTCTCAAAAATTAACTCTAAAAGGACAAAAGAGAAACATAAGACCTGAAACCATAAAACTCCTAGAAGAAAACGTGGGGGAAAACTCCTTGACATTGGTCTTGGCAATAATTTTTTGGATATGACATCAAAAGCTAAAGCAACAAAAGAAACAAAAAGCTGCACAACATCAAACTAAAAACCTTCTGTACAGCAGAAGAAACAATCAACAAAGTGAAAAATCAACCTATGGAATGGAAGAAAATACTTGCAAACCATATATCTGTTAAGGAGTTAATAGTCATAATATGTAAGGAACTCATACAACTCAATAGCAAAAACACCAATTAATTAAAAAGTAGACAAAGGAACTTAATAGACATTTTTCCAGAGAAGACATACAGATGGCCAACAGATACATGAAAAGGTGCTCAACATCATTAATCACCAGGGAAATGCAAATCAAAACCATAACAAGCTATTGTCTCACACCTGTTAGAATGGCTATTGTCAGAAAGCAACAGAAAACAAGTGTTGGCGAGTATGTGGAGAGAAGGGAATCCTCATGCACTGTTGGTGGGAAGGTAAATTGGTGCAGCCACTATGAAACACATGTGGAGGTTCCTCAAAAAATTAAAGGTAGACTACCATATGATCTAGCAATCCCACTTTTGGGTATATAGCCTAAAAAAATGAAATCAGAATCTCAAAGAGATATTTGTGCTCCCACATTCATTGCAGCATTATTCACAACAACCAAGATATGGAAACAACCTAATTGTCTGTCTGTAGATGAACTGATAAAGAAGATGTGATGTATATATATATATATACATACAATGGAATATTATTGTCATGAGAAGGAAGGAAATTCTGCCATTTTTGACATGGATGGAACTTGAAGGCATTATGCTAAGTGAAATTAGTCAAACAGTGAAAGATAGATACTGTATGATTTTACTTATATGTGAAATCTAAAAAAACCTCAAATGAACGAACATAACAAAACATAAACAGAGTTACAGATACAGAGAACCAACAGGAGTTTGCCAGAGGGGAAGGGTGTAGGGGGAGCAAAGAAATAGGTGAGGGAGATTACAATGTACAAACTTCCAGTTGGGAAATAAATGAGTCACAGGTATGAAATGTACAGTGTGGGGAATACAGTCAATAACTAAGTAATATCTTTTTGTGGTGACATATAGTAACTAGACTTATCCTGGTGATCAGTTTGAAACAGTATAGAAATATCGAATTACTATGTTGTATAACGAGAACTAACATAGTATTGTAGGTCAATTACATTTTCAAAGCAAACTAACCAACTAACTCATAGAAAAAGAGATCAGATTCATGGTAACCAGAGGCAGGAGTGGTGGATGGGGGGAGGGGGAACTGGATGGAGGCAGTCAAAAGGGGCAAACTTGCAGCTGTAAGATAAATACTAGGGATGTAATGTACAACATGATAAATATAATTAACCCTGTTGTATATGAAATATTGTACATGAAAGTTGTTAAGAGAGTAAATCCTGAGTTCTCATCACAAGAAAAAAATTTTGTTTTCTATTTCTTTAATTTTGTATTTATATGAGGTGATATATGGTCACCAAACTTATCCTGATAATCACTTCATGATGTATGTAAGTCAAATAATTATGCTGTATACCTTAAACTTATACAGTGCTGTATGTTAATTATATCTCACAGAGTTTGTCCAGAGACAGAGAGAAGTGAGTCTGTCCGAGGGAGGTGCTGGCCTTATAGGGTAACCAGGGTGGGCTTTCCATGGTTTTACCAACAGTAGGAGACTCAGGACAGTGGGAGGTGCCACATTAGCTGCTCTGGCTGGGTTGATAAGTTACTGAAGCACTCTGAAAAAGCATGCTTGTAAACTCACAGGAGACTTCTAGAAAGAACCAGAAAGAGTACAAGGGTAGTGAGATGTCCTGCAATAATGGTGGCTGTCAGAGTCAGAGCAAGGGTATTAATGTATATGTGATTTAACTCCCTGAGTTACACTGAGTTCTGAGACACACAGATTACATGTGAAATACCAGTGAGTATGCTTCCAAGAACTAAAAGAAATACTGTGGTAACTACACAAAAGACGAGAAACAATTTCAAGTATGATATCCAACTCTTCACAAACAGAATGGGCCCAGCTGGCTCTTCAATAAGTTTACTTTTTTCCAACTCAGTGCTTTCTGGTCAAATCTCAGAATCTCTCCTTGACTAAAATGGTTTGTATCTGAGGCATGTAGCCTGAGCTAAAGATATTTCTTAGCTTCATTTCTCTGTGAAGGACAGATATATCTACATGTATTTCTATCCAGGGAAAATTTTGAATTTGTTTGAGGAAGATAATGTTTAGCATACCTGGTGTGAAGAGACTCAAGTATCATACAAAAGTCTTGACATCTTAGGAAGAAAAAATGATCATAGGAGTAAATCAGGTATGAGAGTGGGCAAGAATAATAAAAATGACTATGAAGAAAGTCAAACCCAACTTGCTCCACTGTTGTGTGGGGTTCAGAGTAAGTCAGTGGGATGGACAAATTCAGAGCTTTTTAAATGACTTTACCTCAAATTTACCTTCAGTTGGAGAAAAATTACTAGTAGTTCTTGGCCTTGTCTTTTATTGTGGTTTATTAGTGACTTGGATGGCAACGTGAAAATCATGCTTGTCATACTTATCAATGTCACAAAGCTGGGAAAGGTTGTCCAGAAAGTACTAGGTAGGCTGGAATGTAAGAATGAAACTTAAAAATGAAATTTTATAAAATGAAATATTCAACTATTTAACAGTAATTAAAACCAATTAAAATAAAATCAGTTGTTTTCCTGATGTATGCCCAGCTTGACAACTTTTCATGGAAGAAGAAAGCATGAGTTAACAGGATGAAGAGCGTGCTAAGAAAATTAACACAATATTAAACTATAACAATACAAGCATTTTGTCCAAATTAAAGCAGCAAAGTGTACCACTCTGGCTGTGTGTTGATCATGCCTGAAATATTATGGACAGAATCTGAATACCCAGCTTTCAGAGCTGTTGAACACGTAGGTACCTAGAGGTGGTGGAAGAAAAGGATGAAGAGAGATCTGGAAGCCATGTGATGAGATGAAGAGGTCAGCAAGTCAGAGATGTTTATCCAGGAAAAGAGAACAGGTATGACTGGTAACGTCAATTTGCTGGAAGGGAAGTCATGTGGACGGTGACTGTTGTTACTTTATCTGCCTCCAGAGGGCAGAAACAGGACCCGTGGGGGAAAGTTGCAAGGAGGCGGTTTTCAGAAGACTTGGTTTGGGTCTAGAGTTGTTGATAAAAGGCTGTCTTGGAAAGAAGCATTTTCCCTTTTCCTGGCGGTGCTCAGGCTGAGGCTGGGTGCTTAGCTGTCATTGACGTGGGGCAAAGATTCTGCTTTGGGAGAGAGCAGGCCGAAAAACTTTAGCTCTCTATCAGCCCTGTGATTTTATGAGCCCTGACAGCTTATTCAGCTTCTACCTGAATAGTTCTGATAACTGTGGGACACTCTTTTGGAAATGACTTTTATATATATATATATATATATAGTTACAATTTGCCCTTGTCTTGCATTGAACAATAGTAAGGAAGGTGAAACTATAGCTTGACTGGTTGAACTGTTCTGGAGAAAAGTGCAGTTGCAATGTTGCTCTTAGATTTTATTGTTGACTGAGCTGGCTAACCCTTACTCTAGTTCACACTCTAGTGAATTCTAACACTCTTCAAAACAGGATTAATTGGTTTTTCATCAATGTTCGTATTGAAGCTGGTATCAGATCTGGCTCAGTACATTAGAACAAGAAGTAGATGCAAAGAGTTAATGTCCTCTAAGGTCAAGATTGTGTTTCAAGATTAGAGGCAAGACTGAGCCTGCCTGTGAGAATCTAGCAACCCCAGCTGCAGGCAGAGGTAGGATATGGAGACTGAGAACCTGGCTGGGTCTTCTAGATATTAGGTATTACTAGCTATAGTGATCTTTGAGAAAGAGGTTTGAATTTACAAATCTTAGGCTGAGAAGTATTACAGGTTTAATGGTTTGAGACCTTTTCAATGCTAGTTTCAAATATGTTAGATTTGCATTTCTTTTGTTATAAAGTAAGTTATCTAAAGTCAGGAAGTATAACTTTGAACCTTTTATTTATTTAAAAATTTTAACACAACTCAGCTTACGTTGCATGGGCGATGGAAGGGTTTGCAAGTCTGTATATTTTGTTATAGGTCTTAACTTCTAGGCATCTCATTTGGATGTTAATTGCTGTACTAGAGCAAGTCCTAAGTTGCTTTTGGAGCAAAGTTATGACTGTGGTTCTATAACTTAGGACCTAGGGTGGCAGATGACTTGGGTGTTGTCAACGCAAGACAATAATACTCATTGCCTTAAGTTGAAGCCCTCCTTCCTATTTGCAGAACTACCGCTCTGGGCTAAGACTTCATCATCTCCCTCATGGGTTCAGGGCATGCCTCTCTGACATGAACCTTGTTTTAGATCCTGCTGCTAGGAGAATCAACTTTGAAACCCACTTCAGTCACTTCATGCCTTTATAATCCTACAGTGATTTCTCAATTATGAAATTTAAATCTCTCAACACGTAGTTGGGAGCCTTCTCAAAAGTTTCTCTCTAGTAAAGGCATCTTCATTCATTCATTCATTCATTCAAGGAGGAACCAGCCTTTATTTATTATCAGGTGCTTGAGGTTTTTATTCCTCACAACAACCTTAGCAGGAAGGTAATATCACCACTTAATAAATAAATGACCCAGGCTCAGAGAACTTTAAAAACTTGTCCAATGTCACTGGTTTTTGTCTGATTATAATTTCCGTGCTTCTTCCACTACACCATACTTCCTCTCATTTTGCAAACACTTAATTGGGTTTCTATTCTGTCCAAAACTGATGTTAGGTGTTAGGATAAGAAGACAAATGAAACGCTGAGATTATATATATGAAAATACATTTAAAATTTTAAGGCATTTTGTATCATTGATTCTCTTTTTATAAAATTTTTTTTTAATGTGGACCATTTTTTTAAAGTCTTTATTGAATTTGTTACAATATTGCTTCTGTTTTATGTTTTTGTTTTTTGGCCTCGAGGCATGTGGGATCTTAGCTCCCTGACCAGGCATCGAACCTGCACCCCCTACATTGGAAGGCGAAGTCTTAACCACTGGACCACCAGGGAAGTCCTGATTCTTCTTTTTTTTTTTGCGGTACGCGGGCCTCTCACTGTTGTGGCCTCTCCTGTTGCGGAACACAGGCTCCGGATGCGCAGGCGCAGCGGCCATGGCTCACGGGCCCAGCCGCTCCGCGGCATGTGGGATCTTCCCGGACCGGGCACCATCCCGTGTCCCCTGCATTGGCAGGCGGACACTCAACCACTGCGCCACCAGGGAAGCCCCCGATTCTTCTTAATTGGAACAAATTCAGCCTAGTGGAAGAAACTGGAAGAAATAATTCTGTCTTCTGAATTTCTCTTGCCTACTTTTACCTCCTTTGCCAAGCCTGTCTTACTACACTTGAATTCAAACTTCCACCCTCTGAAGTTTGCCCATTTATCTAGTCATTCAGATTCTTAAAACATACTTTAAAATTAATTTATTCAACAAACATTTATAAGGAGGGTATTATATTCAAAGTACAATGCTAGGTTAATGCTGGGGATACAAAAATGAACAAGACCAGCCAAGTGGAAGAGATATACAGTAACTTCAGAGCAATGTGAGAAGCACTGAAAAGCATTATGAGATTGTGGGGAAAAGAGCTGCGAGGCTATGGGAAGGGAGGGGGTGATCAAAGATGAGGAAATGATCCTTAGATAGGGTAGAGGAAGAAGTATGCTCCAGACAGAGTGAAAGGATGTGCAGAGGGAGAGAGGTGCTTGGAAGTCATGAGAGTTCAGCTGGGTTGGAGGCCATAGCTCAGGGGCAAGCTAGAGAAGCTGAGGCAGGAGCTGGGAACCTCTGCTTTATCTTTTTTCCCTTCCAATACAGAACTATGGCCTAGGATTGGAACCATGTTCTAGAAAGATGGCTTCCAGAGACTCTTTGGGAACATTTGTGGAAAGAAGCCAGTTAGGAGGGAGGGCCCCATTTGCCTGGATTCACCGTTATTCCCCCATCTCCAAAAAAGAATTGCAAATTCTACAACAAAAGGAGCTATTTCTTAGTATTCTTTTATGTTCTTCGGGCTTTAATACAGTACTACGGGGCTTCCCTGGTGGCGCAGTGGTTGAGAGTCCGCCTGCCGATGCAGGGGACATGGGTTCGTGCCCCGGTCCGTGAAGATCCCACATGCCGCGGAGCGGCTGGGCCCGTGAGCCATGGCCGCTGAGTCTGCGTGTCCGGAGTCTGTGCTCCGCAACGGGAGAGGCCACAACAGTGAGAGGCCCGCGTACCGCAAAAAAAAAGAGAGAAAAATACAGTACTATGTACAGTAACTTTATCTGACAAATGGTTGTTATGTATTTTTTAGGTCAATGAAAGTAATACATTGCCTCTGGTTGCTACCTAGCACTGCTTTGTAGCCTAATAATTGAAGCTAATGTAATTATTTAGAATACCTGGGAAGCTAAAAAGAGAAGTGGCCTCTCTGGGATAATTTCTACTTTCTTGTCTCCCTGGATAATTTGAGGGGTGGGATGGGATACAGTTGGCTAACCATTTTGAGTCTGTACAACAGGATACATTACATTTGACTTGATTAATATAACTCAGCAATTATCTAATGAGTCCTACTGTGGCCTATGCATTATGCTATGTTTGATACGGAAATACAGATATGAGTAAGGAACACTCTCTGCTCTTGTGAGCTCATATTGGGTACTGTAGGGGGAAATAGACATTTTAACTTCGGTGTAATAAAATCTGTTCACGCTACGTTAACCATATGAACAAACTGCTGTGGGAAATAGAGAAAGGTGACAAAATAGCTCATAAGGTTGTTGTGGGGATTTTAAAAAAAGTTAATATATGTGTAAATGAAAAATAATGTCATAGTTTTAGCTCTGATTATTACTCAGCAAACCCTGCATTTATATTGGTGTTGGCGATCGTTTGCAGAATATGCAGCCCTAGCCTTTCAGGAGTTGCTAGTTCCTCTAAGCCTAAGACTTCTTTAGTCCGGCTGAACCAAAAAGAGTTTCCGGATAGTTATGCAGGTCTGGAGGCGGGGGGAGGGGGAAGGAGGATCCCACAGCGCCTGCGAATCTGAGCTTGTGGAGGCGGTTATACTCGGCAGATTACGGCAGGGGGCGGGCCCCAAATCCCCATGTGGTCCCGACATCATTGACATGGCGGAATCCCCCATCTAACCCTCCTGGTAGTTATTTGAGCGGCGGCGGCGGCCGGAGGACAAGGAGAGCGGCGGCTGCAGCAGCGGCGGGAGCTGCGAAGGGGCGGCAGGGATTCTCGGGGCTGGCTGCTGGGAAGGCGTGGGAGACCCGGTGTGTGGCGCGCCCGGAGCCCCGCGTTTCAGCCCGAGGGAAGGTAAGGCATGCAGGAGCGGGAGAATGCGGGGAACCCGGACCCCGAGTCTCAGCCGCCCGGTCACGGCGCGCTGGAAAGCCCCGACCGGACGCCGAGTCCGCCAAAGTGCGTTCCTGTCCCGGAGCGCTCCGGGCGCAGCGGGCTTCCCGAGGAAAACTTGGCGCCAGAGTGCTGGGGCGCTCCGCGCTCTTCTGGGCACCCCGGGAACACGGGGCCCGGGAGCGGGGGTCGGCCAACGCTTTGGGGCCGCGTCTTACTGGGCTCCGGGCCCCCGCTCGTCCCCCCAGCTGGCCAGGGCTTGGAGGAGGGAAAGAAACGGGTAGATTCTTGATGGAAGAAAAAATCTGGGCAGTGGTTCCCGGGTTCTCCCTCCCCCCCCCCCCCCCGCCCTCTCCCCGTCGCCCTCCCAGGCCTTCCCAGCAGATTTTGTCCGAGGAATCCGCTCCCCCTCCCGGAATCTCCGCTGCAGGAACGCTGCCCGGGAGGGGGAGGGCGGGCGGAGGGGCCGAGGAATCTTCGACGTGTCACTTTCTGAGGCTGTAGATTTCCATATGGTGGAGGGGAGGAGGGCGGGTGTGCGAAGTGGGGCTGGAAGTTGGGGCCGCCTCTCCGCGCCAGGCGGGGCGGGCCGGGACCTCCGACCCGGGGATGCTCGCGGGGAGGGTCCCGAGCCCGCGCCGGCCCCCAGCCCAGGCCAGGCCTCTCAGGGACACTCCCCGCCTCGCCGCTGGCCACCTCCGTGCGCGCCACGTCCTCCCTCCCCGTCCTGCCCCCCGGGCTCCCCCCGGGCTGGGGGCGGTAACCGGCGGCTGCGGCCGGACTCGGCGAGCAGGCGGCTGGAAGCTCGGGCGGGGGAGTGGGGCGCGGCGGGAAGGAGCGGGCGACCGGGTGTGTGGGCCAGCGTAGCTCCGGTCAGTCGGTCACCCCGAGGGGCGCCCGGGCCGGGGTGGGGCCGGCGGGCGGAATCCGTGCCCAGAGGCGACCGGGAGGGGCCGCGCGGACCGTCTGGTGCCCGCGGTGGGGCGGGGGCCGGCCGGCGTGGGAAGGGCCTGTCACTCTGGGCGGAAAGTGGGGCCTCGGGCTGTGCCCGCGAACTTTCCCAAAGGCCCGGTCCCGGCGCCCCGTGGGAGCCCGAGCACCCGGGCCCGGTGTCTCTGGAGACTGGGTTGGGCCGCCCGGAGGCGCCGTTGGCCGGGAGGCTTCCAGGAGTGCGCGGTTGGAGTTGGAGCTTTTCGAACCTCAATTCCCACCCTTCTATCCCTGACGAAGGGAAGCAATGGCATTTTATCCAGACAGTGCCGTTTGCGGACTTACTTAAAAGTTAAAACTTTTTATATTTTATATTCTCATCAGTCCAGCGTGTTCTTGAAACAAAATTTGGAATTTGGCCGCGACGGGCCAACGCTGGGGCCCCAGATCCACACGTTTCTCTCTCCATCCCTGTTGGTTTCTAGTCTTCCTCCCCATCTTCCATCCAGGGTTAATCATATTTTGGGACAGGCGAGGTCGTTTGTTCGGTGGGCACCCCCTGATTGCTTGTATGTTTATTTTTTAATGTGCAGTTATTTGATTTGAATTTCCTCCAGTTTCCAGGCCCTGGTGGGGAAAGCTAAGGAAGAGGGAATACGCCACCTTTTTTTTTTTTTTTTTTTTTTAATGTGGAGAGAGGTGGGGCATTGGAAAAGGGGAGGCACGGTGGTTGTAGGCAGAGAGTGAGAGGGAGCAGACAGACCCGGAAGAAAAGGAATCTGCTCTGGAATAACACTTTTTTTTTTTTTTTTTTTTTTGGAGGCTTCTGGCCTCGGGCAAAAATGCACCGCTCTGTTCTCATTTCTACTGCCTGAGTTGCTCTTCACTCTCAAGTTAACGCTGTGACTCTGGGGCCCTGGACAACGCCCGGGGGAAGAGACCCGCAGCCACAGCCAAGAGCAGCCCGTGGCCCTGGTTTTGTGCCTTGCATGGGGCCCCGTGGTTCTCCCTGATTGGAAGCGGCCTCTGTGGAACCAGCGTTCAGTAAATTTCTTGGCTCCCGGGGAGCAGCTATTAACGAGGGTAAAGTCTTTGGGCATGCTTCTGGTCCTGCAAGGGGACTCCCCCCTATAAGGGTGTAATTCTCACTTTGTTTAGACGCTAGAGGGTCACCCACAAGCTGGCTAAGAATGAGGCATAGCTGGTAGAAAGAAAAAGTCTCTAAAAAATGGTACTTAGACTCGTATGTGCTTTTAAAGTGTTTTGGCTTAAATGCTTGTGAGAGAAAAAAATTCTACGTGAAGATAGCGTTCATTTTAAAAGAGATCTTAAAACTGCAAGATACTATCATGGAATAGGAGGTTGTAGCTTCTAATTACAGTATGTACAATATCAGAAAGATATTCCAGTAACCTTTTAAGACAGACCTTATAAATAGCTCACATCAGACCATGGGCTGGCTGTATTGGAGAGCCAGTCTTCCAGGGTTTCTAGAGGAATGCTTGGGATCCGTTAGGAAGCTGGCTGTAGGAGCCTGAGTAGTAGTTTACTCGGTAGGAGTTTGTGCCCCTTTTGCTTAACACTTCATTTTATGTGGTAAAATTTGATAACGTCCTTAGAACTGAAAACCTGAAGAACTTCCCAGCTTTTCAGTTTTAGGAAAATGAGGCCCAGGGAGGGGAAGTGACTTGTTTGGTATTGGCAATCAGAGATTAAAATCCAATACAGAATTGTATTAATAGCTACTCTTTTTTAGCTATCTAATGTGTACTAAGTACTGTGTATTGTGTTTTTTATATATTATCTCATTACAATTCTAATCTTTCAATTTAGGTGATGTTAAGGACATTTTATAGACAAGGCATTGAGGTTCACAGAAATTTAGTAACTTGTGTAAGATTACATAGAATTTTCTTCTGTAATGCAAATGGTTTTATATCTGCTGTCCAGTATGGCAGCCACCAGGCACGTGTAGCTGTTGTACCATTTAAAATGTGGCTAGTTCGATGGAGGAACTGTATTTTAAATTGTATTTACTTTTAATTATCTTAAACTGCTACTTGTGGCTAGTGGTTAGGTACCATATTGGGGATTGCAACGTAGAACTTTCTGACTCTCAAATCTATTCATGTTTATTGCTTATTTATTGCTTTTAAGATCTTGTAATTCAGTTTTCTTCCTTCCATACCACCAGAGGAAGATTATATTCAACTCTTAAGTGGAATTTAAATACTGGATTACCTATAGCTCAAAAACAAGCAAAAAATGTTTTTTTAAAAATACTTGAATGTCATGGTAAAAACTGATAGAAAAAAACTTTGTGACATTTTCTGTTTGATTGAAATAACTGCCTATAGGAATTGCTGAGAAGGTAGTTAGAGCTTCTTGGTTATTTCAATGTAATAAAAGTATAAGTAGGGAGCAGCATGAAAAATCACTGATGGGGAGTTGAAAAAAAATTACCCCTGATATCCATGGTTACCTGTTAATTCGGTGATTCTTTTCAAATGTCTTCATTCAGGTAAATAATATAGCCAAACTATCACTCACTCTTCCTTAACTAGCTGCACAATTAATCTGAAGAATTAAAATCATTGCTTTACTACCAGAGAATGAAATTCAAATATAAAGCACTAGATCTGTCTGTGAATTGGGAAGAATATGTTTAAGATTGAAACAAACAGCAAGAAAGATTCTTTAGGTGGCATATGGTCAAATAGTTTTCTAATTAGTGGATTTAATTTAAATCTGTTACATTTTAGAATTTATTTGGTAGAAGGAATTTCAACAACTTTTTGATTTTATATGAAATAGTGAAAATTCCAACTCATGTTAAAGTAAGCATTCATTTATGTGGATTTCATCCATAAATATCCAGTAACCCAATACCTTGTTCTTTCTGGTTTTTTTTTTATGCATACTGCTTTCAGGAAAAGACAGATGATAAAATAATCTCTTTTTATTAGGATTTTAAGAGCAGTAACTTCCAGATTCATTATAAATATATCTGAATCTGCTGTATCTTTCATAGTTACTGTACTGCTCAGGGATAATTGCAGCTCATAATCCTGACCCTAGAGCATTATATGATCCTGAAAGACCTACACAAGTAAATCAGCTTTAAATTGTTCTATATTATTTTAGTGTTATGTGAATTGCATGGCCTCCAGCTCTGAAAATTATAAATTCAACTAAAGGTGAGGCATCAGTTAGACAATCAGATAGCTGAAAAACCCTTTCATACCCATTCCTGACTATTGGGATCATAGTTATTTTCAAGGAACCAACATAAGAACCATGTTATTGGATTATAGTGTTCTTGTGAGTGTGACAAATATTGGAAACATGATTTAACTCAGGATGTATGGTTCCATTTTTAGGACATCAAGGTGCTTAGTACAAATGAGACGTAATTTAAAAGATAAAGATATCGAAATGATTGGCAAAGATTAGAAATCTTATACCCTCTGGTGCAGGCCACATCTGAGTATGGGTTTGAAATCAGAATATCTTATCTGTCAAGGACTTAGTTTACTTCTTGGCTGTGTGTCCCTGTTAGACTACTGAACCTCTCAGTCTGGGTTTCCTCATTTTAGTATAAGGCGAAAACATCTCACCTGTACCATTTATCAGGTGGTTGTCACAAGGGGTTAATGAGTCAGTGTATGGAAAAGTGTTTAGCAAAGCCTTATACAAACTCCATAGTTCACTATATTCCAAAGTTTAAAAACTGAGCTGTTCTTACAGTATTACTTTGTATGTTTTCAGAGACCTCCGAATTGTGTTTGGCCACTTTGAAAAGTGGTTTATTTTTTCCTTTGTGACGAGTAAATAAAGTTTCAATCTTTAGATAGCAGTTTCATTTTCTCCCTACTCTTAATGTAATAGTTGATCTGTGACCTCTCAAAAGTTGTCTTTCCTTACATGTGGTCCGTAGCTCGTTAGCATTGCTGAAGTGGACAAGGCAGTCTGCTTGATTCAGGGTCATTCTTGAGGTGGAGGGGACAAAGTGCAATCTCTTATTAGAGGAACTTCCAAAGCAATGATAGAGGCATAGGCTTTAGTTCCTGTATATTATCTTAGTAAGCCTGTTATTTGAGCTTTCAATAATTATAGCTGAGAATGGGGGAAAAGAATCATTTTCTGTGTAGGGGAATCTTTGCATCCTACCTCTGTTTTCACTTTAGAAATCACAATTGCCTTTTCTTCACTTTAACAAGGTTAATCCATTCAATGAGAGTTTTTTGTGTTAAGACATTTTCAAGCAAACCTTAATTCTCATCCTTAACAGCTGTTGGGAATGCACTTAGGTGGTTGAGGAGAAGCTTTATTCTTTAGTTGACATTGAATGCCTTTGAATATAGGAAAATATTCATAAGCCCACACTTTTTTTTTTAACCTTAAAATACACAGTATGGTACAGTATTAATGTGTTTTTTAAACGGCAGAGAATGCTTCAATCACTGTGGCTAGACAGAGGCAGGTTTCTGTGGAAGCCAAATATAGGCTCACTTGGGAGGATGACTTGAGGTTGGTACTTGAACTCTTTGCAAGGTACAGCCAATGAGAGGCTGATCTCTAGTCACAAGCTTACCCAGAGGGGAATTGTTTGTGGTGCAGGTTTAGTGTCAAGGATGAGTCCTTGGAGACCAGAGGTATGTGGGTTTGGAATTGGGGGTTGGGAGGTTTTTAAACCACCAGGTATAAATCAGGTAAGATAGACTATAATGATCAACTATTACAGGTGGGGAGGTTTCTCAGTTTAAAAATGGATCAGTCCTTGAATCTCTTTTTGTCCCTAGTTGAGATATGCAAGTTTAGCATTCTGAAACACCTGGATTGTAATTTCATTGGCTGATGAGATGTCTTTGGCAATACTCCCTGTCGGTTCAGTCACTGGCTCCTAATATCTTTTGTTTCTATAATATTACAACTGCTTGTCAGTTTTTAAGTAACTGGAGGGAGGAGATTTTAGTGAGACGGTGTTCAGCAAAAGCTAGCATTATTTGAGATTCTAGTAGGTATCTTTAAAATGTCCCGTGTGTTAAATGATTATGTTTGATTTTAAAATGTAATTTTATTTCATTCACTTGTTTATTGACTCAGGAGGCACTTACTGAGTTCTAAACTGGGTTCTTAATGGCATATTCTTATGCTGTCCTGACTTTTTGGCAAATGCAAGACATTTTTCTGTTTACTTATAGGGGTATTTTGCTCATATTTTTGGAATGTAGTATAGAGAGCTGTGTCTACCACCAGACTCCTAGAGCAGGATGGTGATAACTTCAGTCCTTTGCTCCTTTCTGAAACTTGAGAAATGTTAAAATTGGAGCACCTATAGGCTATGTTTAAAACTAAATTTATGTTAGAATTTTAGGCTTCCGATACTTCCTTGTTTTGACTCTGGAAGATGAAGGTTTTTATAATGGCAACCAGTTAGAAAAATTTGCTTAAACTAAGTTGATATAATACAAACTCATAGTGTTCAATTATGAAAAGCTTTCTGTTGAAATAATTATCCAGATAATTGTCTTCATACATGAGCAAATATAGTATGTTTGAGAAATAATGGTAGATTCTAAAATCCCAGGAAATAACATGATTTAATTTATTCTTAAGGATCTCAGTCAGATTCTCCACAGCTGGTGGAAGAGGGTCTCTGTTAAAAATAACTCCATTGTTCTGGATGTAACTAATTAGGAATTTGCAATTATCCAGGCAAGTCTAGGATAAAGTTTGGCTTCCTACTCTATATGAAAAGGTTTTACCGTAACAGAAGTTTAAATAGATCATAGAGGGAATATTTACCTAATTAGGAGGACAAAACACTTTAAGCACCTTGGAAAAATCAATTTACTTAAAAGCAGTGTAAAACTGCAGTATGGGTTGAAGCTAGTTCTCCTAGTGCGCTTTTTCATAGAGGTGCAGGACCGCCATGAAATACATGTCAATTTATTCAGTGCTATCACATGAACTAGGAACAGTTTACCAGCAAAAGTTAGAACTATATTTTTGTATGCAAAATAAATCACAACAATAAACAAATATCCACCTCCCCATCTCACCCCACCCCCACCAATAGACTCCCAAATATGCCTGTTGATTTGTTTTGGCGGTTTTCTGTTGCCATTTGTTTTGCTACTTGCTGTCTCCTGTAAGCACTTGATGGCAGATTGGTAAGAGCAGGTGTTAAAGGTTTAAGGACATCATTATTGCTTTTAGCTGCCCATCTCCTCCTCCGTGAGTTTGGGCAAAGTTGTGGAAACTACTGCCAGTGGTATTTAGGTGAGCTCATTACACAGCCTCGTCTTCTGGTTTACTAAAGCAAGACCTTCTTGTTCCAGGTACTGTGTGAACTGACCCATAAGAAAGGTAAATTTCCTTTAAAATATCTCAAGTATTTGCATCCACTTACTCAGACATGAGATTTTCAAGTATATGACTTTTTAGGGTTCAGATTGACAAGTTTTTATGGTACAAGTTCTAAGTGTAGGATCATTAATATATTTTTAGGGTATTCTCCTTTTTCTCTTATATTTTAAAGTGTTATTTTTAAACACATTTTATATTTTCTATTAAGTCATTTAAGAGGAAAATACTAAATGTCTTCAGATATTACTGTTCCTGATTTTTCTGTTGTGGTTTTTCTTGTATCAGGAAAAAAAATTTAATTTAGGGTAATAAAGGTAAACATTATTCCGAATTAGTGAATCAGAGAATACTTAAGAGTATATTGAATTGGAACACCAGTGTATTGTTGTTGGGAATGTAAAAAGGTGCAGCTGCTGTGGAAAACAGTTTTGCGGTTTCTCAAAACGTTAAATATATAATCGCCTAGCAATTCCATTGCTAAGTATGTACCCAAGATAATTGAAAGCAGGGACTCAAACAGATACCTGTACACCAGTGTTTATAGCAGCATAATTTAGAACATCTAAAAGGTGGAAACAACCCAGGTGTCCATTCACAGATGAATGGATAAACAAAATGCGGTGTGTACATACAGTGGATTATTATTCAACTGTAAAAAGGAATGAAATTCCAGTACCTGCTACAAGATGGATGAACCTTGAAAACATGCTGAGCGAAATAAGCCAGACACAAAAGGACAAATATTGCCTGTTTCTACTTATGTGTGGTACCTGGAATAGGCAAATTCATAGAGAAGAAAGTAGAATAGAGATTACCAGGAGCTGGGGAAAGAGGAATGGGTGTTATAGTTTAATGGGTACCGAGTTTCTGCTTGGGATAATGAAAAAGTTCTGGAAATGAATAGTGGCGATGGTTATACAATATTGTGAATGTACTTAATGCCACTGAACTGTACGGCTAAAAATGGTTAAAATGGCAAATGTATGTATATTTTATCACAATAAAAAATTGAAAAAAATTGAAGGAGATTTATTCCACAGGATTTCAGCTTGCCTCTGTTTGCTCCCCCTTGGTCTGCTCCATGTTGGTGTGTAGATGTTTCCCCGCCCTCCCCACCTCCCATTACAGAGTAAACGGAGATTCTCCTAGGCCAGTTTTGGAGGTCAGAGTTTCCTTATTTTATTAACTGAGTTGAATTTAAGAGGAGACTATTTAAAAGTAGGAGATCTCTGGAGGGAAAAGAAAGATATTTTAACATTTAGATGAGCCAGGTAGTTTATTAGTATCCACAGACCACATAGGCACATAAAGGTAATCTATCCTGAATTTCACTGTGAGTCATCCAAAAACCAGAGAGTAGGATGTACAATTAGACCTGTCATATTTTCTAACCTTTAAACCTTTTTTTCCCCCCCAATTTTGTCATCTTCAGTACTTTAGGGAAAACTTTGATTTCCACTTAGAGAAAGGGTCTAAGTCATCTCAGTACTTAGTGTTGGAAAAGCATTCGGTGCTAACATTCTTCAGTTTGTTAGACCAAAACTTATTGGGAGGGGATAGAGTGAAAGCAAGCAAGCATGTAGTATTGTTTTATTCATCTGAACTTGCCTCTAGCACCTAATAATTTCATAGTGGTGACTTTTCTCTGAGTGTCGGTGTCTTGTTTCTTTTTTTGCTTCTGAGGTATTGATGTTGAGTTTGTGCAGATCACTTACGAAAAGATGGGGCAGGATTTTTGTTAAGTGATTGGATATAAAGCTTAAACGTCAGATGTAAAGTGCATGTTAGGAATACTGAAAATATCAGGTAAAAATTCAGATAGAAAGATTTAAGTTTACATACAAATAAGTTCAAGGAAAAATGATACCGTATACTGTGAAATATTTGCCGTCCATAATAGTTCATTAATTCCTGAACTCCCAGAAAACAGTATAAAGTCGCAAGGGTATGATGCTAGTGTGTCTGCATGCTTTGCCATCTATAAGGGTATATTTTCTTTGCTGTATGTGTAAACGGCTTTCATACCATAGCAGGTCATTTTTGTGGCCTAGAAATTACTCTAGAGATAGGATCATTACGAACTGATTTCAAAAGGTACAGAGAGTCACAGTCTCTTTATATCTGGTAGAGATATGAGGAATTAAAACACCATGTTCACAGAGCGGTCTTCACTGATTTTTGACCTACTCAAAAGAAAAGAGTGTCTCATTCTATTTTGCATATACTCATTTTGTTCCAGAGCCATGATTTCAGGTAATTTATCATTTTCTTTAATTTCTTCTGGCACTGTTTCTATACTTTTCAGAACACTTGTCCTTTTCAGTGTTGTCTGATTGTTTCCTTGTCACTCTTACATGAGTGTAAGGATATTTACTGATTTAACTTAATGTCTTTGATGGTGAGTGCATAGTAAATGCTCACTGGATGGATGGATGGATGGAGAGACAGATGAATTCCTAGGTTGAATGTGCCATTTAAACTTAGTACCTCTCCTCAGGTGCTCAAGTCATTATTTCTTCTGCTGAAGTTGATTTCTTTGAAGCATGGGCCATGTTACAGGCATTTTTGTGTTTCCACAGTTTTCCTGAAAAGTTTTTTTTTCTCATGGTAGGGATCTAATAAATATTAAACAAAACAAAGGCATGAGTCACCTTCAGTGCAAACCTAGCCTTTCATTTACTGTTATTTTAAAGAAACAAAGTTCTCCAGAGAATACGTGGACTTTTTTTAGGTCTGTATCAGATCACTAATTGATTTTGAAAATACCAATAGAATAAATAGCTTATATTTCTGTTCCCTAAAAATGTGGACTTCAATTATGTATGTTTTGCTTGTCTATTGGAGTCAGTTTGGGAATTATAAATTAAGAAAATTATTTTTTGAAAAAGGTGACTTTTCAGAGATCTGTGGTAGTTTAAAATGATCTTTTATAGGGAAATTCTAGAAGGGAGGCATTAAGGGACAGAAAAACAGCAACAACAATAACAACAACATATGTCTTGCTGAGATGGTGGGGGTCCAGCAGAGAGAGTTGATTCTGCTGCACTGGTGGCCAGAGTGTTCAGTGCTAAACTGAACCCTGGAGAAAGGGTCAGAGGGCATGTCATGGAAACCTGAGGAGAATGACCTCAGCCACTTGAAGGTGGAAGTAAAGCACGCCTGAGAAGAGAGGACTTTCTTGGAGCATTATAGGGGGTGGAGGGTGCATGTGCTCTTATTTATTACGTCTGGGGTGGGATCAGAAATCTTTATTAGATGCTTCAGGTGAGTGATATGATCAGACAAGTTTGGGAAACCCAGTCTTGGGGACTCAGCCCTCTTGGTAATCTGTCCTTTTAAGGTTTTTGACCTGATGGCTGGAAAGAACTGAGGTGAGAGGAGTAATTAGGACACCAGAAGACTCTAGTTAGGACCTAGGGCAGAATCGAAGGTCTCCTCAGAAGAATTTAACGTCGTATTCTTCAGGATAAAGTGATAACCAGCTCTTAGCAGTTCAGTATAGAAACAAGGACACTTGTCACTTGTGCACTAAACTTCCAAACATTCTAACTGCAAGTCGGATGTAAAATATAACAGTGACCAGCAATTGTTGAGCACCTACCATGTGCCAGGCACTTGCATATATATATATGTATATATTCATTCATTCTTCCATATTCATTAAACTATGAAAGGTAGGTATTATTTCTGTTTTTCTATGTGTTTCCACCATCTACCGCAGAAGCCAGAACATACCTGCTGCCCTATAAGTGGTTGTGAACTAAGACTAGAAGACATGCTCAAAAAGGTTAAAAAGATCACCTAGATTGACTCCAAAACTTCTTTCCAGCTGTATCACACTGCTGCTTTAATAGTTCACATTAAATGTCTTAATTGTATATCCAGACTTGGAACAGTGTCTATTTGTGTTCCCAAGTAGCTGATGCTAAGGCTAAGTATTCGTTGAATGCTTTCCATGTGTTCAACCTGTCTATGGTCCAGAAACCTAAAATTTTCTTTCGAAACAATAATAATAATCTGGACATCTCCCAAGAGGGAGATTTTCCTAGATTGTTTTCTGTAAAAGCAACTTAACCTTGGAATGAGAGAAACCAGAGAATAAAAGTATACTTCATAGACAGTAATATATAAGAAACTCAGTATAGTGAATGGGAAAAATCTAGAGCAGTTGGCTAAGAAATGGTAATGAAGTTTTACCTGACTGAGACATTTGAAAAATTCTATGAAAGAGAGTCCTTTTCACTCAGTGGCAGTACAGTTTTGTTCATCTCGCATTCCCTCTCCTCAGTGCCTTTCATTTAAGTTCATTTATATAGGGTAAGATCCTGTACTTAAAATTTGCACCTGGAAAAGCAAGGCCTCCCATGCCTGATACTAATCCTTTCTGTCCTTTTAAGGCTAATAGTTTGTGGTGTTTGGGTTGCACCGAAGGCTGCCACGGGGACAGGATGAGCTCAGAACTGATTAGAACGTGTCTCATCTCTGCATGCGCAAAGAGCAGCTCCCGTGGTGAATAAGAGGTGACCTCAGGATTCATAGGAGCCCTGTGCTTTCCCAGACGGCCCGGGCTAAACCTGGGGAGCTGGCAGCCCTAAATGCTTCCTTTGTTAGAAATTATTGAGTTCCCTACTCCATCTTTAGAGAGTGAGTTTACTGAAGGTGAGTTAAGGACAAGGCTTTGAAGTGGGACCTGACTTGCTTTCTCTCCCTGTGTTTGTGTGGGGCGGTGTGAATGAAGACACCAATGAAGGCGCAGCGCCCAAGGTGGTGTTACCTAAACACTGATTCTCACTGCTTCACAAAAATGCTGCTCATGGTCTGGAGGAGCTGTGTGCTTCCCTGGGGATTGTGTTTCCACAGAATGGTGAGGGCTGTTAGAACAACCTTCTCTTGTTTCTCAAAACTTCTGCCCAGGAGGGAGGCTATAAATGGTAAAATGTTCACGACGGGTTGCCACCCGAGAGAAGGGCTCCCCAACACTGGGCTGCCCATGGCCCTCCCCTCGTTACAGCTGGGGGCCGGGAAGCCTTTGTCTTTGTCTTACAACCCAGCTTTCAGAGCTTGCTGGCGGTGATCTTCATGACACAGAGTACCATAGGATCTAACTAACTTTAAAAAATTGTTTAAATTTTTTTTATTGAAGTATAGTTGATTTACAATGTTGTGTTAGTTTCAGGTATACAGCACGGTGATTCAGTTATACCTATGTATATATATATCTATTTTTTTTCAGATTCTTTTCCCTTTTAAGTTACTACAAAATATTGAGTATAGGTCCCTGTGCTATACAGTAGGTCCTTGTTGGTTATCTATTTTATGTATAGGAGTGTGTGTATGATGGAACTAACTTTTAAGAGCACTTAATTTTAAGACATCTATTTTATACCTTAAGATGTAAAGAAACTAGTTTTTTTTTTTTTGTAGGCACTGTAAAAAAGGAATATGTTTTAATTTTAGGATTTGAGCATTTTAATTTGCTAAAGTTTGGTTTAAATTGCTTGGGTCCTCTTCTGTCTAACCCTTCATTCATTTTTACCATCGTCACCTGAAGGTAGAGATTTACTTAACTTTGGATAAGAGATACTAAAATTGCCCATGTGTACACTCATGTTCAAGGAAATTATGAAATCAGTAGTTTTGAGCCTCCTAGAAAGGAAGTAAGTTCAATTTTTAAAATACTGTCCTTTTAAAATTATGTATTTAACTATTTAATGAATATTCCTCATTATTTATACTTAGTGCATGAAAATACTGGAAATGGGTATCCTTGTTGTTGTGCCACAGGTAAAGACTGGTAATTTCCAAACCCCTAGCTATATCCCTGAGTTCTAGACCTGTATATTCAACTATAGATATCTTTTTTTTTTTTTTGAAAGGGAACTTTATTTTTATTTATGGCTGTGTCGGGTCTTCGTTGCTGTGCGCAGGCTTCTCATTGCAGTGGCTTCTCTTGTTGGGTAGCATGGGCTGTAGGTGCCCAGGCTTCAGTTGTTCTGACACAAGGGCTCAGTAGTTGTGGCTTGTGGGCTCTAGAGCGCAGGCTCAGTAGTTGTGGTGCACGGGCTTAGTTGCTCCGCGGCATGTGGGATGTTCCCGGACCAGGGCTCAAACCCTTGTCCACCGCATTGGCAGGCGGATTCTTAATCACTGCACCACCAGGGAAGCCCATCAACTGCAGATATCTTTACCTTACTTTCCCACAGGCATTTCAGACTCAATCTGCCTGCTTTTTTTTTTTTTTTTTTAAAGAGGGCTATGGGAAGGGGGAGAAGAAATGGATAATAATTTTTAAGGCTTGTATTTTATTTCAGGCTTTAATTAACAACAGATATCTTTAATTTACCATAAAATTTCTTTATTAATGAGAAGTTATTTCCAGGTTTATTTGATTTTGACATATTCTAATCTTGCTATATGGTTACTGCGCTGTAGCTTTAACTGTATCTTAATGATACTGGTGACACTGATAATTTTAAAACATAGCCTTTTAGATTTTGCCATTTGCTCATTATATTAAATTTAAGCATGGTAACAATGTCACTTCCTATTTATGTTTTACTTTCCAATTCTCTTAGTTCAGTTTTCTCAGGAGTTCAAACCTATTAAGGCATAGCAGTTGGCTAGTAAGAGAAAATTGAGAATACAAATAAATTTTTCACTAGATTACATTAGCTGCATTTTGTTTGGAGTAATTTTAGGCTCCAGGTGTTTGCCATTAACGTTCCAGTTTTGCAAGTTTTCCTTTCTTGCTTTTGTGAGAAACAGGGATTGTAGGAGGGAGTAGAGGATAGTAGGCCAGGGTTTGGGAAGGATGTAGTACCAACAGAGGTGAGTGGGTTTGTTCCTATTATGTTTTACATGGGATGATAGGTTTTCCAAGTTCTAGTTTCCACTAAGTTACCTGTGAGTTCAGTAGAGGGGCAGTTCTAGTCTGCTGTCAGATATTCTGCTTGGTAGATTAATGAAGAACCTCTTTTAAAGTGTTTTTTTTTTTAAACACAGATTGCTGTATTTGTATATCTTTAATAAGTGTGCATTTTGGCCAAGAGGTAACTTTTTCATACCATTTTTCATGAAAAAGCATAAATACTTTTCTAGAAGGTTTAATTGCAAACTTTGTTAGATTAAAAGGAAACATCTTTTTAGAGGAACCATTCTTCTTGGGAATTCTTTAGTCCTTGTCTGTAAATAATAGCAGATTATCACATACCGTTTTCATATTTGGGGGGCATGGGAAACTACTCACTTAACTTGGAACTAATATTTTGGGTAAGAAGGTAAATCTTCAGTCATCATTTATAGTGGGATGATTGAGCCCCTGTGCTCTGGAAACTGAGTCCTGAGTTTGAGAACCCAGATTTGTAACTGCAGATTTGAAACTCTGACTTTGGTTAATTACTGAATCTTGGTGGCTTTGTCTGTTAAAAGGAATTGTTAGGGCTGTTTAGCTGGGTGTGGTGCTTCATCAAGTGCTCAGCAAGTGAGAGCTGCTGTTTTATTATTTTATTTTGTTCACTGATGACAGACATTTAATCGCTGGACATACTTCTTAATGGGGTGATAGTTATTTAAAAGCATTCCCCTGTTACTTGAGAAGTGTATATGAATACAAGCCTTGCCATCGACTCCTTGAGTGTTCTTGTTCAAGTGGCATCTTTGTAGCTCATCTCCAAAGTCACACTTGAGCTGTTAACTTAGTAAGGTAGTGTTGGCATAAAATGGTAATATATGTGAGAGGCACTTTGAGCAGGGTGAGGGTGGGGAAGCATATCTGAATGCCAAGAAGTACGTACTTAAACAAGTGCTGATTCTACCAGTATTTTTCTTCTTCCCTGCCCCCTCAAAGAAAGGTTGTCTCTTTTTAAGTAGGTGTATGACAGCTCTGCTTCCTCTCCCAAGTCTAGGATCAAAGGAGAGTTGTAATAAAGGAGAGTCACTTGCTCCCATTCCCTCTCCCTTTTTTGTGGATGTTGTTCTAACCGTTTTTAAGAGGGAAGATCAGGCCTTGACTTTAGTGGGCGAAACCATGGGGGCTCCAAGACCTGCCTTTCATCTCTGGGTCATCACCTCAAATGGTGTTCTTCATCTCTGTAGTAATGGCATAAAGACACCACTGCTGGGGAACGGCGCACTGCAGGCTAATACCTTGCTGTCTTTCTGGAAATCTTAGCTACCTTTGCTGCTCGCTGTTACGATGCTCATTTCTTTAGAATAACATAGGCTATTTGGCAGAGATGCCATGACTAGAGTAGTCTTCTCTGCTTTGGCAGTGCCTAAGTCTTACCAACTTCTTATAAATTGGAAGGCTAGCTCCAGAAAAAGTAAAAGAAAAACAAAACTGAATTTTAGCTGGTTGTTTACTGGCAGGGTTGTTCTAGACATAAACACAGTTGAATGGAAAGGATAGTAGGGATTGGAGCCTGACTTGCTCCATGAGAGTGAATGAGCCAGTGTTAAAGCTTAACGTTGGAGAAAAAACCAACGTTCACTGTTTTAAAAAACAAAACAAAACAAAACCCCAAATTAGGCAGTCATTGCAGGCTAACCAATGAAAATTAAAGGTCAGTTTCTTCAGTGCGGCACCTCAGTGCATGCCCCAGGCGGTGTTAATAATGGCAATCCTATTATTTTCTTGCAGTAGGCAGGAAATGCTGTCTACACCCATTAGATTTGTTTGAGTGGCCCCTGGCTGGAAATGAAGAAAATTTAATTTTCTGACTTGCTAGGAGGAAAAAAAATCATGCAGTGCTGCACGGAGGTTGATTTGGGGGCTGGAATAAGAAGTGTCATTTAAAAAAACTTGATGTTATTAATCTCGATGATAGGGATGTTTGGCCCTTATCCACATTGAAATCATGAATGGACTTATATGCAAGTTATGTGTGTAGGAAACCTTTCTGAATATTGTCAGCACTGGCTCAATTCTGGACTTTTAACCACATGTTTGCAAACTGCCTAATTCCTCGCATATCCCACTGGCTGCTGGAAACTTGCTTGAAGGAAGGCTTTGTCACAGGGTTTTTGTTTTTGTTTTTTTTAGAAGATTAATTTGCTTTCCAAAAGCAGCATTCATTTTGGAGAAATTTGTGTATTCATTAGGGCAGTCAATTACTTTGTAGTTTCAATAGCAAGAAGAAAAAATTGCTATTAATTAATGTTACAGAGAAAGTATGTGAACCTGTCCTTGTCTTTCAGAGTTACATTGGTTAATCTCGGCTCACTTGGTTTCCACTACTTTGTGTCCTTTTATTCAATAATGAAATCTTTTAAAATATGTTTTTTTTAAAAATCAGGTTGCTTTTCCTCTTACATCTTTACATTTTTTTAATGAGTCAAAAGATCTTTATTGCTATTTTGATGTTTGATTTATTGGGATGTTCTGTTACAGATTCTCAGTTGGTATATAATTCATTTTTCTAGGACAATATCAGGTTTTCCCATGAAATACGTAATGAGAGAAGGGTCTTAAGTTGAAGGGACTTGCTTAAAATCATAGGAGTAGCCAATGCTAGAAGAAGCAAATGTTTCAGTCTTTGTGTGCAGAGGAGGAAAAAGAAACCATTCTATTTTAATGGATCTGTAATTCATATCGAATAGGACCTCTTGTGTTACTTCAGGTCATTGTTTTCGTTTTGCATTGACTATACACTTAGATATTTTTCTTTGTTTCCCGAAATGCCGCACTGGAAAGATGTTTCTAATATCTTCATAGGGAAGACCAGTGAATCAAGGGAGTTTTTAGGAGTATTGTCCTTTCTTTTTGTCTTAATTCTTAAAACCTTTAGCAGTTTGCTTCTACTGGAAAGTTTGCTTTCCATCTTGTCTCTGACATTTTGCTTCTGGTTGTCATCATTGTGAACATTTTTCATAATGTTTATTTTCCTCATTTATTCATCACCATAAGTACAAGAAGAAGCAAAGCATGGGATTCTTGATTTTTGTAGTAACCGTATTATATGTGTGTTGTGTAAAATACATTTTGGCGATAGCACATGACATGGTACATACTTGGGGGGACTTTTTAAAATCCAAATTTATATTTCATTTATAAAAGAAATGGTACTTTCTAGAAGCCTTTTCTGTAGTAAGGGTCCCAGTGGATTTTTTTTGACGCCTCTGAGATTAGTCCTCCTTAAGATTCCTGACGGTGGTTGCACCCCATGGTGTGGGGAATTTGAAACTTACATATAAAAACAGTTAAAAGGCTTTGGAAAATTTCATGTGATATTGGGAGTCAGATGTTTTGATCTAAAAAATTGTTTGCTTGATTGGGAATTTAGGCTTGAAATGTTTGTACGGATTGTTAACTGGCTGGCTGGAATCTGTTATAGACTGGCTAACCTATTTGAAATATATCTGGTGTATTTAAGTTTGACAAGAAATCAGGGCAAAGATACAATTTAGGTGTTATTGTTTATTTTTCTAAGTCATTAACGCGATTCATGTTTTGCCATGGAAAAGTAATCATTGAAAACACTACACCTGATAGCCTGTATAAACTTGCTTAACCTTTATTGAGCGTAACGATATTTTTTCCAGGATGCTGACCGGATGATTGCATATAAGGATGTTTATCTATAGTCCAGTGAATTAAAACCTTTAGAGAAATAGAGGGCATGTATCGTTTATTCCTAGCGTTGTTCTTTTGAATGATTTGGTTAGTCAGAGCCTTCATTTTGAAATGTTTCAAACCAGTTAGGCATCTTTTGACCTAGATCTTCCAGCCTTCAGCTTTAAGGAATACATACTTGGATTTGCAAGAATGTGAAGATTTAGCTAGGTAGTCGATTCCTGTTAGCTGTGAGAGGGCTTAGGCCTCAACTGACTGCTGTTTACTAGATACTTGTTTTTTCGCAGAATGTTCTTCCATCGTGAAGAGAAGACTCTCATAATGAACCCTCATAGTGAACCATTAAATTCTCTAATGTTCTCTCATGATTCTCATGACTCAATCTTGTCATGAACCTCTGAATAAGTATAAGTAATGGAAGATGGTAGGTTTTAGTTTGAAATGATAGATTCTTCTTTTAGATGTTGGTCGGTCCCCTTGCCCGGGGGTAGGGGGTGGTAGTGCTATATGTTCACAGTTGTAGGTGCCTGCAGATGAGAATTGGTGGTGGTGAAGGACAGGCAGAGGATCAGGCATACTTATGAGTTGGACCCACACCCAGGCTTTCCCTTGAGTCCCCCAGGTGATGAGGCTGAGTTCCTACTTTGGTGAGAGAAAACCCTAACAGCCCACTCCACACTTTTCATTTCTCCTTTAGAAGTAGAAGGTTGTAGGAACCAGTGAGTTGTATGAACCAGTACCTGAAGCTTAGGGAGCCTTCAATTCAATCAGAACTAGTTTTTGTTTGTGTCTAGCTATAACGGTGTGGCAAGGAATGGAACAGGGAGACTTCTAATTCCTCTTCATCTTCTCCACTATTATAGAAATTCCATGAGGGCAGGGACCATGTCTTTCCTTTTTTCTTTATACGGTGGCAGACAGTAAGTGCTCAGTGTTTATTGAGTACATGACTTAATGACTGAGCAAAGCATAATGTTTTGATACTGAGGTAACGTGTGTTTGAACCACGAGGAAACTTGTTTGATACCAGTTTTCAAGCCCTGTTCTAATTCTTGGAAGAAATATGGGATTTTCAATTTAAAATAACTGATACCTGAAAATAAGTGAAGACTGAAAAATGTTGGGTGTTCAAAGATAGTGAAGAACTATTTGTCTTGAAAGTAACAGAAACACTCAAACCAGCTTAAGCAAAAAAAGGCTGGAATCAGTGGAAATGAGGGCAGTGTCTCTGGACCTTGTGAAGTCTTGGAACCCGCTCTGGGAAGTCACTGGGAGCCAAGGCTGCTTCTCTTCCTCTTTCCCTTCTTTTTTTCTTTGATACTTCTTCTTCTGTAGAGTCCATCTTCTATAAATGCTGGATGCTTCTAAACTCATAAAGTTTTTATCAGTTTTTATTTTTCCTTCCAAAATACTAGTCTACACATTACTTTTTAGTAATGAATTGAAGGTATGGGTGGTAGAAAATCATAATTTATTTTACTTATCAGAATGGCTGCCTGTTAGGGATACTGAGAAAAGTGGGTGCATGAGGTCATCAGGCTGGTAGTCGAGATTTAGTCTGTGCAGTTTTACTTCCTTTAACAGTTTCTTATGCATGCAAAAAAAAAGGAGGTGTCCTGAAGCTGGTGACCTGTTGGCATTACCGGGAAGAGCCAGCCTCTGTTCTCTCTCTTCCACATTCTCCCTTGCAGGCTGTTTGTAAATTTGTTCTTTTTCTTTTCTGGGCTTGGCAAGTTGCCTCATTCTCCCACTCCCTTGTCCATGCCTGTTACCTGTCTCTTAGTACCCCAGTCATCTCCTACTTTTCTCCTCCCTGAAAGTCGGATTTTTCTCTTTATCACCATTTGATGATTCTTTAAGCGTTATGATTGATAATTTGCAATTTGAGCAGAGCTGATTTTCTATATAGTACTTCTAAGTACTTTTCTGACTTTGCCTAACTGTTCATTCATTCATCTTTCTCTCATTTTGACTTTCCTGAAGCCTGTATATCACTGAGAGAAAATACAATCTTAAGTAAGGGAGTAACTAATAGAGGTCAGATTGGAAGGAGAACGAATGGAGAATTAAGTGAATTTAGGAAGAGTCAGAAAAGAGTTTCCCGCTTTAAAACACGAGCTGTCTGTGGCTCCTGTAAAAGAAGTGCAGTTTTGCTGTAGGAGCTGCTGCTGCGCCATCGCGTTTGCTCTTCTAGCTCCTTCAGATTCCTCTTTTGAATGACCCATTGCCATTCCTTGTTTGCTTGTATCTTTTGCTCTCTTCCTTGTTAAATAGTTTCTTTTCTTGTTAAATACTTTGTAAGAAAGCCTTGATTTTTGTGTATTTTCCCCATTTTTCTTCAAAGGTTCCGTAGTTCCTTAAAACTTAGTCTTTTCTTGCAGTCTGTTTTTTCACCAGTCACCTCTGTCACCTCAAAATGTCTTCACAAAGTCCTGCTTTTCCTTGTACCTCTTCGTCTTGTTCAGAATCTTGCAGCTGATTCCTCTCCTCCTACTTCATTCCTCTCAGCAGTTTCCTTTGATGGTGATACTTGCCTTGGAATTTCTGCTTGAGCCTCTTAAACCCTTTGGGAAAGGTAATTTTGTCAGCATTCACTTTTCTTTCTTTTCTATTCCAAAAGGCTAAGGACAAAGAATCCTTACGCATTCCTGTGCTGAGGAATCTGCTCTAAGGTTTCTGCTATCATTTTCTTATCAGGGTCTGGATTCTCTGTGAAGGTGCCCGATAAGACCTCCCATCTCTTCCCTGGTCTCAGGGCAGGACACAAGGGTTGCATCTGGAATTGGCTCCAGACACTCAGATACCATGAATTTAATAATGATTACATGATCCTTTGAAGGCAGACTAACAAAAGAGCTTCTCTAAGAGGTTAGCTGGGTAAAATCAGAATGGGATGATCTCTAATGACTTTTCTTGCTCTCTTATTACCAATCTGTGAATTTATCCTCAAGGAAGAGTTCGTCAGAAGGAGAGAACCATCATTCCCCATTTTATATATATTTTTATTTGTAATCTATCTGCAGTTTAATTTTTTTAAATTTTTATTATTTTTAAATTTTTGGCTGTTTTAGGTCTTTGTTGCTGCACGCGGGCTTTCTCTAGTTGTGGCGAGCAGGGGCTGCTCTTCATTGTGGTGCATGGGCTTCTCTTGTTGTGGAGCACAGGCTCTAGGCGCACGGACATCAGTAGTTGTGGCTCGTGGGCTCTAAACCGCAGGCTCAGTAGTTGTGGCGCACGGGCTTAGTTGCTCCACGGCATGTGGGATCTTCCCTGACCAGGGCTCGAACCCGTGTCCCCTGCATTGGCAGGCGGACTACTAACCACTGCGCCACCAGGGAAGTCCTGCAGTTTAATTTTGTATCAGTACTTAGCTACTGTTTACTCATTTGTAAAATTCCTTTTAACTTTGTAAAAACCAGTCTGCTACCAGATAAAATTTCAGATTGTTCAGTTTTAAAATGTTTTACTTAAAAGGATAAGATAGGGGGCTTCCCTGGTGGCGCAGTGGTTGGGAGTCCGCCTGCCGATGTAGGGGATGCGGGTTCGTGCCCCGGTCCGGGAGGATCCCGCATGCCGCGGAGCGGCTGGGCCCGTGAGCCATGGCCGCTGAGCCTGCGCGTCTGGAGCCTGTGCTCCGCAACAGGAGAGGCCACGGCAGTGAGAGGCCCGCTTATTAAATTAAAATTTAATAAATTTAAAAAAGATTGAATATTTGTAGGAAGTCTATAGCCATTGCTGACACATACCTTTCTACTTGTTGTGCTCCAGAGGAAGATCACCAAATTTAAGCCTGTGAGCTTTCAAGTTGCTCTTATTATCAGTGTCATATTACACGAAGTTGGAACTTTTAAGATTCATTATTTTTGGCAGAGATAATGAGAACTTCGATTTTCATTCACTGTCATCATATGTACCTGGCACATAGTAGGCACTCCATTTGGTTTATTGGATGAATAAAGAAAGTGATTCTGCTGTTCAGTGGGATATAAAAAGTCTCTACCAACATCACCGTTGATTGCTCCTGTTGCCCTGTGTATTATGCGACCCCAAGTTTATTGCAGCCTTACAGACATCTCAGTCACTGCAGGTGACAGACTCTTAAACTTTCTGGTGGAGTCCCATGTCTCATTCTTGGCAAACTGAAGTATAAATCAACATATATAGATTTCACTCTAGTTCAGAAATGGCTCTTTTTAGTGAAACTTGCAGAAGGTCCTACTTCCTGCCTGAGAAATAGGGTAATAGGATCACACCCGAAAAAAATGCTGCCTTGTTCAGAAGTGACATGATCTCTGTTCAGTTTGGAATATTGATAAGTGGGCAGATTTATTTGGAAGCACTTTGTTTTTACTACATGTGTAAAACTCCAGGGAACTCTGAATAAGAGATGAGGGGCTCCCTTTTGGCTGTGCATTAGCAACGTGGCGGTTACTGATCTGTCATTTACTTTGAAAAGGAATTACAAAGTTTTGGCCTCCTGCCTGGAGTAGCTCCAGATGGTCAGAAAAGATTTTTGTACTGAAGTCAAAGAGTATGTTGCAGTGATAGAATTGAGCTTGCCATGTTTGTATTAGAACAGGGTCTTCCCACTTCATCCCTCTGCAGAGTTTTTCCTTTCATTTTTTTTTCCCCCCCTGAGGGAGTAAGGGGAAGAAAATGCTGCTTTAGAGTTGTGGAATCTAATATTTGGAATACCTTTGTTCTTGGTGATGGTGATGTAGAGGTATGGTATGTGGCCCATAGAATTGCTTTGTTAATCTCAGAACCCCGGTACTCAGTATTTGCAAAGGACTCATGAAGAATTGGAATGTAGAGATACACCAAGACCATTCTAGCTGATTTGGAAATGGGGGTCAGAAGCTTCATTTGGGTTGCAGGTGCTTGTCTGATAAAGTGGCTGTTAGCCCACAACTGTTATTTAGTGGCTTTCCTTTGTCAATTGGCCCATCTCTCATGGGCGCTAGGCATTACTGCATCTTTCCTCATGTTTCCCCATGATTTTGTGGTCGATAGGGTAACGATGAAGTGTAGGTGTCCAGTATGGGTGGGAGGTGGGGCTCAGGGAGATACGAGCAGTGAGGAGGTCATGGTATTCACCAGCAATTCCAAGACTCTGCTCTTCTGGGCACTAGTGCTTAAGTTCTACACATGCCCTTAGGTCAACCTTGGAAGGGGAATGATGCGATTCCTGTTTTCTAGATAAGAAAGCTGAGATTCAGAGTGATAATAATCTGCCCAAGGTAATAACTAGGTAACGCTCTTTTGCCGCCTGCTCACATACAATTTTGGAGAAATTTATTACAAGTTTCCTGCCCCTTCAGGTGAGAGGTGACTGCAGGCTTCAGGAAATAAAGCTCATTTTCCTCTGGGAAACTTGGGCCTTGTTCAAATTGAGCCTTTTAGTAAAGCTTGGTCACAAGGCTCAGATTAACACCTAAATCTACAGGCTGCTGCTCCCACACTGCTTCTGGTTACTCTTGCGGTTATTGAGTAACTTGGTGAGTTTGAAGAACATTAACAAAGTTTTATATCTTTGAAGAAAATCCAACACATGGGGAAGTGACATTAAGTTGCATACCACAAAAAAGGAATTTTTATCTGTTTTGACATATTGGTATATAAATTGAAAACAATGAAAAAATCCATCATTTTGACTCTTGTACTCTTAGTTGATTGTCTGGGTACTTAACACAGGTGGCTGTCTTGAAGCACTTTTATTGAAGGGTGTAAAGACTTGTGTTCTTCACAAGTTGGTGCTTCTCTCTGCAGAGAGAAGACTTGGTCAGCAGTCTCCTCCCCAGACAGTCTTCCACAAACCACCAGAATCCTCCTCTGGGCTGTTATTCTGCTTCATTATTCTGTCTTCTTTTAAAATCTCCACTGTTTAGATAGTGTGCAGACAGTATTATTTTTCTGTATATATTATATGGTGCTGTAATGACTTCATGAGTTCTTTGGGGATTGCATCCTAAACTGCAGAACACCTTGTTCTGGTGGATGTGCTTTTTGAAGTCTCGCTACCTTTTTGATGAAAGTGGAGTGGAGGTGGGTTAGTCTGGCTTAATATAAATCTGATCTCTGAGGCTTTTCCATATTCACAGAGGCACCAGAGTAGGGCTGCTCTTGTTACTTTATTACAATTATGAGTGAAACTTTAATGCTATTATTTTATAAAAGATCATAAAATAAAGGTACATTTCTTAGTGTTCTCTATGTTTAAAAAAAAGGACAATCACCATGAGTCATAAAGCTACAATTACATCATAAAGTCATAAAGTTTCTTGTATGAAAGAGTCTGTAGTGGATTTTTGGTGCAGTCTTTGCCCCTGTATCAGGGGAGTGAAATGTCATCACCCTTGAGAAAAACTTCATCAGGCTGATTAAGAGCCTGTAGAAGTTTGTATCTTCTTAGGGACTTATGGTCCCAGAGTTAGTGCTACAGAACAGGCTCTTTCAGTCCTGGGATGTCAGTAGTTTTCCCTACTACTTACCCTCATGACTTACTAAATACATTTTAGGGGTTTCCCTCTCCTGTTTGTTTTGAAGAGTCTTCCTCTGAGAATTAATGATAGAAAGATCATTAATTGAAAAGATCATTTATTGAAAGATCTTCACACAGAGGGTGTGGTATTGCCACTGTTTCAGGTTGTGCTTTGTGGTATTACCCGAAGCCTGCTGAGAGCAGAGAATGTACAAGGCATCTTCTCCCACTGCCTTTGTGCTCACGTGCTCCAGGAACACCAGAAAGCATGCTGCTCAGGCTACGCGCCTACCTGTGTTCCCATTGCCTGGAGTGCCTCCTCTACTCTTCCTCTGCTCCTCAGGTATAGGGCGACTGCTTAGGTTTTAGCTCTACCTTTCTTAATACTCGGACCCGTCTTGTTGGAACCCATCCCGCAGTCCCTGTTGCTCTTTCCAGGTGCTGCTTCTTTGTCATTAGCTCCCTGTCTCTTCCCCCACTGGACTCAGACTCTGGGCCCTTCTGGAGGGATTGTAGATTCACCTTTTATATCTCCAGTGTCAGGGCTGATGCTGTGCTGACTGCGTAAGGAAGCACACAGAAGAAGAAAATAAGAAATTAGTAATTGACTGGCCTGAGCACAGCTCCCATACTTGCAGTACTCATCCCTTCTGTTTCCTCAAACACTTTACTTGAATTAGTACGTGATTCTGTCCTTTCGAACCGCTGATCCAGTGTTTGGGGGACAATGTTTTTTGAGAAGTATTCATTTATAGCAAGAGTAAAAATGTTTTGTGAGGAAATTTAATAATAATAATAATATTGAATGCCTACTATGTGCACTCTTTTAAGTGCTTTAGTGCATTTCTTGATTTAATCCTCACAGCTTCATGAGGTAGATACTTTATTATCATCTCCATTTTGTAAATGAAGAAACTGAGGCACAGGGAGAGCAAGCAACTTGCTTGAGGTTAAAAGCTAGTAAGTTGTGGAGTCAGGATTTGAACCCAGGCAGTTGTGGTAAAGTGTGTAGGATAGGTTTCAGGAGAGTTTCTCCCTGAAACTGCGTATTGCTTTGTAAATCTTTTCTGTGTTACATATTACGTTATTCCTCATACAGTTATTTGGGTCAACTTCTTGTGCTTTTGCTGAGAAACATCACTGTTGGCTTCCTTGACTTGGTAACTCCCTGTTATGATTTGCCATTGTGGGAGGGTACTGCTGGCCTTGCTGTTGGCTGCTCTTTCCATTTGAAGTTTACAGTTTTGTATATCTTTTTTTTTTTTTTTTTTGCGGTACGCTGGCCTCTCACTGTTGTGGCCTCTCCTGTTGCGGAGCACAGGCTCCGGACGCGCAGGCTCAGCGGCCATGGCTCACGGGCCCAGCTGCTCCGCGGCATGTGGGATCTTCCCGGACCGGGGCACGAACCCGCATCCCCTACATTGGCAGGTGAACTCTCAACCACTGCGCCACCAGGGAAGCCCAGTTTTGTATATCTTAATGTGACATTGAATCGATATTTCCTCGGTATTTATTTGTTCATTTTATTTTACTAAGCAAAATGTTTTTCAAAATGTTTGCTGGCTTTTATGTGGTTAGCACAAGCAAATACAGGGTTAACACTATTAGGCAAAGGTTGATACCTTCAAAGAATTAGTGAATCTTAATAAGTCATTGTTATGTGCCTTTGATCTGATTGACCTGCCTTAGTTTCTGATCTTCAGACTCCCATTCATAGTACCTTGGCAGCCTCACCCAGTTGTGCCTAGATGCTGTGGCCAGGTGGTTCATGTTTCATCTTTACTGGAAGGAAGTTGTGGAATCTGGCTGACAGTTCCATTTAGCCCTCTTCATTTAATTGGCTGTTTTTTCCTTTCCCTTTCTAAGTAGGGGAATAGCCAGAAACCATTTTTAGAGGGGCTGCTAAAGTAGTTCACAAGCTGATGGCTTTTATTTAAACAGCACTTTATTTAAAAAGCAGTTTTCTCTGTATTACGGAGTCATTCCCACAGGACCCTGTAACGTAAACAAAGTGAGGATTGTCTCAGAGATAAGAAAACCTAATCTGAAAGTGTGCACCTCTCCTAAGGGCGCCTCAGCTAATAAAGGGAAAAATCAGGCAACAGTTCTAATTGCTTGATTCCAGATCTCCCTCTTCTTTTTTTTCCCATTGCATTTTATTGTCTCAAAATTGGCTAACCTCTAACTGAAAATCTGTAGGTACACATCTTCTTCACTTATAATGATATGAACATTAAAATATTTTCATCGTGCTAACATTTTCCCAGGCTCTTATTAGAGTATTTTGACATTCATTTTTATAAATGGAGAACAGAGTTAGAAATAACTCAATTACCATAATTGTGTAATTTTAGATGTTCTAGTACTAAACTGGGATCCATCAACAGAATGCAGCCTCTTGATAGCCTTAAAAAAAAAAAGGCACATCTTGGAGTCAAGAATAATGATGTCAAAATAAGACCCTTGGCCATTTCTGGAGTGTGTTGGCTAATCCACCTCTTGGTTTTCTTTACCTGGAATTGGTGAAGAAAGAGACAAACAAAATCCAAAAACAAGTCACATGAAAAAATTAATACTCCTCTGGGCATACAGTTGTTTGGGATAATCATAAATTGTGCTGCCTGTAGTGACTGGGGAGGTGGGGGAAGAGCAGAATTGTAGCACTCTGGCTATGGACTGTGAAACGGGTGCCCGTTTGTTAGGACTTTTAACCTTTCCCTTTACCCCATTTCCCACTTCCTGCTGTACTGTGTTGAAGCAAACCCCAGACCTCTTATCATTTAATCTCTAAATATTTCAGTATTTTTTTTTCAGGTAGATTCTTTCAGAAGTATATTTTCTTCTAGTTTAAAGTTTTCCAATTGAAATATTGGAATTTTTGCTATATACATTGGCGATTGGTTTCTAACCAATTAGCACTTTTCAAGTTGACTTTGGTTTGGACTCACAGACCTTTTTTTTCCTGAAACAGGGAAAAAGTTATTCATAATAACAGACAAATGAGTGTTTTGGTAGTGTTAAAAATTAGCTTATTTTTCAGACTTAACTTTGTTTTTAATTCAAAAAAATTTAGTATGTTTCAGAAACTTTCAAACTTTAGTGCGGGACCATAATGTTCTTCAGTTTTATGTGTTTTCAATGCTTATATTTCCCAGCTATTTCAAACAGCCTAAATTTTAGTGTACCATAGCTTATGCAATCATTAATTTAGACTCTACTGATTTGGAATTTTCAAAAAGTTGGATATAACTTTAATAGCAGGTTTCTATTCATGGAACATATTTGCTAATTGTAGATGGTTGTCAAAGAGAATTCTCAAGGTCTTGTAGTTTAAGTGAGTGGATTTATGGGCTCAATTATTTTTAAGTATATATATTTATATACCATAATGTTATGGATTTAACCTTATTTGGAAAAACTAAACTGGTTTTTATATATATATATATATAATCAATTAATTGATCAATTACATTTAATATAAGTAATAAAATCAGAATTAATCTTCTTTTAAGGTGGAGATCCTACTTTTTGAAAGGTGGTCAAACATAAAAGGCAAATTTTGGCTAATGAATCTAATCTTTTAGCCTGGAGACCGGCTGTTACAGGCAGTCACACATACTAGAAGGAACGAAATACTCCTTAACTGGAAAAGGCTATGAACATTTTTAAGGCCTTGAAGCATGCTTCGGGCTTAATATCAGCAAATATTTGCTTAGTGCTTGCTGTTCTGGGCACTTAACTAACTCATTTAATCCTTACCACAGTCCTATGAGGATATGTGTTGTAATTATCCTTGTTTTATAGCTAGGAAACTGAGGCATGGAGAGGCTAAGTAACTGGTCCCAATCCCAGAGCTAGTAAGTGGTTGAGCCTGGGTTAGAATTCAGTAGTGGGGCTCCAGAGTGCTGGCTCTTAACAGCTCTGCTCAAGTGCTTCACTTGGTGTATAAGGGGAAATATTAGTTCTATGCAAAAAACTTGTTCCTCGCCTTTTCATCAGTGAGAACATGGCATTTTAGAGAAGTGCTGCCCGATAGAATTTTGTGAAATGATGGAAATATTCTATCTACATTATCCAGTAGGATAACAACTAATCACATTGAACACTTGAAATGTGGCTAATGTGACTAAGGAACAACATTTTAAATTCTATTTGTTTAATTAATTTAAATTTAAATAGTCACATGTAGCTTCAGTTTTAGAGTCCAAGAGACCTGGGAGAATTTATAGTTTCAGTTTTCCTGGGGTAATGACAGCATCTTGACACTTGATGACTGTCAATATCTCCACCTCTTTAGGGTTGTCAGTGGTTGTATCATTAAATAGTAACGATTTTAATGAGAGTGAAAATATTTTTACAGATGAGATAATTGAATGTTTAAAACCTTAATGCCTAACAACAAAATACTGTTAGATCACCAACATAAGAGATCGTCATCCTACCACATCTGGAGGCATCCCCTTGTTAATTGCTTTGTGGCTGAGCAAAAATTGCTTTGACATTTCCCTTTGCTTCTTAGCTTTGGAGGGGAGTTTTTGCTTCGTAATGAGTCCAGCTCCTTGGTCAAGCTTAGCATCAAGGAGTGATGATAAAATGGTAAAATGGCCTTTCTGGGCCAAAAGCAGCCCTTAAGAAGCAAGCATTCAGCTCATCTTTCTCCTCCGGCCTGCCTCAGTAGAATTGTGTTGACAGAGCTCCCATCTATGAAAATATAGCAAGAAAAGCCAGTGGTAATTAAGCCAGGTTTCATTTCAAATGAGACCACATAAACTATGAGTTAGTTGATAAATCATGCCTCCTATAATGTGCTTTCATCTAAGCCTTTATGAGGCACTTAAACCTAATTGTTTTAATCTTTCCTTTATGTTGATGAAAAGGGCCAGAGTGGTTGTTTCCATCAGCAATGGTGGGGATGTGAAATGCAGGCAAGCAGAGTCTCCAGATGGTGGCGGGTTTTGGACCTTAGCCACCTGGCAGACATAATTAAACATGTCTGCAGTCCCCTCATTTAGCAGTTCTAAAACAGACATTTTCTTTGTTTATGGGATTGAACTGTTACCATTAGCATTTAAGTGAAGGACTTGAAGTACTATAACCAGGTGCTAAAAGTCAGCCACTGTTAGACATGGATCTGGAAGTCTGCTTTGAAAAGTCTGTATGGAGAGGTTTCCACCAAACATTGGGAATTAGCATGGCCATGGGGTGTTTTCAACAGGTCCTGTTGGCTCAGTTCTTATTTGTAATTCTCAAATGTAGCAGAGTTAGGATGTAGAGAACCCAGACTGGGTGTGAAACTGGATTGGGACTTAAGGTCTTAAGGTTAAAAAGTATTGAATGACAGGTGAAACATACTGCGTTCCCGGCTTTAGCTTCTAACTGAAGTTGGGCAAATCATTTAGTTGCTGTGGACTTTGACTTCTCCACTTGGTACACTGCTTTCGGGATGGGAAACCACGTGTCACTAGAGAGTGATTTGACTTCTTGAAAGGAGAATTACGATTTAATTGTAGAATGAAAGGTAGCTATGATGAGTGAGTTCCCCGTTTACCTGCCTCACTGCCAGTAAACTCTCCATTTACACTTTCAATGATGATTTAAGGAGCCGTTGAACATTACTTAAAGGCATTTGTGATGAGCTTTTCTCATGCAGATGACTGTACAATATGTTCCATAGTTACCTTTTTCACCGAAGCTTTAGAACTGAGTCGGCCTTTTGATGGGTCAGTACTTCTATAGCTTAAGTAAGTTTGCTAACTGACTTTGCTTTGTGTCTTCTTCACTGTGAAACTCTTACCAAATTAGCCAGAAGAGTAGAATTACCTTTCCTTTGTGCTTTTCCCCCCTGGCCTCTTTCCTTACCACATGACCCATATGAACTGGAAGCCAGGCCTTCTGTCATGAATTTAGGATGATGCTGCACTGCGTCTTCAAGCAAGGATTGTAGCACAGGATGATGACTCTGGATGAAAACTTTCTCTGCTTAGGACCTTACAAACGTTGTATTGAAATACAGTTGTCTCCAATTTTGACATACATTGGACCCTGTTTTTCTGGTGACTTAATTGAAAGTATGCCTCTATCCTGAGAGATGCCTCTATATGTTTGATAATGTGCTGGTGCTGATACAGCTTGTGACTGCTGTGACTGGCACTGAGGTGGCCCTCCTGCTGTGCAAGAAGTAGCAGCGGTTCCAAAAGTCCACTGGGCCAGTATTCAGGTCTAGTTCTCTAGTTACAAATCCTGCGGATCCCATAACTTAGAAACGCGTGTGTGTGCTCACATACATCAAATAAGTCTTGTGCACACACAGAGCAGCCTGTACCAAGGACTTGGAGTGACAATTGAGTCTTGAACTCTTCTTAAAAAGGAAAAATTAGCACAAAGTTAAAACTTTACTAATTTAAAGATGTCATTAGTTCTGTTTAAGAGCAGCCCTTTATGCTTTTGCTTGTGAGTAACTTGTCTTCGAGTCGGTGAGATTGGTTGCTTGTGACTATGGAATCTTGCCTTCTGGCTATAAAGGATGATTTCATGGTGGAGGATGTCGCAGATATCTTAGTTTGCTGCTTTATAGGGTGAGGTATGCTTTAAGGGCTGGGAGAAAAAATTAGGTAATTTAAGTCTGTTTCGAGACACGTGGAAAGGAAGCTATTTCATAACTAACTATCGGGCATGTGAAACTTGGCAGGACTCAAGTCCATTAGTGGCCACAGTCACATGATTGATTACCGGTTGGGGACCTTCAGTTAGCTTATTGCAGACCTACATCTGGCATAATTGATGTTGTCATCAGTATTAAACTACTCACCCTGTTTTGCCAACTTTCTTCCAATAACAAAAGTTTCTTGCTTTGCATGTGTGAAAGTTTTTGTGACTCTAGGTATGTGTATAGAATTAGAGAGTTTTAACCATGATGCAGTCACAACTATTAGAACTTCTTGATTTTAATAAAACACTAGAAAAACTGATGATTCCATTACTTCCCTACTCTCTCTCTTTGGCAAACCTGTGGGCTTCTTCTTACCTAGTTAGTTAAGAGGAAGAGGGAAAGATTGCCCCAAACCATGTTATTCTATATACCTAGTGCCTAAAAGAAATACAGGGACAGATAGGCCTCCAAACATGGATAGTGACTTAAAAACATGAATTAATATATATTTTAAATGTTCATTGCTCATTTTTTATGGAAGTTAGTGGGTTGTTTTCTGAGGAGTTTGCTGTAAGAAGTCATTTGTTCTCTTATGAAAGGAGGGTGGAGGGTAGTGAAAATATGGGTGGGACTGGACTGGTGGGGAACTGTATGAGCATTTCTCATTAGTGCATCCTTTCTACTTTGCTACGGATACTTAAAGATTAGGAGTTAATTTTTCTCTATGGGGGAAAACATGGCAAGGAGCATTCCAATTTCAGAGATTTTTATTTTAAGTTTTGTAACATCTCAAGGTGGAATTTCTTCCTTTTAAGTTAAGGGTTATCTACTACTTTTTTTGTTAAAATGGTGCTTTTTCTTATCTTTGTGTCTTCTAAAACTTCAAAAGAATAGGCCTTGGTTTTAATTTTTCCTTAATGGTTTTTATCATGTTTCAAATCCTGAGCTCTATAAATAATGACATATATGTAAATAAAGTCCCCATTATCTCTTTATCCTGAAAATTTGTACATCAGAAGATAAGTACAGTACTTATAGTTTTATATCAAAGAATTTTAATCTATAGGCACCAAGGAGGCCCTCTAATTCTCCATTCCAACCAGTGCCAAGACCCCCCTATGTGACATCTTGACACATGGTCACCAGCCTATGCTAGAGTCAAGGCAATTGAACTAGGGGGCTCTGGAGACTGGCTTCCAGGCTTGGCTCTGCCCCTAACTACCAGTTTGGTTTTGGGTATCTTTACCATTATGATTAATGAAATGAAAGGATTAGACCAGGTGATCACTAAGGTTTCTTTCAGTTCTTGATTTCTTTGAATATTCACTAACAAAGTTTCTTTAAGAAGTAATCAGTTAATTCTTTTTTTTTTTTTTTTGACATCTCTCATTTTTATATTGAGCCCACATTGTCATGGTGAAAGATGGGCTTTCTATAGCACCGTTTTTCCACAAATTTTGACTGGCACGCACATTGAGACACGTTTTACCTGGTAAGTCCAGTAAATACACATCTACGAAAATTTTAAATATGTATACCTGGATCAAAATAAATCAATACTTGCCTTTATTCTTTGTGATCCAATTCTATGCTATTCTCTTTTATCTAAAGGAATGCCAGTCAGTGACCCACTAAATTGATTATATGACCCATAGTTCAAAAAATACTACTCCACAGCAACCTAGAGCAAGTTTGTTTCTTCTTTCATGTGACAGCCCCTCAAACTCAACTCTAGCCAGCTTGTTTGCTGCAGGTCCCCAGTGTTCAAAGCTTTTCCTTGTATGATTTGACATTTTGATTCAACACCATCCTGGTCAATTGCCCCTTAGATACTTGGAGTTTGTGTCACGTTTAAAGTAGTGGTGAGCATCGGAAGTACAATCTAAAAATAAAATTTAGCTAGTCCCAGCCCTTTCTTCTACTTCCTTTCCTACTAATGTCTACTATGTGTTATACATTTTTTCTGCAGATATTATTTCACACGTGTTTACTGAGCACTGCTATGTGTTAGTACTGTTCTTGGGGCTTGGGGATACAGCAGAGAGCAAAACCCCAGTCTCTGCTTTCAGAGAGTGTACGTTGTGGAGAATTATGCTGGCTACTAGGAGTGTAAGGATGAATCACAGCCAGGCCCTTGCCCATAGAGCTCTCCTTCAGCGCCCAGCTGCACGTGGTCTTTTATGGCTCTGTGTTGCCTGCTTGTTAGGTATTTCCCCTCTGAACTGTGAGCTCTTCCTGCCTTTCCACTTGAGTGCACATCTCAGCAAAGTCGAAATGTCAACTTCTAGGGAGACAGTATATGTATGCAGCTTTAAAAAATGTTAATCCTCTAAAAAAAAATTAGGTGGAAATTAGAGAGTTTAAAAAAGTATCAGAGTACAAAGACATTAAATTATTTTTCATGAGTTTCAGAGTGGTTAAGGGAAGGTTGAAAGCCTCTTTAATGTTGATGAAAGTCTGTCAATTCCATTCAGGTCACAAGGGCATCAAGAGGGGTCTTTAATTTGGGGGGACAATGAAGTATACTTTTTAAATAAAATTATAACTGTTTCTAGAGTGACTTTGGCTTGGATAAATTTGGACCAATGTTAATAGTTTTAGTTTATAGTTAAAAAGTTAATTCACCTAACTAAAATGTCTGTTGTATATAAAGTAATATATCGTGGGGTTGGCAGGGGAAAGCTTTGAGTGGATGAAATGAATAAAAAATGTGGTTCCTATCTTCAAAGTTTGTATTCGAATTAGAAAATCCACATACATGAAGTTATATAAACCAGTGATCAAGCCACATAAGTACAACTTGAATGATTATAGGTCAGTAGAATTAATCAAGAATGATTAACTGGAGACCTAGAATTTGAAGTAGATGGGAATGGATTGGTAAAAAAGATCATGTCTGTTCTAAGTTGAATGTAACTTAAGGAATCAGGAGCATTAAAAAAACTGCTTAGGTGAAGTTGCAATTTATTTACCTTTCTTAAAAAAGTCAGAATTTCTTCTATTTGAAAACTTAACAAATTAGGAATTTTTGTAGAGATGTAAATACATTTCTAACATGAGAAACTAATGTTTAGAGAAAGAGCAGGGATGCAAGTCTTCAGTATGACGTTATTCAGTCAGAATAGGATTGTATTGATCCAGGGGTGAGAAAATGTTTATGGGGTGGTGTTTTCACAGAGGCCTCTTCCTTTACTTTATTCTGAGCTACATAAATATCAAGTAAAGCTTTCTAGTCCAAGTTAACAGATGGCGATGTATGCTGGATTTATAAACAAAGCCCTAGAACAATACTACACTTAATTGATGAATGCTCTCTCCCTTCTCTGAACAAAGGTTTTGGCCTCCTGTGTGCTTGTCTGAGAGAGAATTAATGAATTCTTTTCTGTGATCTCATGTAGAAAGACTCTCACTATAGAAATATTTGATTTTTTTCCCCCAACAAGAAAACTTGAATACTTTTTAAGTTGCCTAGTAGTTTTGAGTTCACAAAGGTGGACTGAAAAAGTATTTGGACAACTTGTATTAAACTCACCTTAAAAAAAGAGTCATATTTTTGTCTTCAGAGTAGAATGATGCCTCAAAACCAAAAATAGTAACCTAAATAAAATACACAGGAAGGAACATGTCCAATTAGATGATTTCAGACAAACATGCAAATTAGATCTATTTTAAACTCTTTTTCTGTGAACTTCCATTTGACATTCTTTAGCATGAAGTAACGCTTTATACTGATTCTTAAAATGCACCCTCCCCGTGTATTTAAGATATGTGAAAGTAGCTATTTTGTAATATTGCTATGCAAATGGAATCTTGGGGTTTGGGAGGATGAGCACAGGTGTCCACGTCTAATGGAATGCAGGTCCCCCTGTGCATGAGAAGAAGGCGAGAGGAGCCATTTGACCAGTATGACAGTGTCCGTAGAAAGTATTCATTGTCATTTGTTTGGAAATGGTAAATTTCAGATTGTGAAGAAGTCCACCTCGTCTCTTCATCCTGCCTTCTTTGAAACAAGCAATAGGTTGATTGAAGTAAATATTTAAATATACAGGAGCATTTGGATTGTGGCAGATGAAAACACTGGCGCCTTTGGTTGAAGGCAATCTGTACAAAATGCTTTTGACTTTAATGATAGCTTTCTTCTTGTGCTCATTGGTTTGAGGAACATTCCCTAAAATGAGGGAGGCAGTTCACATAAAAGTTCTGGAGGTTCCTGCCCAAGGCAGCCTTTTATAGGGAGTTCTCCTGGTGGTGGGTGTCATATGATTGCCTTGGGAATGTGTTTACCTGACTGTCTCTTGACACACTGATACAGGAGATAAAGAAGGCACAGACCACCCTTCCCCCACTTTTTGGTTCAGCTCTGATGTAGGTATTTTTAGCAACCTGTGAGATAACCTATAGAAATTGTGTGTGGTAGGCTCTTGGCTGGGATTGACATTTGTATAAATCAGTATCTTCAGAATTAGGAAGACATGACATCAAAAGTATGAATTCATAATTTCTTATGTTAAGTTAAATGTCATGCTGTTAAACTACACAGTTAGAATTTGAGACGAGGCCTCAGTATCCTCTGTGCTGTGCTGATTGGGGTAAAAGACTAAATGTGTATTGAGTTGTAGGAGTCTGCAAGGCCCTCACACCTGTCCAGTCCAGAGCTGGTCTCTGCCTTCCTCTAAAGCTTCCGTTCGCCTTTGGTGGGGTTCTGTGTGGGGAGCTGCAGCTCCAGGTGCTCCTGCTAGTTTTATCGGAGGAGAGACCAGGAAGAACAAACTGGCGAGGGATTTGGGCAGAGAGTGATAGAAAAGTGATAATTGGAAAGAAATTTTTCAGTCAGGACATTTTTACCACCCAAACATAGGCATCTTGGGAGTATTCCTGTGTTGCCATTGTCAAGGTCTTACTTTAGCACTCAGTTATGTAAACACTGAAATTTGTGGAGATGGTAAATAATGCCTAGACAGCCAGAATCGGGGAAATTGTTAGTATCCTTTAAGATGAGGAAATTCAGTTTCTAGTAAGGAAAGACACAACCTAGAGCCTTTTTGAAAGTGAGGTGTTAGGTGAGGGAAGGGAGCGAGGCTGAGTTCTGATCAATGCTGCCCCTTGTTTTTCGGGTCTCTGCTTGTCATGAGAGAAGTATTGTTCCTGGAAATGAAAAGCATGGAGGCAAAAAATCGATTTCTTTAAAAAAAAAAAAAAGATAGCGAGTGGATTTTTGCACTGCTGGACTAGCTGTTGATTTGGCAGCCTTGGTAAAATCGAAATCCTGTCTGTATGCCTGTGCAAAATCTCAAATGCCTGGCTTTAAATCTGAAATCACAAACAGATCCTAGAAGGCAAGAATAACATCAAAATGATAGAGGGTAGAGAAAAAGACTGATATTAACAAATAGGTCAGTTATTATTTTTTAAAAACATGTATTAGGAATCTGTTTAAACCCTTAAATCAAGAAAACAGCTATGGAAAGATTCAAAACAGAAAAATAAGGTTTATCTTATAAAAAGTTCATACTTCACTCTTAGGCCTAGTTGCTAATGACATTCAGTTACCTGAAAGAATTATTTAAAAAGGGGGAGGGGCTACCCACGTTCACTAATTGCCTTGCATCTAGGGCTTTGGAAGATTCGACATTTCCTGAGTTGACCATAGACGTTGAAGTTGAGTGTGGTTCAGCCTGTTAGGCTGAGAGTTCCCACCCTTCAGGTTGAAGACATCTTTTAGAATCTTAGAAGTTTGGGCTGTACCCTTGAAGGGATGGAACCTGCCCATCTGATGTTTCACTTTGGCATAAAGCCAGAAGGCCTGGCTCTCATCTATAATTTGATGATGGTTCACTGATACGCCCATCACAGTTTCAAAGTTGATGTTTACTTAGAGCTGCCTAGGCCCCAAAGAGGGTTTACACTATGAATCTCCTGTTGATTGTGTTTATTAAGGACACCCCATGGTTACACATAAAATGTACGCATCTGTTAGATTCTCTGCTAGGTGTTCTGAAGTGCTAACTCATTTTTCTTACAGTGACTTCCTTAGGAATTAGAATCCGTTGAGAACTTCAGTTGCTTAAGTTGACTCCCGGTGTTTGGAAATAGTTGATTAACATTCTTCTGAAAATTGATTAAGTGACCGTCAGGGTGTCATTTTAATCTAAGGTTTTAGTTTAAAAATTGATACGTAAAGATTGAAAGTTGTGATTTATTATATTTTGCCAAAGATTCGTCTGTCTGATCAGTCAACTTTTTTTTTTTTTTTTATCCCTGTACTCCTTTCACAACTGATCCAAAGACACTGGTTGTTACTAGTAGTTTTCAGTTAATATTAGAAAACGTGGAGTAAGAATCAGATTACCTTTTGGATTCTCCCATTTAGGAACCACATAAGTTTGCTTCTGTCTTACTTTACCTCTCCAGTCATCACTGTTTTCTCCGTTTCAGGAATGTAACCCCAGTTTCTGTGGTATTCCTTTTGTCTTGTTAGCTTGCTTTCTTTGTTCTCTTTGTTTTTTCTTTACGTGGAGCACAACTTATCGACTTTAGTCTGGACTTTTGAGGTAATGGTAATTATACTAATATTGTGGGGTTATTTATATTTGTATATGGAAAGTGACTATACGTAAAGTGACTTCCTGAGTCTTACATTTTATAGGTTAAAAATCTAAGGATCTAATTCCATATATACATTTCAACGTAGGGCATTTACCTGATAGGAAAGTTACTTTCTATCTTTTAAAACGTATATACTATATCGAGTACATTTTTAAAGACTTTATTTTTATTGGAGCAGTTTTAGGTTCACAGCAAAATTGAGAGGAAGGTAAAGAGACTTCCCTTCTAGCCCTTTGCCGCCACAGTGCACAGCCTCCTCCGTTATCAGCTTCCCCCCCACAAGAGTGGTGCATTTGTCATAACTGACGAACCTCCATTGACAATCATTATCACCCAAAATCTGAATACATTTTTGAATTCGGAAAATAAAATTTTGAACAGTATTATAAATTAGAAGACTGGCTGTGTTGGCAAGGTTAGTAATAGGTGACAGATTTTGTATTCATACCTGTTTGCCATTAGTCATGCCTTTTGTCAGTTGTTCCTCAGAGCAATTAGATTAGCACATTTAAGTTTTTGGGTTTAAGAAATGATCTTCAAAGGGTAAGGTGGTTAATGCTTACCTAATTGGCTAGAAAAGTGTTTATTTCTTTTTAGGAAAATAATTTCCTCTTGTTTCATATTATCCAGCACATTGGTTGAGTGAAATTAATTGTTAACTTGAAACACATTTATTTTCTATGGATGTGAATATTCCCATAGTACATTTGACACTTTGATAATACTTAATTGTGGATTAGGTTCATGGTTCCATGTGACATGTTGACATGCAAGTCGGAGGAGCCTATTACATTTACAGAAGTTCAGTAACAAGAAACTCATCATTAACTAGGACTGCTGGAAATAAGGAAATAGTGTTTTGGCATTTGCGGTCTTTTATGTATGGGAATTCTTTTCTGTACTGGTCTTGTAAATTAATATGAAAGTCTGACCAACATATATTTTTTCTTTTATAAACATTTCTCCCACCCCCAAATAACTTGAATGAAATCAGCTTTATTCCTGTCTGCCGTAGTCATTTCTTTCTATGGATAAATAGTATTCCTTGTTATTTGCAAGGCTGATGTAACAACACAGCTGTTATATGCTTGGCATTTCTGCTTCTGGTGAAATGCTATTTGTGCAGATTTATCTGATCCAGATGTGTGACCAGCAGGCTACATTTCTAATTATAAGGATAGCCAAATTCCATTATAAGCACATCATGGGATTATAGAGCCAGGAGGCATCTTGCGAGGACATCTAGTTCATTCTCCAGCTTTTCAGCAGGACCACACTTCATAAACCACTCCAGCACTGAACAAAGCAGCAAAGAATGTTCCACCCATGTATAGGCTGAAAGTAGAATCATCAGAATTACAACTGGAAAAAGAGATGAGTCCCTCTAGTCCAGCCCTCTTACTTTACGGGTAAACAGATTCAGGCCCAGAGAAGTTTGACATAATCTGGACGTTTAGGACTCTTTGCCTAAAACTTACTCTGCTTTCTTCTGAAGTGGCCTGTGCTGAGGGAGAGAAGGTGGAAGACTTGATTGGAAACGCCAGGTTCACATCCAGATGTAGCTCTCCAGTTCCTTCATTTAGAAGTAAGAGGTAATGAATTAGTGACAGCTGGATTCCATTGGAGTTTATTAACTATTTCTGAAACCTAATATGGGGTGAGATATTCTATTGTAGTATGTGTATATGTTTTGTGTATATCAGCGATTAAAGAACAAAGGAAATCAGACATGCGTTTAGGGCCTGAGGATTTGCAAGTTTTGTATATAAGCTTACCAAGAATGACATATCTGAATAAATATGTGATTCTTCAACTCCATTTGACATTGTTGAGTCTGGGGTTTGATTTTGCCCTAAGCTAATAGTGACCGTGTTACTGTTTCATCAGTGCTGGCAGAAGACAGGGGACTCTGGCACCACAGACAGGGGCATACCAAACAGGGTGAGCACCAGCAGTTGTATCAGTTCCTCCTTGCCCCCAAGTCCCACGGGGGTGATTTGGAGCATCCAGATGGAACTGTGTACACAGTGGGGTTGTGTTTCTGCTGAGGGACACTAAACTCGGGGAATCCACTGCTTTTGCAGCATGCAGTGAGGGAACTTTCTCTTTGTCCAGAGGAGAGTCTTACCCCATCTGTCAAGGTAGTTCACTGTAAACAGAACTCTGAGAAATAGCCTGGACACAGAACGGTCAAGGCCTTGCCTTTTTAGCATACCTGACAGGGCGTGTAAGAGCACAAGAGACCGACGGAGGGTGTCTCACAGCAATAATGTCCTGTAATTTCTGTCCATTTATGTGCGGTAAGGAAGAGATGATCAACTAAAATGCATTACTAGCAACTTCACAAAGAGTAAAAGACATTATGTAGCTGTTAGGAAGCAAATTATTAAGAGAAAATGGTAAGTGCTGGATAATCAGGAGAATGAAAATGGGAGGAAAATATGCAGAACTTTATTTCTTCTGTAAATTGACATTTGATTATGAAACTTAGGGATGTGGTCAATTCATATTAAATATTATCACAACCAAAACATCAGGGATTATAAATCTTGTTTCTACGTTGTTAAATCTGTACATCTTTTGTGAAATGAAAGTGGTAGCCATGTGGACCCAGGCCTAGATTTAACTCTGTTTCTTCAGTGCATTGTAGCCTTAAGGGTTTAAAAAAAAATTATTATTATTAGAAAAGTTATTCGTGTTGTTTGTTTAAAAAAAACTGTTTTCCCCCCAAACAATAGAGTGGTATAAAAAAGTGAAATCTTTCTCCTTTTCACCGCATTGTAGCCCAGTCAAAGTTCATAGAGGTTGCCATAGTTCTGTGGCCTTTGGATCAGTCAACATTAGAAGGGAGAAGAAATGTTAATGATTTTAGTGGCTACTTTTTCCTTTTGAAAGATCAGAGCCTAATAAGTGCTTAGGACATTTAAGAGGTATTCTGAATGTCTAGAAATGATCATCATACTGCATCATAAATCTAACACTAAAATACTATAAGTTCACTTTTCTCAAATAGTAACGAAAGATTGTCTTACAATAATGGGCATTAGGTAGATCAGGTAACAATATCTTTGTTTTATGGATAAGGAAACCAAGGCATGAAAATTTGCCCATTGGTTATATGTCAGCTGTGTTGGGCTTCTTACTACTTAGAAAAGATTTTGGCTGCAACTAAAACCTTCATAAGACATGAGACTAACTCTGTTAACTCTGTAGTACTCTTAATTCTATTTATCCTGTTCTTTTTTTCATGTTTTTTTTTTTTTTAACATTAAGTATCACTTTCTTACGTACTGCATAACTTCTTATGTTCGTGGCTTGTTTCCCCTTACTAGAATGTAAACGCCACCAGAACAAGGGTTTTTTGTTGTTGTTTCTCTTGTGCACTGGTGAATTACCAATCTCTGGAAGAGTATCTAACCCCTAGTAGGTCCTTGGTAAATTTGGTGATTAAGTGAACCAACATGTGGTATATTATATACCTGGTACTATAAATTGATGAGACTCAGATTTTAGATATCTCCAGCTTTGGGCAAGTGATTGGACGTCTCCAGATAACACTGATTGCCTCATCTGATAGGATGAGATTGAATTTGTAAACTGGGCTGGGGGATGGGGCCTGTAGATTTTGTTTTTGGCTTTGCACAGTGTTTTTTAAAATTTGGAAGCAACTTTTGAAAATGAAGGGATTTCACATAAAACAAGATTTCTGGTTTCTCTTGAAAACCTGGCAGTATGGACTGACGTTCTGCAACGTAGTGAAGGTCGTAAGCTGAGTGTCAGCTCCCTGTTTAGGAGGGGTGTCTGCTCTGTCTGCAGGGGTCTCCACCGCTCTCTGTTGACTCCTAGATACTGAGGCTGCCTGTCAGTTGTTTTTTGCCATCGTGTGCGCACCTTAATTTTTAAAATATGAAAAAAATTTAAATATGAAATATTTCTCTGTAGCCATGTTTCTAAAACAGGAAGCAAGGAAGGTAGGCTACTTTACTCGTTGACATTCCCTTCTTGGCTCTTGTAGGCATTTAGACATCACAGCCCCTTGATGTGATGATTATTTAAAACCTCTACCTCTTTCGGGTCTAGAGTTTTTATGATTTTAGTTATGAGTGCTGACAGTATGCAACAGGGAAGAGATAGCGGCTCAGACTTAGAGGAATGAACTTCAGGCCTTTGACTGTGGAAGTGGCAGCATGGAATGTGAGTCTGGGGGAAAAATGCTTTCTTTGTTGAACTGTTAAAATGCCTAATTGGTTCAGATGTTGAAAGTGCATGGCCACATTGCTGAGTGCTCAGATACAGCATTAGAAGGGCCCTAAAGGTGTGTGTTCGCTATTTGTACTGTTTCCTGTCTACTAAGGAGATTGTATTTTTCTTTCTACTTGTAATAGTGGCAGGAAATGCGAAAGATTAGAAAACATTTTGTTGTTTGGAAAAAGTGATCTTTCATCCAGGAAAAGTGAACGTTTTGATTTGTTGTTGCCTTAAAGACTTGAAAAATTGAGCTTTGGATTCCTTTTCATAGGAAGAAGAAATGGCATACCCTTCCTAGAGGAAATTTGAACAACTAGACAATTTCAAGCCATGTTTAATGTGGAAATGTGACTTATATTTTGACGTTATATGGGTGAATAAGCTTGTGCAGTCCTTTAGACTCATAAATTGTGTAGGGTTAACCGTTGGATCCAATTTTCTTTGACTTTTTACCTGAAGATTGGGCTAAGTTCTCATGTGAAGAAACTAGGTGAAGTGCTACTAACATATCATTAGATAATCTCTATAAAAAAGAATTTCACATGATTTCATTAGGAGAGTTGAAAATAATTGAGTAGCTAGAGCTAGAGCATTATCTGATGAACACCAGACCTTGGGAAAAGTTTGTGTTTAGAAAAGTTTGACCCTGGAGGGAATCTTGGTACGTATTAGTTCTTTGAAGTCCAGCGTTAAAGAACCTCTAGCTATTCAGTCCAGAGTTTTCAGGTTTACTTGATATTAGAATTCTTTTTTCATATAAGACATATTAGCATGAAGCAGAATATTTGTTCCATGGCATATACTTTGGAAATTACACCTGGATGGATTTAGAAAAAACAAAGATACCACATGTAGTTGGTTCCTGTTTCTGTATGGGTTTTTCTGTTTCCCCTCACTTTTACCTGAGTTTGCAATTACATTTCTTCCAGGCCACTCCCGGAGATGTCAGGCAGTGACATGGTTGAAACTTAGTGTAGAACCCAGAGGGAATGTAGAGGATAGTTTTGAGTGGTCTTTCTTTTGTTTAGAAAACAAATAAATCTGTATTGATTTCCGATTTTTTAGGTCATATGCTTCTAATTAAGACACATAACTCACCATGGCTGTGTTGTAAACGACCATATTAGGTGTGGACATCTTTTCCTTGTGCTGCCCTTCTTTTGGAGACTTAGTGTTACTAATGTAGAAAACACTTGTCTCCTCTGAGAGCCTCAGTAGTTGCCTGGTTTGGGACTTTGCAGAGAACCTGATAGACTAGGGGAAAGGCAGTGGGATAATTAACATTTTGGAATTTGATAAGTAAGAGTGGGTGTATATGTGTGTGGGTGTTGTAAAGAGCATACAGCCTGGTTAGTTTTCCTTTATAAACTTAGGTAGAAAATATGCTCAGAAATTTGAAGTGATTTGAGAGGCAAGAGACCTTACTCTTCCATTAATCAGTGGTGTGACCTCTAAAAAATAAGGGATGGATTAGATAATCTTGAAAGTGCTGCTGATTTAAAAAAAAAAAACTTTAAAAATTTCACTGCAAATTTTAAATGCTGAGGTTGTGTTTTTGAAATTAGTATAGGTTGTAACATGCTGGAAGGGAAATGAAACCCTTATGGTGGAAAAGCCTATGCTGATGTAAAAATATGATTTGGAATCTTTGGTATTTGCCAGGGGCTACAAGAATTAAATGGCTCTCCATTTGCAATCTTCTTGTACCACATGAGGGCTGCAGGAGAATTTGAGAGCCCCGGGCTGACCTCTTTGAGAGCTCGGCAGGACACAGTCCACGGTAGCAGGAAGGAGTAGCATAGTGTATATATACTACTTCTGCCTTTGGATCTTGAACCTTTTACCATGCATCACCTCTGCCATTCACATTTTCAGAGTAAGTAATGAGAAGCTTAGAACCAGGGAAGTGCTTGCCACGTCTTGTTCCTGAGAAGCCTGCAGCCTAAAAATGCTTATCATTCAAGGTGTGACATGAATGAGTGTTATATGGCTATTGTAATTTTTCTTTAAAGATATGTGGCTAAACACAGTACTTTCTAGGGAAAATATCTTTTAAGTAGAACTTTGTTTATGGCTCTGATCCCAAATTAGTGAAATTGCTGTATTAGGATCACAGAATTTAGAATTGGAAGGAAATTTGCAGGTAATCTAGTCCAACCACATCATGTTGCAGATAAATGGAGGCTCTGAGAAACCTAAGTCACGCAGCTGGTATTTATAATAGAACAAATTAAACCAAGTCTCTGGATTGCCACCGAGATCCTCTTTTCTCACATCATGTAGATTTCAGGCGATATGTGCAGTGCTAGAATTCCTTGTGAAATGTTTAAAAAATTGAAATATAGTTTACATACAACAAATTTAACAAATCTGAATCTTCACAAGTATATTTTGAAGTGTAACTGATCATTTAGAAATCGTTTTAAAAATAAATCTACAAAGTAGAAGTGCAAGTACAATCTCATTAGTTGTGTTGACAGCACTCTCCTAAAACATGTGTGTTGCTTAAAATGATTAGCTTGTATGGAAGGTATAAAAAAGAGTTGTATTTTTATTCACTTATCCAGCAGTAAGACTTTTAAGATACATAGACAATGGCCAAATAATATTCAGTCTTCTGGTTTAAGTGATAGGGAAATTAGCTTTCTTATGGACAGAAAAGGCATTGAGAGAGAACTGACTTGTCATGGTGTTGAATTTCACAGAATTAGCTTTGAATAAATAGGATTTTCAGTGTGCTGTGAGCTTTTTAAAACTCACAGTGAGTAACTAATACCCGTAGAACTTTGCAAAGTAAAAATTAGTTCAGAACAGATTATTTCTTTTACTGATTCTCATTTCTGAATTAAATCTATGAATCAAGAATGTACGAAAACATCTTTTAGAATGTATGTTACAGGAGTACAATATAAGATTGGGGCAAGATGTTCTACTACAGGATTTTCTTAGACCCTGGGAAAAACCAGTACAAATTCATTAGTGAGTGTTGGAAACAGGAAGCGATGGGGCACAGCTGTCTGCAGAGGTTTGGAGGATTTCCCTGTGACAGTCAGTACTGAATCATCAGTTGATTGAAGGTAGGGGGTAGGTGGCAACACACACCACACACAAGTTGAATGTCGGATTTACTAAGCCCTCAGCAGTATGATGATTTTAGATTATAATTTCAGTCATAGCAATATCTTAATACCTTTGACAGAAGGATCTTGGAACATTAAAAAAAAAAGATTCCAATAAGACTGCCTTGTAAAGATCAAGGACATGGAGATTTGAAAAATCTCACTCTGTTCATTATTGGAAGGTCTTTTGAGATCTTAGCTCAATTGCAAAGTTAGCCAAATGTGCATAACTGGATTTCCAGTGTCTGCACAGTGCTAGGCACGTAAGATACCCAATAAATGTTTGAAAAACCGAGGGAATAAATTTCCAGATCTGTCTACTCAACTTTATCTGACTTCAATCACACATATGATTTCAACATGTATTATTCATTTGTAGTAGTGCTCTGGTTGTGGTGATCTGTCAGATGTGGTTGTCTGTTAAATGATTTGAGTAGGTGTGCTTAATTCTAATATCTTAATTATTAGGTGTTGATTAAATTTTTTAGCAATTAGTCAATTTAAAATTCTCAGACATTAATGTTGTCTCTGAAATGCCGAACAAATTAGAGGTGGAGACCAGAGGTTTTGTCTCTACAACTCGTCCAGCATCAGATGTATCTCCTCTTTGCTGCTACTTGCAGTTCTTGATTGACTGAGAATGACTGAGTAGAGGGGTCCTTGGTGCTTTTTCTAACCAATGGATGGCAAATATGTGACATGGATCTCCTCAATCCTTAATCTCACTACCTTGGCAGCCCTCTCTATCACTGAACCAGGGCAGTGAATCTTTCTCAGCACTGTAATCCAGGCAGGTACCAAACCAATTTGAGTGGGCATGTGAGAAAAAAGCCAGGACCCTCACCAAACAGCCCACGTTAAGGAGCTGGAGAGGGATTTGCGCTTAGAACACAGAAAGAGTTCTTGGTGCAGTCAGAATAATCCAGGTTTCCTGATTGTCCAGTGTAGTATTCCTTATCGCTTTGCTTTCTCGTGTAACAGGATAGGATTGTGAAAATAAACTGAAATGATATCCTTACTTAGCGTCCAGCTCGCAAAACCAAAGCATTATTTACCTTGTTTTATCTGGGTACTGAAGATAATATAGCTAATTTAAATTTTCATCCTAGTAATCTCTTCAGTGGCTATGAAGAAGTTGGGAAATAATTTACTAAAATAAGACTGGGGTGGAGGACCTAGGGAGAAGGGAGTAGAATAAAATAAAACTCTTCTGAAGTACTTGGGAAAATATATATATAAAAAATTTTTATTAGAGTATAGTTGTACGATGTTTTGTTAGTTTCAGGTGTACAGCAAAGTGAATCAGTTATACATATGCATGTATCCACTCTTTGTTAGATTCTTTTCCCATATAGGCCATAACAGAGTATTGAGTAGAGTTCCCTATGCTATACAGTAGGTCCTTGTTAGTTATCTATTTTATATAGAGTAGTGTGTATATGTCAATCCCAATCTTCCAATTTATCTCCTCCCCCAACCTCCTGGTAACCATGAGTTTGTTTTCTACATCTGTAACTCCATTTCTGTTTTGTAGATAAGTTCATTTGTACTCTTTTTTTAGATTCCACGTATAAGCGATGTCATATGACGTTTGTCTTTCTCTGTCTGATTTACTTCACTCACTATGACAATCTCTGGGTCCATCCATGGGAAAATATTTTTTTGACGTAGCAATTGTTAGAGGTACAAGTATGTCTTATCTGTTAAGTAGAGCAGGTAGGAGTTACACTTGGCAATGCTATTGACAGTTTTAGCTGCGTTTATATTTGTTGTTGCAGTTGCTTCTTTTCATATATATAGATGGGATTTTCCTCAATAATTTTGAATTACCAAGGTTTTTATCTGTATAATATTAACACGTGAAAAGAACAGTACAGTTTGAAGATGAGGTGCACATTTTCCCTTAATTTGCAAACATCTGAAAAAAACTTAGAAATTACAGGACTCTGATATTTTATAGATTTAGAAATTGGCATTATAGTATCAAGGGCTGTGTAATTTCCTAGTGTGTTTTCTAAGGAGTGTATATCTGTGCATACATGTGTATATGTGTGTTTATGTATATGTGTTTTGGAGCATCTTAATTTCAGCTTTATGAAGCTTTGTCCTTACAAGTTGCTGGAAATATAAGAATGCATTTTGTACCTCTAAATTGTGATGCAAAAGTTACTAGCTTCTTCAAAAAATTGGCTTTTATTTTAACACATGTGGAATTTTTGTTTATTCATCTTGACACGAGTAGTCACTGAAGAGCAATTTTGAAAACTGTGTTGCTTCCAGGAACATCATCTGGAGTGCTGTGGCGTTTCACTGACCTTGCGTTGTGTACGTGGTGGGGGGCAGTGATGAAAGGCTTTAGACTGCTTCAGAAAAGGAGATTGCAGATTGATCACAAGATGGGCCCGTTATTTTGTTTATCTCATGACCATGGAATACACCTCTAACCTTAACAACTCTTCTTTCAAATGCTTTCATAAAGCCATCATCACTGGCAGAAAAAAACAACATATATTACAGGTCTCTTTGATAGGGGTTGGTAGTGTCTTCTTGGAAAAGAAGAACAGCAACCTTCATATGTCAAACAGAAGCAGTACAGAAGTGGCAGGTCTCCCCTATGCAAAAGATCTCTGTAGATAACCTCAGCAAACCTAGAAGTCTGAATAGACTGTAGCTAAAGGAGTGACTTCTTAAGTATCAAGGAATTCATCAAATCGCTGAGCCACTACCACACGCCAGGGCCCTATAGCAGTATCCTGAGGACCTTTTTAACAGGTGCATATTCTCCAGCCTTAAAAAAAAAATTCTTCCTCAAGTTACTTAACTTCCCCATACATCAAGTAGGGGAGAAAGTTACACAAGAGGCATTAATTGGATGTAATATGTGAATTGAATGGAGGAAAGTTTGCTTGCCTAGAGTGTCTCTTGGGTCTTCAGAGAGGCTCAGACTATCAGATAATGGAAGAAAGTCCAGCAGTCCATCACCCTCCTTTCACACTTGAGGACAGGAAGGCCCAAAGGGCTCTTAGTGGAGGTCATTGTAAACTGGAGTAATCTTGAGGTAGCTTTAACCAACAGATAAGGCTTAGACAGAAGGTGGATGTCCTAGGAAAGAGGAGGGGGGTACCAGGAGCAAAGTTTCAGCAGTCACATGCTTCTGGAGCCTCGTGACGCTGGTAGGAGGGAGAGTCGTGACACTGGTAGGAGGGAGAGTCGTGACACTGGTAGGAGGGAGAGTCGTGTGGGCAGAGTAGGAAATACATTTATATAGGCAGGGGACTGTGGAGGATCTGTTTGGCCTGAGAAATGTTTTTGAGCTACAGAATATACTATCTTGCCTACATATGTCATATTAGGAAAGATCTAAGACAGTGTTTAGTGTATTTTACAGCTTTTCTGAAAATTCCCATCACCTGCCCTTGTTCAGAGGAAAGATATCCAGGCCTCCCTCCAGAGATTCTGACTTGGTAGTTCTGAGGTGGAATTGAGGGATCCATATTTTTTTTTTTTTTTGCGGTACGCAGGCCCCTCACTGCTGTGGCCTCTCCCGTTGCGGAGCACAGGCTCCGGACGCGCAGGCTCAGCGGCCATGGCTCACGGGCCCAGCCGCTCCGCGGCACGAGGGATCTTCCCGGACTGGGGCACGAGCCCGCGTCCCCTGCATCGGCAGGCGGACTCTCAACCACTGCGCCACGAAGGAAGCCCGGGATCCGTATTTTTAAACAGTTTTATTGAGAAATAATTGACGTCATACAGTTTACTCATTTAAGATGTAAAATGCAATGTATATATTTGTAGCATATTGGCAAGGTTGTACAACCATCGCCAATATCAAATTCTAGAACATTTTGTACCTTCTAAAAGAAACCTTGTAGTACCTATTAGCAGTTACTCTGCTCTGCCATCCCTCTACCCCTCCACCTCCGCCCCAAGCTCCAGGCAAACACCCTTTCTGTATCTAAAAATTCACCTGTTCCGGACATTTCATAAAAGGAAGTCATACAATATGTGGCCTTCTGTGGCTAGCTTTTTCCACCTAGCATAATATTTTCAGGGTTTATCCATGTTCTGTCACGTGTCAGTACTTCATTCCTTTTTATTGCCAAGTTCTTTTCCATTGTGTGGCTCTACCATATCTTATTTATTTATTCTAAAGTTGATGTTTGGGTTGTTTCTCCTTTTTTGGCATTTATGAATAATGCTGCTGTGAACATTTGTGAGGAATCTGTGTTTCTAAACAAGCACCCCACCTGATTCTGTTGCAGTAGTTCCTGCGTCACACCTGAAGAAACACTAACCGGAGCAGTTAGCTCAGTAGAACTCGCACTTCCACACGCGAAGTCCCTCATTCCGCATCTCATGAGAGCTGCTCTGGCCTCTGCTTGAAGAGTCCCTGGTTTGTGAGAGTGAGCGGTGGCCTAGTGGAGGTGACGTTTCACAATGAATTGCATGGTCTGCATGTGCAGGGTAGAGTGGACGGAAGAGGGAGACGAGAGAGAGATGGTAGGCAGGATAAGTTGGTTCCAGATGGTTCCAGAATCTAGAAGTGATTTAATTCCTGAACTAGGGCACTGCTCCTTCTGCTGCTGGTAATGGAAAGGAAGAGTCAGAGGAGCAGACTTTTATTAAAGGAAGAATCCTTTCACTAGTGGTGATTTTAAAATATTCAACAGTTTATATTTTTAACTGACTCAGACATGGTTATGTCTAATTCTGACCTTATCTATTCCTATCATCCTGTTATTCCAAATAAATGTGTTTTTACCAACTGTTTGAGAGGGGAAATCCAGGAAAACTAACTGAAGGATATAGTATAATAAAAAAAATGCTGGGTTATGATATTTTGAAGCCTCTGGACAATTTGGGATGTTTAGATATTGTACAAGCCTGTGTCAGACTGAACTTCTCAAGGTTCCTTTTTAGATTCAGGATTCTGTAATATATCTTGAAACTGAAAATAGTTTCTAGGAGCGGAGTCCTCACCATCACTGCGGGTCTGGCCCACTGTGCCTAAGGTGAAGCGGAAACCACACCTGTGAGCTGCTGCACCGATTTAGAAGGTGGGGCTGCCACCATCAGTGACCAGTTTCAGGAAGTCATAGAAGTGTGTTTTGTATCATAGGATTCTCATTGATCAGATATCCATTATCTGTTTCTCATTTTTCCATTGGATGATTTGACAAATATGATGAGATTGCCCTTAAGATGCTCTGTGTTCTATATATTCAATACGTTTTTTTTCTTCCCTAGCAAAAGCACCACTAAAAAAAAGGTCAGAACATGTTGATGAAAAATTCTTCATTCTACCTACTTAACCATAATCACTGTGAACACTTCGGTGTATATTCTTTTATTTCTGTTCTCTTGTGAAAAATAAACATATTCCTATTTTTGCAGAAATAAGACCACAGCGTAGACCTTCTGTTTGTTAACCTATGGCAGCATAGTCTTCCATTGTGTGGATGAGGTAGCTTCCGACTTTTCACTGTTTTATGCTGAGATATACTTTATACTAAGGTAGTTTTAGGTCACATCATACACTGCCAGTCTGGTTTTCTGTTAATAACTTTACTGGCAGCAATACACCTAGATGCTCAGGGTTAAGTGTTTTGGGTCAGAGTGCCATCAACCTTGGTTCATGATACGTCTGTTCTGCTGAGAAGATAGGGTAGGTTTATAGTTGTGAAGAAAGTATTATGAACAGTTAACAGAAAACATCCTATAGCTCTTAGGAAACAGAAAGCAAACCTTTACTTTTTAGAAACTTACATATATGGAAACATAGAAACAAAAAATGAATTTACAGTAATTTGTGGGGACCATTCACTTCATAATTCTATTTAAATATTTGTGCACAATCTAAGTGTATTGTGTCATTATAACCGGATATCATATAGAAGTAGATTATGCCTTTGGGTACACGTTGGTCATCTCAGTTGAATACCATGTATTCCCTGGCTTTGTGCCAAGGTCAAGGACCTGGAGGAGATTTTGCCACCTTCTCTGAAGATGTCACACTTAGGAACCAGTTCTTTATTTTGTTATTAAAGTTGTCAGTGTTATAATCATGAAATATCAAAAATAAAAAATAGGTCTATACTGTGTCAACTGTAGCCCTCTAACTTTATAGATTTCATATGGCTAGAAAAAAATTGAAATGAAACACATCACTGTTTTAACAGTGGATGTTTCTGGGTGATGTGATTATGAATAATCGAAACTTTCTTGCTACTTTTCTGTATTTCCAGATTCCTAGAGTGAACATGTATTATATGTTCTAATATATGGGGATGTGGGAATTAAAATATGGGACAAATATTTTTAGGCTTCAGATGAGGGAAGGTGGGGTGGAGAGAAACCATAAAAATTAGAGTGGGTAGTTACTTTTCCACTGAGAATGAGGCCTACCAACCCTAAGGGAACTCTCTGGTCCCACCCTGTACTTTTCTTAGCTAGAGTTTCTGAAGTCCTTTGTGCTAGTTAGGGACTAGCATAGTTAGCACAGCTAAGTAAGTATGTAACAGATTTCTATTATTAGTTTATCTTTGCTGAGCCTCATTTGATTGACGGAGAGTTCTCCACCCAGAAAGTTCCATTTATTTTGGCAGTTCAAAGAGGATATTTTGGAGTGCTTGTTATCTAAAAAAAGTAAGGTTGAGGAACCTGCTTTCCCCTCCTCCCTTTAAAAAAACTGTTTGGGTTGGTCCTAGGGAGCATGCCTAATCTAGGGATTACTCGGCAAGCATGACCCAGGGCTGGCTTTGTAAATGTTACCAAATCTATTACTTAACCACAGATGTGCTTCCATTGTTGTGTTCCACATAGTCCCGGGCTCAATGGTGAAAGTTCGTTCTGGGAGACTTGGCTAAATCCGTGTCTTTTAGGTCTTTACCTTATGTTGTGCAGTGGTTTGGAAATATTTCATCGTGAAAATTTGACCAGTCACATGGTACAATGTAGATGGAATTATATGGGTTTTTAAAAGTTAACTTTTATGATTATAAAAATTATAGATGCTCAAAAATAGTTAAGTACAAAGGAAAAAATGTAACTCATTTCATTATCCATAGGTTAACCATTGTTAACATTTTGGTTTTATTTCATTTCAGTCTCATAAACGATTACATGTACATATATACTCTGTGTACCTTTCACTAAGTATTGTGTTATGAGCATTTCCATGTGATTTCTGGTTTACTTTTTCTATATTGCAGTCGTGACTTCCTGAAGCTAGTAAGTGCTGTTATTTATGGTTGGCATGGGTGCAGATGCCTTTTATTTTATGGTGGCTGCCTTAAGTATTAGACTTCCAATAAACCCTTGAGATGTATGTATTAAATGTGACGTTCTTTGTTGCCGTCCCCAAATCGATTGATTATTAGAGCTGGCAGGGACCTTGATCATGGAGTTTAGCCCTCTAATTAGAGAAATGAGAAAAATAAGCCAGAAGAGTTGCCCCTTGCCCAATGTCATTAAGTTATTTAATGGCCTAAGAATATTCCTCTCTTTTACACGTTGAGAGACTTGGGTATTGAGAATTTAATCAACATTTTCGAAAGAACCTGGTTGTGTTTTTTTTTTAAAAAGCTCAGGTAGGGAGGAAAAAGTCAAACTGGTAGTTTTGTAGTGTAGTAGTAAATTGGTAAAACCTATTTGTTAATTGCATTTTCCATCAGCAGTTGGTTAATTTGATGGCATGTGTCACCATTATCTTTATTTCCTCACATATTTGTGCAGAAGTCATTGATACGATGCTGACAATGCCCACTTTCCTATCTGAGGAGTTAAAATAATTATTTTTTTTGCTTTGCAGTTAAGCAAAATGGTCAGTATTTAAGGAACCCTAATTTTCAGTAGAGATAATGAAGTGAGTGTTGAAGTTTTGATTTTTTAAAAATTGCATATCCAATACTAACACTGTTCGTTAGTTTTGAAAAGCAATAAGTTCCTGGGAGTATTTTCCAGTTTATTTGAGAGAAAAATGTCATGGCCTTGTGATTTTTTTTTTTTTCAAACAAAGTGATACCCTGAGAGATTAGCTAGAGAAATGAAATGCAGTTGTTGACTGTGTCCCTTTTACCTCGGGAAGAACTCGGGGGAATGATTGTTGACAACACCAGCTTTGCTGACCCTGAAGTGTAGGCAGTGGGGGGCCTGTGAACATGGCATTTACAGTGGTTCACCGTCCCCTGCCTTGGAAAGTTCTCTCTGGAACAGTTGGAGGTGCTGTTAGCGAGGCCTGCTTCCTGTGTGAGTACCTATTGTGGAGGCCTCCCTTGAATGGGAGGTTTGTGAGAAGTGCTTTCCCACCAGTACACAATGCACCCTCTCGGCAGTGTAAATACACATTCCACTTAGGGTCAGGCTCACAGCGCCTGGCCAGAACTCCCTTGCAAAGAACGGTATTTTGTAGTTGCATTTATTTATAATGGCCGGTGGAAAATTAATATGCTTGTTAAATCTATTTTTAAAAATAAAAGGGAAGCCACTTATCTAAGAGTGTTTGCTGAATGTAAATCAATTAGCTGTGGCATATTTTGATCTCGCTAATTCGCCTGCTCTAGGAAATGATTGTCACCTTCTTACTAACTGTTCTGTCTATATTTGAAACTGGAGATTCTTGTTTTAAGAGTTATCCTTATGCCTCAGAAAAACTCCTTTTGGGTTCTCTGATGAAAAACATAATAGGCTGTGGCTAAAGAAAATAAAGTAGTGACCCTAGAAAATACTAGATCAAGTCATCTTGGGATTTCAAATGGGCTCTATTGAGCAGTAAATGAAGGTCTAGAGATCAGAGCAGATAAGATTCTTACTTGGGAATGGCAACACAAAATTATTTGTCTTTATTTCCTTGGAGATGATCGTTTGCTTTGAATCCAGGGTATGGATATGATTACTCGAGAGATTGAATGGGGTCCCCATCTAATGGGCCTGGATTTATTGGAGACAGGTCCCACCCGGTCCCTGAATGTTTGCTGACATTCCCAGCAGGGGAGTACCTGGTCCCCAAAATCCATTTCCTATCCCCCCAGCCTGTTGCTCTTTTCTCAAGATTTTACCAAATGAATTTGTTTCACCAGGGTGCTTTAAAGAGTATAACATAAAGTCCTGTAGAGAAAAATCCATGGTGGAATTTGGATACCTTTTCATTTGGGTTAATTATTCTTTGTTCAGACCCTGCCGGGTGAATTGTGGATGTATAGAGTATAAAATACGGACAACAATCTTTGTCTACTAGAAAGTGAGTTTAAATTTTCCTTATATTTTTACATCTAAGGTGCTTGGCATAGAGCAGTGGTTGTCAAAGTGTGGTATGGGGGACCCTTGGGTGTTCCTGAGATTCTTTTAATGGGGTTCGCGAGGTCATAACTATTAATAATCCTAAAATGTTATTTGTCTTTTTCAATCTTATGCTTCTGAGTTCTTCAATAATGTTAACTGAAAAGTATCTTGTGTCTTTCATGCTTTCACATGAGGAGAAATATGAAAATTGAATTGGAGAACATGTATTTTGTAGCAGAGTTGAAATTTAAAATTATTTTTCTGGAAAGATTTTAAAGCCTATTAGTGGACTCCTTAAATTTAGAATTTGAATGATTTTAGAACAAAAGAGTGTCTTACACAGAGCAGAACCTAAGTGAGTATTTATTAAATAAATGAATGCAGCCCCCTTACATTTTCTTAACAAATTATATTAGTGTAATTAATGATGTCATTATTCACAGGGAGTGTTTAGAATATAGGCAAGCATCATGCTTTCAAACATTTAGATTCAGCTGTTTGCATATAAGTATGTATATACCAATTGTCATTTCATTTATTGAATCTCTTTGATGCTCTATGGTACGGGACAGTTTTGTTTTGTTTTTTCCCCCGTAAAAGAAAGAAAATGTTTTTTCTGAAGAATTCCACATTTTTGTGTTTTCAAAAATATTAGTCTGAATTAGGAAAGTGGTTGCTCATGCTGAAATTTTGTGATGGGCTAAAATCTGATATAGTAAATAGATGTTCCCTTACACAGTGTGTCTTTGCACCTGCTAATTTGTTTCTTTGTGTCATTTCATGTGAATTTTCTGTTTCAGTACCTTGTAAGTTCTAAGGAACACCTGGTATTTGCTTTGTGTTTAGTCACATTAGGTGAAATACAGAGCTGCTTATGAGAGTGTCATCAGTTGTAATGATTCTTTAAGAAATAGTTTGTTTTAAAAACATGTTTGTAAACTGATTTTCAGTGTGTCCTATACTATTCTCATTGATTTCTCTACCCTCCCCCACATAGGGGAGGAAGAAATATTCGAACCAACATCTAAAATTAGTAATAAAATGTTAGAAATCTTTGAAATACATATCTAAGTATAAATTGGATAAAACATCAGTGATGCTTCTACCAGGCTGAAGTAACAGCTTCAGAGCTCTTCCTTGTAATGAGTGTTTCATAACATCTATTCAGTTCAACAAAACTGAGTTTGTTAAATAAACATGATTGAATTCTATATGAGCTGATTAAAGGAACAGTTTTAGTATCCTCCTGGCTAATCAGAAATGAAGGTTGAGGCAGGTGGCATGTTTTGAAGACAAATTCATCTTCTGGCACACTCTTAAGAGTAGGGAAGATGCCACAGCTGGGAAACCAAGTTTAGACATTGAAGCTTATCTCAGATGAAAGGTTTCATAGAGCAAGGAGGTCTGTTGACTTCGGTTTTGTCAGAAGTATCCAATGTGGATTTGGGTTAATCGAATATAACATTCAGTGTAATGCTATTTAACATCATGCCTTTATTTCTAGAATCCTACCAGTCCCTGGTACATAGTGGATGCTCAATAAATGTTTGTTAAAAGAATGGATGATTATCTCTGTTCATGTCCTTTTGTTTGATGCTATTTTAGAAGATTCCTTTCAGCTTAGTCCTTTTGAGATATTGAAAATAATAGAATCTTGAAACCCTTTGTACCAAATACCTTGTTCTAACACTCTCCTCATCGATGACTTGCTAAGCTGCCCTCCTTTGTGAAGTAATTTTACTTTTGTGTTTAATCATGGCATATCTCTTTGAAAATCAACACAGAGGGTGTAACTTTAGTACTTTATAGTTTGGTTTCTTTTTCTCCATAATTTTTAACCATCTGGACTACATGATAGTACAGTGGATTTGTTTAACCTTCCTTAAGCTGCTTTGAAAAGTGTTTTAAAAAAATCATTAAATCTGCATCTTGGTGAAGATACACCCAAAACTCACAGTTGTTGCCTTTGTGTATGGGGAACTGGGGACTGGATAGGAGAGAAATGCACTTTGATTGGATGTCTTCGAAAATTATCTTTTGAATTTTGTACTCTGTGCTTGTTTTATCTAATTTTTAAAATTCACTAACCTGTGAATTTTTCATCAGTCCTTCCACTTCCATGTTTTGTTGCCAGATTCTTAAATGTTATAATCAGCTCACTCAGAGAGCGTTGACTCTTCCCATGGCTTTCTGAGTCTCTGTGGGCACCTTACTTAACCTCTCTCAGCCTTAGCTGCAATACCTGTTAAGAGGGGAATACTGCCTCCTTCATACGAAGGTTGAGAGGCTAGGTAAGAATTAGTGTGCAGGGGCTGCAAGCCATGCCTTTCTTTGCTTTGGGGCTCTTTCTCTCATCCTTTCCCAGAAACGGTCAGTTTTTGGGTGTCTGCAACACATCCCACCCACACACCAATAAAGGGTGTTACACGTGGCTGTTAGGTACCCAAGTGGTTGTAGAAATGTGAATTTAATTCATAATACATCTCTAAAAGCAGAGTAATAAAATACATTTTGGATTTCATTAGAGGGGACTCTAGAAGTTGTGTTAAAGCACCCACATTACAGATGAAGAAACTGAGACTCAGAGGACCTGTGTAGGCCCACCTTGAGTCACAGCCCTGACGAGCAGTGGGACCTGTCACAGTGCCGTGGGGCTTCCAGGCAGGTGGTAGTAAGTAGCCCAGGGGCTGGGTGAGGAGTGAGCTTCTGGTGCTGGGATGGAGAGGAGAGCGTGTCTTCTGTGTCTTCTGATATCCCATCTCATCCCTTTCTATATCTGCCCCGCCCTTGCAGCTTGCAGGTTGACTGGTGGCGGGGTGGCGAGACCTGGAGCTGCAGAGGGTTTTAGGAGTGAGCTCTTCTGTTCTTGGACTATAGTTTTCTAGACTTGTTTTCAACATCCTATAGAAAAAGATACAAACAACCACACAATTCTGAATCTCATTGAAAAGAAGTATTTTCAGTTCTTCTCATCTTTGGGTAAAGTATGTGACAAAGTTAGCTTGGATATGTGTGAAAATAAGGGCTCATAGCTTTGGAATGTTTCTTGTTAGATGCTAGACTGTCATCCTTGGGATGTGAGAGAGGGATGTGAAATTTATTGTGCTGAGTGTGCCTGGAGTCTAGATGTTCTAATAAAAATGTCTAATTACATCTGCAAACTTCTTTAAACACCATTTAAAAACAATGAACAAAACAAACGGGCCTTTGGTTGGTAAACGTTTTTTGTAGTTGGGCCCCCTTTCCCTTTTAGTTAATATTTTCAGAATTGAGCTGTTTATGTGTGGATGTGGATCAGAGGTCCAGAGATTGTGTATATGTAGTGATACAATTTTTTTTTAAGTTTTTGTGTTTCCTTAAAGATTTGGAGTATATTAAGGGTCTATGGAAGCAACCAACCTCTGTATATTCATGGAGAATTACATTGATAAAAGTAACCTCAGGATGCATATAATGCTTACATATGATCCTTAGATATGTAGGTTGTTTTTTTTTTCCTTCTCAGAAAATAGTGCCTTTCCTGTATGGTAGTTTTGAGTTCAGACATGACTATGCTTTGCCAAATTAAAAAAAAAAAAAGAAAGCATTTATGTATTCTCAAAGGCAGGGGCCTATACATTAGACTATTTGGCATCCCTCCTTGGTCTCTGGAGCACAGTAGACAATTCTTTTTTTTATTTGTTGCTTGAATCATTTATTGTTATTTAATCTGTGGCAGAGGTGGCAGCGGTGCTTTTAATCTAACTCAGTTTCACGGGATTTCTCTGTGACTTTAAACTTTGCCACCTAATTCTCCTGTGTTTATAATTGGATGCAAAAAGCGAGAGTGTCTTTAAGGTTAGGAACTTTTTCAGACAACTGTGATTTAACTTCACTAATGAACCCATGTCAGACAAGAAGACAAATTCCAGACTATTTGTGCCTCAACCAACCAGCTGGGTGCATACCTCCAGGTACTGCTCATGTCTCAAGAGGTTTTTCTGCATGAACAGTTATCACCACTCCTTTCATTCAAGTGGCAAGCCATGGCAAGAGTCTTTCTTTCACAGCTGTGTAGAACTCAGCTGTAAAATTAGCTTTCATTGGCATAAAAACACAGTGATTACTATCACTATTTACTCAATACGTTCTTTTTCAGCATTTTACTTAGATTCTTCCTCTCTTATGCAGAAGGCTCAGATTATACTCATACAAGTAAGAGAAACAGGTTCTTAGAGTTTGAGTAAACCTCTCTTTTTAGCTTTTGCTTATTAATCTGTATGAAGTGAGCACAGTAGGCAATGGTGTTTTGAAACATAGTCTATTAAGAGCAAAAGGAAACCTTAAAGGTGAATCTATAATCTTGTCATTTTGTAAAAGAAGAAATTAATTGCCCCAATTTAAAGCTAATTATTGGCAAACCTCAAATTAGAACTCATATTTTCCAATACTCAGTCTTGGGGTCTCTTTGCTCTAGTGCTTTTTTGCCGAACACACTGGTCCTTTGAACAGTTTTTAGTGGAAGGGCTGTGAAAAATTCTAATAAATATCTTTAGTTTCTCTCCATATCCTTTTTTTGGGCACAATTTAATTTGATTTTCAGAAAAGTGAAGGAGAGTGTTTGCCTGTACAAGTACCTTTCCTCATGGTTGCCCACAGTGTACGGGAGACATGGTACAAAGAGAAGCACTGAAACCACCTGCAGCCTTTTCCTGTCCAATGGCAGTGCCCCCCATCAGGTTCCTGAATGGCCACATGGTAATTCCACACGGTCAGAGCCAGTGCCACAGCCACTGCTTTAGTGTTACCAGAAGGGAAAGAAAAGTCCTGCTTTCACAGGAGCAGGAACATAGTGAAAACAGTCCGATGTGTGTTGATGGATGAGCAGGTTTCTCTCAATTTCAGAGGTAAAGGAGGTTGCACAGTGTTTCTATTTTGTTTTCATCATTTTTTTCTTTCTATTGATGCTGTTGGTGTTTCCACAGTTATCAGAAAGCTGTTTCTAGTTTTGCTCCGAAGGCTAGAACCGTTTTGAGAGTTTCTAGGTCTTGAAATGTCATCAGGGGTTTACCTTTCAAAACCAGAATGGAGCAGGAAGGTAAGAGGTTTTTCTGATGAAGAAAATAAAACAGCAAATGATACTTTGATATCTCGTTAGTTTTAAGAATGTGTATAACTTTTTAAAAACATTTTTTCTTCTCTCTCTTCCTCTCTCAGCGTTTCTCTTTCCCTTCCTCCTCTCTCCCTCTTTGTTTTTCTAAATCTTGCTAATAAAACTTAGAGTGGAAGACTACACACTAAGAAGCTGTTGGTCCTTGTGACTGAGGGCATGTGTACATAACGGCCACCTGTATGAGAAGGAAGTTCATGAAAGCAGTTTTTCTTTTTTCTGTGCTACGTGATTCTCTGTCAAATTTTGACTTTTTAAGATTTTTCTTTTTTACTACAGTCATGGCATAAACAAGTGTAAATCAGCTGCACAAATGTTTGTCGTAATAAGTTAGGTTTGATTAGGCTTAGGTTTTACATTGGAAGCCATTAAGAAACTTGTAATCACTCATAAAACATTAGCTATCTGATAATTATATTCTTTGAATAGAGATACAGTAATTTCTTGGTAACCTCTCAAACCCATCTGCCTCAAACACAACACAGCAAAACAAAGCCCCCGTTTTTTTTGTGATTCAGTAAGTTTATCCTATTGTCGTTTTGACTACTGATGGGGTTTTTCTTGCTATGTTGAAACAGGAAAAAGAGTTCTTTTCCTTATTACTATTTAGAAACATGGCTAGAACATTTCTCTGGTATGTGTGTGATGATTTTCTGACACCTGGTCCACAATAGGTTCTTACTACTGAAAGTCATTTAGTACTTTTAGTAGAGAAGGAACTTTTGTTGAAGTATGAATCAAGCTATGATTTTACTAATGTGCCCCTGAGAATATTTTTCCCAGGCTGCAGAACAAGCATGTAGCAAGCAAAACGTTTACATGCTGTTTAGATTATGTGAAGGTGATTGGTTAATGTATAATTTATTGGAAAAGATACAAGCTTTATGGAATCACAGTTAACTTTAGTGATATGAATTCTGAAAATTATTTTATTTATTAGATTATTTATTTACCTAATTGCTTCATAGGTCTTAATTGGTGGGTTTCTATCCACTTCCCATTCATCAAGGAACCCATTTCGCTTCTGAAAGTGCATTTGAATTGCAGAGTGGAAGCAAAAAGTCAAAACTGATGATGTGCACTTTTTTTTTTTAATATATTGAGGTGTAACTGGCACACATACATTCTTCTTACTGGTTCTCATACTGCTTTTATTTTTTACACACTTCCCCGGGATAGTTTAGAATAGGTCAGAAGCCACATCAGGGTGTAGGTGAAGTGAGCCTGGGAGCCTGCACCTTGGCGCTGGCCTGAGACTTGACTCAGGGAGCCAGTCTCCTTTCACCCAGTAGGTCCACCCCGTTTGGCGCTGCTGGTTATGCTTTGCTCCTTTTGGTGCCATTAGGTTTCTTTTCCTCTTGGCATCTGAAACCCATTTGTGTACTGTACTGCTAACTCACATCTTGAATTAATGTAAGGAAATTCGGGTCATCAGCCTATGGAGTGAGGACCAGGACATTCTGTTACTAATATGAAGGCCAGGTTCACAGACTTAAACCTCCTCCCGCGGTGATCAGGGCTTTGGTTTTTTTCAAGTTAGAAATTCTTCCTAGTATATAATTGCTTTCTCTGGCCTTTGGAAATGGATCTGTGGTTCTTTCCTGAGAATCAGGTTTTTTATGAAATTGGCTGTGTGTTTCTTAGTATAGGCTGGGGCCAAAATACCATGGAAAACCTTTTTGGACTTGGAGTGAGGGAAGCAAAATAAAGGGAAAAAGTAATAACCCAGTTGCCTAGAGTAATGTAAAAACTGAAGACCCTTTGCAATATTATTTTAAAATAAGGTGTTCTGTAAAAGCTTTGGGGGCATATTTGGACAGAATTAAACGTCTTACCGGCGGTGAGGATCTCTTTTTCAGAGTATGCAGTGCCCCCCCTCCCCCCACCATTAGCCTAGAAGTTCTTTGGTTCTGGGCCTTGCTAGCAGGTAAGGACGGTAACAAACGACTTGCTTTCAGGAGAGAGGGAAGTTAACCACAAGTGCTCACGTGGCATCCCTTCCCTGTCAATCAAAAGAATAGAACTGGCCGGGCATGAAGCACTTGTGGTTTTAGTGTTAGGATGTGTGGTTAGGGGGAGAGGTTGTGAGGGCCTGTGGTTGTCACCGAATTCTTTGAAATAGAAGTATGGGTAAGAATAAAAAGAATAGGAGTGAAACCTTGGAGATCTATGTGAAAAAAAAAAAAAAGTTCAGAGAATTAGAAAAAAGCACTGTAGTAGAGGCCATCTATTGTCTATTGGTTTAGTCGGATTAGTTCTGCAGCACATTTATTCTTTATCTGTAAACGGTGGTGGTCTAAAGAATGGATTTATTGCAAGAGCTCAGTTGTGTGTGAGGAGGACAGTATGGTTGTGGTAGAGCCTTGAATGCAATGCATGAGTTCTGTGAAAGCTTTGGCCAGCTCAGATACACATCTGTCCAAGGGAGAAGGAACCCAGACCAGGATGGACGAGGGTTTTGTCAGGGCGATTCCTCATGAGACTTTCTGACTGACACGAAAAACAGTTACAGCTCAGTTATCCAGAGATCAACATCTGGCTCACTCAGCTCCCCTCAGAGCTGATAGCAAGGCACAGAGGGGAGCTTCTGAGACCCCAGAGACCACTCCTCTATGTGTGTATAACTAACAGCCTGGCTTCCCAGCCCAAGGAAGATTTAGGATATGTTTAGCAAATTTAGGATATGTTTCTGAGATTTGAGGAGGTGTGGTTTGTGGTACAGCCTAATGAGGAAGAGAGAAAAAAAAACCCATAGAATTTAAACCTAAGAACTCAAAGTAGGGGTGAATTTCTCTGAGTATGTAAGGTCAGAATGCTTAGTAACTCCCTAGTACATCACCTTGTGACTGAACACAGTATTGTAAACAATGACCCTACATCCCTAAGGAAAAATAAAGTTACGGTCAGACTGCCCTATCATGAAGTGAGAAAATGTATAATTTCCACCCACAATTATTGCAAATAAAATTTTCGGTCCTTCAAGTTAACTGTTTGAATAGTAAGCCTTCCACATTCATGGCTTCATTTTTAAAATTCCATTTGAAAAGTTCAAGTTCGGTCAGCTTTCTTAGGCATGTCACATTCTCCAGGTCTCCTCAAGACAGTGGTGCTGAGGCTTAAGCACCTCTTAAGGTGTTTAAGTTGAGTTTTGTCTGGGTTATCGGCCAAAATAGAGGAGACTCACTTTGGGGGGAGCTGTCACCATTAAATGATTGCTGCATGGCAAGCCTTCCCAAGTATCTTGGCCTGACTTAACCTTCTTCAACTGTCAATGGTTAGGGCTGAGTGGTTTTCCCAATTTCCAACTTGAACATTTGACATTCCATTTGTATTTGGAAAAGTCATTACCTCCTGCTACCCGACTCCCATCCCCATCACTAGGGAATAACCAAAAATATGGTAATAACCATAGTAAATACTACTTTGTACCCTGTTTTATGTTTTGCATCTATGGTTTTCATTCTTTTATAATTCTTCCTTCTGCCTTTTCTCTTGTCCCAGTCCACGGCACTAAATTGTTGGTGTTCTATGATAATTTAAGGACCGGTTGGCAGGCAATTGCTTTGTTAAAGTAGCTGGGCATTATCTTGCCTAGCGGTAACTTATTGCTTTTTCTACATGTCCCTTGAATTCCAGGCAAATGAACATATCCTGTGTATGTGCATGGAGTGTAGAAATGGGGTTTTAAACATTGTTGGCTGCGTGAACCACCCCTTCTAGATCAGTCTCTTACCTTGTATTGCAGGCAGAATAAAGTCTGGTTTACCTTTGGTGAAACTCTTGGGCATTAGAAAGTGGGCCTTGGATTTTAGCAAGCTGGTGGCCTACGGTAAAGAGGGTTAACAACTTTGCTTATGAGCAGTGTGCCTCTGTGGCTTCATTTTATTTGTTTTTGTTTTTGTTTCTTGCGGTACGCGGGCCTCTCACTGTTGTGGGCTCTCCCGTTGCGGAGCACAGGCTCCGGACGCGCAGGCTCAGCGGCCATGGCTCACGGGCCCAGCCGCTCCGTGGCATGTGGGATCTTCCCGGACCGGGGCACGAACCCGTGTCCCCTGCATCGGCAGGCGGACTCTCAACCACTGTGCCACCAGGGAAGCCCTGTGGCTTCATTTTATTCTTCCATTTTTGTCCATGATTAAAGGTACAGTTGTTGCATGGTTGAGTTGAGGCACTAGGAGTGTACGACGTTTATATGTTCCCACTGTATGCTGAGTTGATTTTTTTATACACAGTTCCCCGTCTTCCCCTCCCTTGTTCCCCTCTCAGTAATCTGCAACAACTACTGCACATCTGTGAGGTGAATAATCCATCATCCAGTAGAAAAGAAATACAGGATTCAGGCATCTTTCTCTGTATCGAATAGCTGCATTGCCCAAAGTTGCCTGTACAATTTTCAAAAGCAAGTACAATTATCTCTTTGTGCCAGTGGACTTGGTTTCTTTGGGGGTTTTTGCAGCTCTCTGTTGGCTCCCACCCTCCCTCATCGTAGATTTATAAGCCTTTCATGGAACCGGGGAGGGGCTCTGTCCTTTTATCCCACACTTGCAGAACCTGGAGTTTAACTGCCCAGTTTGGACTTGACACCTGTGCTTAAGAGTGCCAGCTAGTGGGGCTGGATTGCTGTGTTTTGATGATAGCAAGTCCCATTGTTTATTACGATGCCAACCAGAAGGTTTCTTAAATTGGAATTGTCAGTGTTAGACATAATGTTGGGAGTTGAGACATTCTTTGGTATTAGGGATGGGTGGCCAGGAACGGCTAAATTTTATACTAGATCACAATTCTGTCCTCCTACCAGTACCTGCGTGCACAGGATGAAAAAAGAGCAGGTTCTATCCTTATGCTTGTCTGTGAGATGACCAGGACTGTCCCCCAGTGGGAGAGGGCTTTGGTGCTCACTACTTTAGCAGAGGAGAGGGGAGAGGACGGAGCCACAACCTCCATAACCTTACCAGCAAGTGCCTTGGGGCGCTTCCCTGCGGAGGGGTGAGGAAAAGGTGGAAGTGAGTGTGGAGTGCTTCTTTCTCCCAGATGCTTTATCCTCAGACCCTTAATGTAAATTAGTACCCTGGTTATCCAACCTGCACGTTGAAGAAACATTAAATAAAACATTACGCTTAAGAAATAGGCCTGTGTAATATCAACCTGAGGAAAACTAGCCATTCTTTCTTCATGCACTAGTAGGATTAAGTATATTTGAAATAAAACTGAAATGGACATTAGTACTCCATTAGTAGTACTACTCAAAATCAAACAGTTGATGTCATGATAGTGTCAGTTATCTTGGTTAATTCTGTTGTGGAAGAATCTGTTTCCTACATTAGGATAAACTACTGGGCTTTGAGTTTTGTACTTTTATTTGCTTAGGAACTGAGTAATTGCCTCATAAAACAGCATGATGATACTGTTAACACTGCATTATAAGACCTGTTATTATAGAATGTGCTTCCCTAGTTGGAACAAGACTTTGTTGTTTGGCGCTTAAAATAATTAGTTTCTCCAAATGGGGTTATAATGAATAGTGTAAAATTTTACCGATTTAAAATAAAGTTTATAATCTCTTGGGTGGCTTTTATGCATCATTTGATACTTCCAGGGAAGGAGTATCTTTTGGATGGGATTTGGGGGAGGGAGATATATTTAACATTCAGAATGAGAAGAAATATTTTATTTGTCACACCTGAGACAAATTAGAGATAATCATTAAAGGATTTGCCCCACTGTTTTGCCTGATTTGGATATTGAGTATTAAAGGATTCATTTACCAAATCCCCTTGAATTTGAAATTTTGGGGGACTTTATTATGAATGAGAAAAATTTTAAAATGAACCACATGGCAGTCTCTTTCTGGACTGACTTAAAATAGTGTGCCTGTGTGTTTGTTTATTCTTCTTTGTCCATGCTGTTAAACTTTTTGTGACAAAACGTTTTAGGCACGATTGAAGGATACGTAAATACTTCTTAAGGAACATTATAATTCTGAATAGGAATTCATTGTTTTCCTGCTGTTATATTGAAAAGCTAGATGTTGGGGGCAAGTACCATTACGGAATGAAAGTGGGCTTGGCGTTGTTTTGAATACCTGTATGACAACCATTTATTCTGTGGAAACAATGGAAGGTGCCGTTAAGCCTTATTCCGTACAAGGTGCCACGGGTACTGTCAGATACAGGAAAACTCAAGACATTCGGCCGTGATAAAGCTGTAAATATGCAGCAGGTTAAATCCAATTCAAGGAGGTGACGGGAGAGAAATAATTAGAACATGATTAATTACCAATTTAATGGCAAGGTCAGAAATCGCAACAACTGCAGTGTAGGCAGTTAACCTTTGTTTACTTGCTTTGTTAACAGCTTTTTTTTTTTGAGGAAAACTTTTCTTATAGCTCATTCTCTTTGGCCTTATTTTCTGTAATTACCTTAAAGATAATGATATGGTCAGTGTTCGTTTGACACTTTTAGCCTCTCAAATTGTTACCTCATTTTATTCTGAGGAAGATCCCTGGGGTTAGGGGACTTACTATTATTCATAAGTTTTTAAAATTTATAGCTAAACAATGAAATTGAGGAACTAGAGGTTGTGTTCACTTGGCTGCGTAGAGATTCAGGTTTGTGGTCTCCTAATTCAGGCTGTTTCCTGGGTTTTGCTTCACCCCTTTTAATACAGTACTGTGATTAGAAGAATTTGAGTTTCGTCTGACCTCATGACGGTGCACTTAAATTGCTGACTTGTTACAGGTGAATTTTTTTGGTCTTGAATCCTTTTCAAAAAAAATGGTGATTTTCTTGCAGGAAGCCAGTTGAGGGAAATTCTCCATGAATGTATGTCACAATGATGATGACCGACCAGATCCCTCTGGAACTGCCACCATTGCTGAACGGAGAGGTAGCCATGATGCCTCACTTGGTGAATGGAGATGCAGCTCAGCAGGTAGGTGCAGTAAGAAGGAAATTTAAGTCAACTTGTCTAAGTGGGAAACGTTAACCCAGAAATTGTTTTTATATTTTTAAGATTTTTTTTTGATGTGGACCATTTTTAAAGTCTTTATTGAATTTGTTACAATACTCCTTCTGTTTTCTGTTTTGGTTTTTTGGCTAAAAGGCATGTGGGGGTCATAGCTCCCCAACCGGGGATTGAACCCCACGCCCCCTGCCTTGGAAGGTGAAGTCTTAACCACAGGACCGCCAGGGAAGTCTGCTAACCCGGAAATTGTTTTATTTTGAGATTCAAGATCTGTGATTTTGAACCTTTGTAGTTCTCTAGAGGTCAAGTGTTTTTGTTGTAGAATTACTATATGATTTAAAATATCAGAAGTTGTAGTTTTTGAGAACAGCAAACTTTACCTAATCCAGTTGGTATTCTTGAAGCATCAAAAACAAATGTCTGATTTTTGAAATGAATCATTTTGAAAATACGTACAAGTCTTTGGAATAAAATACTGTTTGCTTATGTCATATATTGTGCTTGACTGGTTTGCCTGATTGGTCAGAGCAGGATGGCCCGAGCAGGATTGCCCAGAGGGTGGATCAGGTTTTCATCTCACACAGGGGGTGACTGACCCCGACAAGAGGCACAGGTCTGTGTGAACCCACCCTGGCTCCTGGAGCAGTCCTTCCAAATGTAGAGCCTGCTGCCGAGAAAATGATGGTACTTGTTTTCTGTAAAAACTCCTTTGCCACTAGTTACTTAACATTACAGAGTTGAAAAGTTATTCCTGAGCTCATTCCTGTAGCACTTGGGAGAAAATTTAAATGGTAAGTAAAACTTTAAAAATTATTAGAGACAAGTATTGTCTCTGATAACATTATTTAAATTTTTAATTGACAACTAAAACTGGGTTCCCTCAGTCTTGTACTAAATAAATGCCATTTTTTATACTTGTGTAGCTCTTTAGAAGCACAAAAGTAGAAGACTTCGTTTTATCAAAAGTAGAATTGGGAACAATTGCTTGAAAAATATTTACGCAAAATATATTAATTCAGAAAAGTTAATTGGCCATTTATTTGATGTCAGTGTGTTGCTCTTCCCCACCCCCATCTGTCATAGTACATTAACACTCTTTATCCATCATAGTACATTAATACTTTGTATATACCTCTGTTGGATATTGCTTTGCTGCTTAGTAGTTTATATATATTACTTTCTCCTGCATTAGACTGTGAACCTCTTAAGAACAAAGAATATCTAATAGGTGCTCAATAAATGTTTGTCAGTTGAACAAATTTCCTCCCTTCTTGCCACTGATGCAAGTATCTCTCTTCCTGACTCCTGATTCTCTCTTTTGGCTCATTTCCACCCATCTACTGTAGTATCTTTTATCTTAAATGCACAAATAGCTATACCTCTCATCCACCCAACAGAAACAAGCTCCCTCGCTTGACTCCACATTCTCCCAGTTACCATCTTGTATCTCTGCTCCCCTTTATAGCAGTGCTTCTCTAAATAGAGCCTCTGCTTCCTTGCCTCTATTACTCTTCATCTCCAGAGTCTCCACTTGTTTCTTGTCATCTTTCTATTCCAGTCTGTCAGCAAGTCCTGTTGGCCTTATCTCAGGAACATTGCTGAAACCATACTTTGCCATGTCCACTTCATTTCCATGACCACTCCTGGACTCTAAGCCAGCACCTCTCACCAGGGTAGGACAATTCTTCTCACTGGTCTCGCTGCTTTTACTTTTGCTCTACCAGAAAGCATTTGCCACACAGCAGTCTGCTAAAAACATAAACGTACCATGTCGCTGCCCTGCTCACAGCTGTCCTGTCCACCTGAGATAAAATCTGAGCGCAGAACCATGGCCAGTCCACCTTCTGCGGTTAGAGCTTGCCTCTCTCCATCATCCTCCCACTGCCCTGCTCCGGCCACTCATGGGAAGGTCTCAAAGTGCCATGAATAGTTTCAAGATGCGGTGTTTGGTCTCCTTTATTTTCACTAATTAAAACAATAAAAGGGCAAGTTGGGACTTCCCTGGCGGTCCAGTGGTTAAGACTCGGCACTTCCACTGCACGGGGTACGGCTTCGATCACTGGTTGGGGAACTAAGATCCCACATGCCTCATGGTGAGGCCAAAAAAAAAAAAAGCAGGGACAAGGTATTCAAATATGACTAAACTTGGAAAACAATGCAGGTCTCTCAGATGTTGTCACCTTGTTCCATTTTGCATATGTACCTGGAAGACCTGAGACCACCCATCCATGTAGCTGTGCACCATTTTTGTGTTTTGATTTCTCCCTCATTTCTATAATTCATTTTGCATAGAGTAGCCTTTTGTAGTTTTATAAGCCAGCATACAGAGCCCTTAGAATTTTCCAGTTTTTTCTTCAGAAGTAAACTCCTTTGCTCCCAGAAATGACCAGTGACTGAAAAGACTGGATTTCCTCAGAAGGCCTTGTGGTATTTCCTACTCTGTATATCTACCTCAGCTCCTAAGTAGAAGCTGCTTAATAATTTTGGTTAATAAAATCACATTTTGATTTCACCTGAGAAGGTTTCTATAAATCCAAGAAATGGGAAGATTTGTTAATGTTTTATAAGCAGTCACAAACATCGAGCTTTCTCAGACTAGAGTACACTTACTCTAAACAGATCTCATCGGAAGGAAATGTTTCAGTCTCTCTAATTCGCAAATATGTTTGATTGTGCTAGAAGCATTGACGTTTAGGCATTTAGGTTATGTGGGCCAAGCTGTTGACTGGCATTAACCCTAAATGTCCCTTAGTGGGGCACAGTTGTTAACTGGGCAGAGTGCGTTTGAAATGTTCCTCTCGGCAGGAACGGCCCAAGATGTATCATGCCTTGATGTTGTCACTGTGGCTCTGCTGAGGCAGTGGCCTATGTGCCTGACACTTCTTTTTGCCTCTTTCTGCCCCCAGAATCCCCATTCTGTGTCTCCCTCATTCACTCAAGCCTTCACTTTTTCCTTTGGGTCCTAACATTTAGTTTTGGCAGAGTTAAGTGTGGTAGAGTCCCCAGGGCCTGTGTGTGGAACCTGGGCTAAGGGGCAAGCAAAACCAAAATAATGGAGAAATACCAGAGAGGAGGTGGGGGAGGGGGAGGGATGGGGGCGTCACCAAAAAGAGCAAGGACCAGGAGTGCGGATCCAAGAGTCAGGAACTGCAAGAGTGTTGAGTGCTTGTCCGGGCGCCTGCTGTTGTTTGCTGCTTGCTCTCGGAGCACGTGTGGTGTGTTGCTCAGGTGGGTTTGTGTGAAAGGATCAGGAGGCTTTGACTATGCTGTCTCTTGAGGCAATACTTATTCTTTTTAACAAGGACCATTTGGAGGCACAGGGCTGACTTCAATGATGGACATTGCAGGCACTGTCCCGGCAGACCCCTGGAGTGACGTTTTAAGGGAGAGGCCCTTGAGCCACTTCCCAAATTATACTGTTGAAGAGAGGGGCCCTCTGGCTCTGCATTTCTGTTAGGAGTGTGTAGGTGAAGCTTACCTTGTATGTGTTTACAACTCTTAATACATTGCAGCTGTGCTGAGGACATTCTAATTATTTCTATATATGCAAAAGAACCACCACAGTTAGGAGAAAGCTCTTCAGTCCCCATAGCCTTCATCCTCCGGATTTCTGTCCTGTTGGCTTCTGGATTTAATTAGGACCGGTTCTTGGCAAGATTCTCTGCTCTGTTCTGGCTCTCTAAATAAGAAACACTGTTAATTTTCATTATCCGAAGTCATGTTAAGTTTGAAACCTTGTTTTGCCATTTTATGTAGGTAGCAGGAAAAGGATGATTCTTTTCTTAAAATGAAAAGCTGTCCTCATTATGAATGAATGAACATTTAAAGTGTATTATCAACTAAGAAATGAACAAGAATAACAATAACAAATACACAAGGTGGATAGAAGGAACTTAGCGTTATTGAGATATAATCCACATGCCATGTAATTCACTTAAAGTATACAATTTGACGAAATTGATTATATTCACAGAATTGTGCAACCAAGACTACCATTAATCTTAGAACATTTTTATCACCCTGAAAAGAAACCCTTTAGCAGTCACTCTCCATTCCCTTCTCTCCCCTATTCCTAGGCAGCCACTCATCTACTTTCTGTCTCTGTAGATAATTTGCCCATTATGGACATTCATATAAATGAAATCATACAATATGTGGTCTTTTATGTCTGCCTTCTCTCACTTAGCATAATGTTTTTTAAGGTTCGTCCATGTTGTAGCATGTATCACTATAGGCATACCTCGGAGATATAGTGGGTTCAGTTCCAAGCCACCACAGTAAAGTGAATATTGCAACACAGTGAGTCACGTGAATTTTTTGATTTCTCAGTGCATGTAAAAGTTCTGTTTACACTATACTGTAGTCTCTTAAGTGTGCAATAGCATGTCTAAAAAATTGTACATACCTTAATTTAAAAATATTTTATTGCTAAAAAATGCTAACCATCTGAGCCTACGGTGAGTCGTAATCTTTTTGTAATAGTAACATCAAAGATCACTGATTGCAGATCACCATAACAAATATAATAATAATGAAAAAGTTTGAAATTTTGCAAGCACTACCAAAATGTGACACAGAGATAGGAAGTGAGCAAATACTATTGGAAAAATGGCACTGATAGACTTACTCCACTCAGAGTTGCCATGTTAAACCAATTTGTAAAACACACAATTACCTGCAAAGCACAATAAAGCAGAAAAGCTCAATAAAACGAGGTATGCTTGTACTTCATACCTTTTTTATTGCCAAATAATATTCTAGTGTATGAATACTACTCCATTTTATTTATCCATTCATCAGTTGATGGACATTTGGATTGTTTCTGCTCTTTTTGGCTATTATGAACAATGCTACTGTGAATGTTTGTGTGGTTTTTGTGTTGTGTGTTTTCATTTCTCTCATGTATACCTAGGAGGGAAATTGAACGGCTTTCTTTTTAACTATAGTTTTCTAAATAAAGTACTTCTGCTTCTCTCACTATAATTTCTTCTACCTTTAAATAGATCAACATAGCTAAATAAAGTTTGCTTACCTTAATATGCCTAACCACATACTATTCTTGAGTTATAAAAGTCATGTTTCCACCTGAGCTTTTGTGTGTGGCTGTATAAATTACAGTGAATGCCCTTCAGTAATCAAAATATTGGCATTTCATACATTACATTTCAGAACCTAATGTTCTGAAACATTTTAGAACCTAATGGTGTATTAATTTAACTATCTTCGTTAAGTACTTTTAGCACATCTTAGAGATTTTAAGAAGTAGCAGCTAGTTTTGAGCATGAAAGAGTAAGCATTTCCAACTTGTTCTATTGGTTTAATATTTCAGTAATCTCTGAAGAGGAATTAGAGCAGCCACCAGTTAAAGAAACTATTAGGCTAAGAGCAGAGTGTTCACCTAGAATTTACTGATTTGCTAATTTAATCTGTGACACTTATAACCTACACGACGGTGGTATGCCACTTTATATTCTTAGTGACACTTCTCACATATGTATTCATTAGGTCAGTGGGGTGGGGAGAGAGTTAGGCGCCTCTTTGTTCTGCCTAGCATTTAGCACACAGAGAGCACCTAGCAAATGTTTTGTCATTTTTTATTTCTTGTGTCTTTTCTTTTTTCTTTTAAGCTTCCTGAATATTAATTGCTAATGAGTATTCTTAATGCCTCTTCTTCAGGAAGTGGATCTTCTTAAATGTAAACAGAAAACTGTTTCTGGGATAGCCTGGAAGACAGGAGGTTAAAGTTACCTCAGTTGTGTCCAGTTGTCTTAACTTTAGCCCGTTTCAGTTGATCAGCATTTAGCACGTCATTTTATTGGGAGTGAGGGTTTTTTTTCCCCTTTTGTTTCTTCTTTCTGAAAGCCTTTGTTTCCCTAGACAGAATACACAGCCAGAGTTTTCCTGGATCATTCGTTTGAGTACACATTTCCAGACAGCACATTAAACACATTAAAACTTTCCACGTTCAGATGGTGCTCGTCATCAGCATGTCTTTTACAGCAAATGTACTTCTCCTGCTAATCCAGTGACCTTTTCTGTTCTGGTTGATATCTTCTTAATAACTTTTCCCCTGATGGCTCCCTTCTTGCATTCAGTAGTTCAAATCCTCTCACCACACAGGTTTGCTCTTCAAGCATACTGACGGCCACTGTGTCAGGGGGAGCCAGAAAGAGGTTTACAATCAGTATAGTGTAGAAAAATGAATAAACGGCTCTTAGGAACCTTGCCCAGGAAAAAGAAGGATATTCAAATGAGAATGGGACTTGCTGTTAAAATATCATTGCTGAATAATATTAGATAACATCTCCTTTTATGATAGAATCCTATTTAGAAGCTGGGGCTTGAGCTAGAAAGTAGAAAAAGTTAGGCTGGTCAAATGTTGGGTTTGGGAAACCAAGTATGGGGAAGCTCAGTTTTGGTCAGACTCTTGAACATCACAATATATGAGAAATGTGTAACTTGTGCAAATATTTAAAGAAAATTATTATTGCAAACTGCTGTCTGCGTTCTCTCTACTACTCAAACTTATAAGGCCTGTTGTGTCAAGATTGTCAGCTCTCTTCTTTGAGACTGGGGTGGAAAGAAGGAGTGAGAGGATAAGATTTATGACTGAATTAAGGAGTGACTGAATAATAGATTTGTTCATTTTAATAAGCATTTGTCATACGTCTTCTGTGCAGGACTGTATTAGGTGTTGGTGACACAGACCTGAGTAAGACACTGTTTTTGCCCTAAAGGAATGAGCAGTGTAGTTAGGGAGCAAAGTGTGGTTTACCAAAAAAAAGAAAAAAAGGCTGTATTTACACACGTGTAGAACCACAGGAGAAGTGCTTGGAGTTTATCAGTGCCTTGGGAGCGCAGAGGAGGGGTGGATCAGGGAGCAGGATAGGCGGGCAGGAAAACAGACCAGGCAGGGAAAGGTGTCTATGGGGAGGCTGAGCCTGAACCGAGACCTTGCTGGAAGTTATTCAAGCTTTGCATATCATATAATCAGTTTTGGTTTTATGAAATGTAAATACTGTGTAGGGATAGTATAGTCAATGAGGAGCTAATGTTAGTGGCACCCCAAGCAGACCGTATCTAAATCTCTTTTCTGGAAACTTTGCTCTTTAGTATTCTTTCTAGAGAATCTGTCTGTCCTGTGATGCATCCAGCCTGGCGACCCACCCGTGGCCTCTTTTTTATAAATCTATTTATTTTTATTTTTGGCTGCGTTGGGTCTTTGTTGTTGCACGCAGGCTTTCTCTAGTTGCAGTGAGCGGGGGCTACTCTTCGTTGCAGTGCGCGGGCTTCTCATTGCAGTGGCTTCTCTCGTTGTGGAGCACGGGCTCTAGGGGCGCCGGCTCAGTAGTTGTGGCTCGCGGCCCCTAGCGCGCAGGCTCAGTAGTTGTGGCGCACGGGCTTAGTTGCTCCGCGGCATGTGGGATCCTCCCAGACCAGGGCTCGAACCTGTGTCTTCTGCGTTGGCAGGCAGATTCTTAACCACTGCACCACCAGGGAAGCCCCACCCGTGGCCTCTTGATGTCTCTTCCTCATAATTACCGATTCTGCAGAAGTGCAGATCCTTCACCAAAGCTGCTCTCCAGCAGCACAGGCAGCCAGCCCCGTTTCTGAGGGCTTCCTTTTAACTGTAAAAAAGTGGAGTGAGTTTATGCAGGTCTGTGGTTTGATATTACAATCCTCTCTGCCTTAGGTTTGCCAATTCTACTCCCTACAAAGCCTTCTGAAAAGGCATAGCCTATGCATAATCTCTGTCTCATAAAGGAAAATGTTGATGCCATGCAGAGGGTGGTGTTATATGTGGCACCCACAATAATTATGACACATGACATATAATTATGACAGCTCTGAGCTGTCTGGGTTGAGAGACACTTCAGAATTTAATTAGCCAAAGGCAATAATAATAAGGTACAAGATGCAGTCAGTATCCTTCAAATGGGAGCTGCCTTCAAAAAGGAGAGGATTAAGGAAAAACACAGGCGTGGCAAGGTTGCACTGCAAAATAACAGCAATTTAAAACGCTATGGTGGTTTTCACATTATGATTGTTTTCAACTTATTGCAATGTTTGACTGTCTGGTTGCACTCTGAACTCCAGGGGAGCAGGGGCTATGTGTCTCTTGTTCATGCTGTGCCTGGTGTCTGAGGGTAGCATTCAGTAAGTCCTTCAGAGTGGATGAAGGATAAATGAAATGAACAAATCTAATTCATCTAAACCAGGGCCTGAAAACTGGCTACCTATTGCATTTGTCATATAGGCATTAAAAAAAAAAGTCTTTATAGTTAACAAAAAATAATTAGGTGCCAACCTTTAAAAACGGGAAGATTGACACAAAATTCTGGATCTTTCTGTTTATGTTGAAAACCCAGAAGATCTGATAACTGGGCTGGCAGCAGTTGACCGGCACAAAGTAGCAGCTGCCCGGTTTGGATGGGGAGTGTCGTCCTCAGGCCCCACCCTGTCCGCTTCACTCCATTTCCAGACCTGCCTGGGCTCTGTGGTCATCTGAACTTGCAACCTGGGAATTGTTAACTTTTTTTACTTTTGAAATTTCTTCTTGTGCTTACACATACTGGGTTTTAAATATAGCAAAAATATTTAAGATTTTTCAGACACATTCATTGTGTATCATACTGATAAAGTGATTTTAAGCCTCTTACTTTTCTACTTAATGACTTGTAAAATGAACTAGTGTGGGCTATGGTTCGTATAGCTTTGTAGAAGGTTTTCAATTATATGTCTTACAATTTAGGACCCAAGTATTGGTTGTTTTGGCCTCTGCTTTTCAGTGAACAGTATTTGAATCCCCAATCAGTGCCACACTGAGCACTCCTCAAAGCGTAACAAGGGCAGGAGAAAAGACCAGGCGCCTTGGTTTTCCTGTTTACACACTAGTTAGGGGACATTAAAGAGAGATGCAAGGTATCAGCGTTCCAGGGGATAGAGATGCAAATACTTGTGTTTACAATCTTTTTTACAGTCTCCAAGAATTGAGTTTTCATTAGGTACTTATTGAAACAGAATTTTAAAATTCTATTTCAGTAAAATTTCCCTGGTACTACCTAGACGAGACATTTTTATTTAAGTCATTTCTATATTGACTTTCTCTTTGAATAAGATTAAATTCGATAGTAGATTTCCAATCTTGAACTCTTAATTTTTTTCTTTTTTGGAAAATGTGTATTTGTCCTCTTGAATGTGGTATGATAGCCACTGATGTGTCTTATAGTGCAGTAAAAATAATATATATGCACACACACGCACACAGGAAGAAAAGATGGGACTATTCTCCATCCAGAATGTGTTAAGACATGTGTTTTACTTATACATAATTGTTTTCATGTTGGCAGACCCTATTTTTTTTTTTTGTCCAGATGATTGACTTAAAAATATGACTATATAGCAGTTAGATATGTTACATCCCAAACAGGATAGTAGTGAGCAAGCTGCATAAAATTAGTAACATTAATCTCTAAGTTCCAAATGCAGATGCAAAAAATAAACAGCCTGATGAGGAGCCCGCTGCTGAAGCGGCCTAGTGATTTTCCAGCCAGCTCTGCTGTTACACTAAATTGAAGCTGAACTGTGGTGGACCTCCAGAAGAAACAGTTCAGTGCCACTTTAGTGTTCATGCCTACACTGGTATTGCTTCTCAGCCCTGGGCCTTTTTCTTTAGCAGGTGACCATCAGATAGATCATTGCTGAGAGGAAATCTGTTTTATGTGCAGCATGTGTTTAGTACAACCATTAACTAGAATATTTGACCTGGATCCATTCTTTATTGCCCATTCCCTGCCCCTTGCGGTATAGTGGATGTGCATTTGGATAAAATGGACAGTCTGCATTTACAGAATTACTTTGCCAAGTGTTTCTGCTTTGCAAATAACTAGGCAACTAGTTAAGTGGAGATAGCAGAAAGTTGGGGGTACTTGGACTAATTTTGGGGGGCAGGTTGACTAGAGAGTATTTATATCAGCAAAGGGTGTCCATTCCTATTACAGTTGACCCTTGAACAACATGGATTTGACCGCGCAGGTCCACTTCTACACTTAACTTATATTTTTCAGTAGTAAGTATTATAGAACTCTACCATCCACCATTGGTTGAGTCCACAGATGTGCAACTGAGGATACCAAGGACCTGCTAATGCAGAGGGCTGACTATAAGTTACAGATGGATTTTTGACTGCGTGGAGGGTCGGTGCCCCTTAGCCCTGCATTTTTCAAGGGTCATTTGTGTTTTTAAAAAGTAGAAATCAATTCTTCTGAGCTAAACCTTAGCTGTGTAGAGAAATGGACTTGTGTTGTTATCTAGCTGTGTTTCATAACTTCTAATTTTTAGAAGGAGTCGTTAAAATACTCGTGTGTTTTTCTAAGTAGTTAGAAAAATTCCACACTGAGGCATGTTACTTGGATAGAAGTTTCTTTGGTCTTTACGTATATTGGAATATTGAGTTGTCCTTCTAGTTCATGAGGGAAACTGTGACACATTGAAGCATGTGCTTTAGTTAGTGATGTTGTTTGGTAGCTAACTTGGCCAGAGTTTTGCAGCTCATTTATCTTTTCTGACCTGTTTTGCATTGGCAGCATGCATCTATTTATAACTCATCTTAATTCTCATCACTTTGGCAAAAGGCTATATAAAAAGCATCCTTATAGAATGGCTGTTTCTTTATCATTTATTTGGTGACTTCAGTCATGACTGAAAATAAGTGTAATTTAAATACAAATATATATTATATGAATTACAGAGGAATGGCATCTGTATTTTTCTTATAAGGTTTGCATTGAGAAATCAGACCTTAGGCTTATATATACCCTGTGTGTGAATAATATCTGTTTTAAAGACCCAGGGAATCAGTTGAGGATGGAGTTGGGTGATAGAGCACATAATCCTTTAATAGATGGGTGTTCACATCCTGTTTACTTCTCAGACTTTCTCTTATCTTGTTTTCTTATTTTTCAAGTGGTTACTCCAGGTAAGGCCCTGAGCATCTTCCCACTTTTTATTGACTGCCTCTCCACACCGTGCTGCTTCAAGTTGCCTTGGAACTTTAAAGAAGCCTCCATTAAAGAGACTTGAAGATAGACATCACAACTGGTGTATGCTATTTCTTTGGAGGGAGGCAGTGGCTCATTTTCTAAGTTATTCTAAAATCACGGGGGAAGTGTAGGCTAAAATGTTTTGTAATATTCCAGAGATTCTAGTGTCGTAACAATGTAAATGATATATTAAAGGTCAGATTTTGGGGGCATTGAAAGAATGCCAAGTGTCTAACCTAATTTTTGGCATTTGCCTCAAACTTAAATGTTACTTTTGGACTTCCCTGGTGGCACAGTGGTTAAGAATCCGCCTGCCAGTGCAGGGGACATGGGTTTGATCCCTGGTCTGGGAAGTTCCCACATGCCGCAGAGCAACTGGGCCCGTGCACTGCAACTACTGAGCCTGTGCTCTAGAACCCGCGAGCCACAACTACTGAAACCCGCATGCCTAGAGCCCGTGCTCTACAACGAAGAGTAGCCCCCACTCGCCACAACTAGAGAAGGCCTGCGCGCAGCAACGAAGACCCAACACAACCAAAATTTTTAAAAAGTTACTTTTTAAGCTTGCTAATCACCAGAAGGCTTTTAATCTCAATTTTATGCTCGACTTTTAGCTGAGTGGTTATTTGTTAAATTATTGGAAAGAATGGCTTTTTTTTCTCTCTCTCTCTCTCTCTTTTTGGCTGTACCTCACGGCTTGCAGATCTTAGTTCCTTGACCAGGGACTGAATCTAGGCTACGGCGAGTCCCAACCACTGGACTGCCAGGGAAGTCCCCAAGAATGGCTTTTATTTGACATTTTCATTTCTTTGTTCCCTGTGTGGTGGAAGGAATGAATAGTAACTATTTGAGGGCTTATGATATGCTAAGAATGGTACTAAGCACTTCTTTACATCATTCCTTCCTGTGAACATACGCCTTGTAAGGTAGTGATCATTTTTACAGACAGAATCACGGGTGAGAAAGGTTAAGTACTTTACAGCTGGTAATCACAGGACTGGGATTTGAATCCACTTATGTCCTACCTTCCAGGAAGGGTGGAGTTGCTTGGATTAGGCATATATCAATTGTTTTGTTCAGGTAAACAGTCAGGAGAGACATGGGACTGGGTTTTGCACAGTAGTAAATTGTAAAGTTTACAAAGAAGAGTATTCCTGCTGTTACCTTATATGATCTTCATATCAACTCTGGAAGACGGCAGCGATTCTGGCTCTGCAGCTTCTCAGAATTGTGGACCAAGCTGTGGTGACCGTGTCTGAAGCCTCGAGGCACTGGCTGAGTTTGGAGGAGAGGTTGGGTTTCAGGCCCAGGCCATCAGAGTAGCTCCCTTTCTTTCCCTAGGGAATGGTTCTTTTCCTGAGGTTAGGCGCAGGGGGGCAGTTCCCTTTGGGGCCAGCAGCTGCTGAGAGATGGTGGTGACTAGAGAAGGGCATCAGGGGTTCCTCGTCCTTGGGAGTCTGGGGGTAAGGAGAGGGCCTTTTGTCTGCCTTCGTTTCCTCCCAAACCCCACCTTTCATTTCCATTCAAAAATTGTGCCCCAGAGGCACAGTTTTTGTGTTTTAAGAAATCTTAATTGTAAGACTTGAACCTATTAGATTTGTTTTTCCTTTCTGAATTTATAATTATTTCTCTTAAGTAATGCCAAAAAAAAAAAAAATCTAAGTTTATCCATCGAAGAGAAATAATTCCACGAGCGTTTCCGAAGTGTCTCACCTGTGCTCATTCCTGTTCTCGGGGGGGAATACAAAATTAGGTGTCGTGCAGTATTTGTGCCATGAGGCCACACCCCTTTGCTAGTGAGTGCCTCATTTTCTTTGTTTTAGATTGATGAAGGGCTGCTTGGACTTTGACTCTCCTCAAGATGCTAATTATATGTTTCAAAATCATGTGTTCTGTTAAAGATCACTTACGAGTAGCCTTGGAAAGAGAACTGGAAGCAGGGAGGTGCTTCAAGGGTGCAGAATATTGTTTGGAGGCCTTGGGAAATAAATCTTAAGTTCATTTACCACCAAGACATATTTAGTCAGTGTATATAAACAAAAGAAGTCACAGTGTGCCTGGACATTATTTGTCCCAGATGGAGTTTAAACTTGGCTCATTGTACTGCACTGATGTCATGGTGCATAAACTGGCCCGAGTTAGAGACGTGCATAGAATCTGCTGTGTGCTTGTGTGTGCTGAGGGCGTGCGAGGAGGAGGGAGGGGCTGGCTGGAAAATTGTTGTCACATTTTTCCTTTGCTGTCTGCAGAGCCTAGTGTCAGTACTGAATTTGGACTTGGTGCGGGATGAGGGAAGAATCGGAATAATCTGTTCATTTGTGCAAGTCTGTATGTGATGCACTCAGGGATGTCCTTCTTCCAAGACTGAGTGTAAGTGCATCAGGCTTTCCAACAGCTGCTTACAATGCTCTGGTACTAAAATCTAGAAAGGAAAATCTTAAAGTACTACATTTTTGAAGAGCGCTTTCAGTCTGTTTGCTTTGAAATCTTCAATCTGGATAGTTTCTTTAAATTTTTTAATGGTCTTAAATATCCAGCTGTATAATTACGTTTTCCTGGATTGAATGGTGGATAACTTTTCAAACTAGTTGCTTAAGTGTTTTAAAAGGCAGTTGCCTGATGCTTCTTAGAGAATCTGGCCAGGTTTAATTCTTCCTGTATGCTTTGAGAAGGCAGTTTATAGGTCAGAAAAGGATCCTCTTCTGGAGTTCTGGGTGCTTGATAGGAAATCTCCACATACCGTGGTGTTATTTTGTTACATTTTATTGCTGACTTTCTTTATGATAATCTTAATTAGAAGTGGTTCCAAGTAATTCAAACCATTCTGTGGATGTAAAGGGCTTAGATTTCAGAACTTCTGTGAATGGATTCCAAAGTCACTATTGTTGCCGGGATCCACGGAAGGTGAACAGACACCAGAATGTGAATGAGTTGGGAGGTGATCCTTTAAGGAAAGCCAGAATGTTTCTCAAACAGAAAATCTGCTCAGAGGTGAGAATTGGCTGGTTTTAGATTTTATTGAGAACATGAAACTTGGTAGTTTTGGTAAAATTTTTTCTTTAGACTTTATTAGAGGCCATGTTTTTCCTTAACTGAGAGACTTGTCACTGGTAGAAATTTGAAGAAAAAGAAATATTAATAACAATTACTTACTGAGCACATACTACGTATAAGGCCTTCTACCAGGGCTGCACTGGGGTTGCTCTCTTCCTCAGAACACACACAGAAGGTAGGTGTTTATCTCTCTTTTCAGAGGAGGAAGTGCAGGGTTAGAAAGGTTAAGTGCCCTGTCTGGCAGAGCCAGGACTTAACCGTGATGTGTCTGATTTGCTCTTCTCACTGTGTATCTTTGGTATCTTAGTTGATTTTTTAAACTGTTAGTTAAAAAAGAATTGCAAGTAAAATGAGATTAGCACAAAGTGACTTAATTACTCAGTATTTACATACTCTATATGATGTTACTTAGAAGAGACCTCTGGCCGGAACGCCATCTAATTTTACCGCAACATATAGTGTGGCAGGAAGACAAACATGTAGAAGAAATATGTGCTATTATGTACTTATTTTTTAAAATCTTAAAAAGTAGTTAAGATTCATCTTAAATTTAATGATTAAGTTGTAGGTTGTGCTGTTTTCTTACCTGCAATTCTGAGTCCTTAAATTATTTTTTCAAACTTTTTTTGTGGATGTATGATATGCTAAAAGGCAAACTATAACTTAAAGATATAAAAAATGAATTAACTAGTCTGAAATGGGATTACCTCGGAATCAGAAAGTAGATGTTTTGGGAATATGATTAACTTGGGACCCTTGGAAATAAGTAAAGATTCTCTTTTGACTCATAATTATATTTGTTTCCCAATAATCCTACTGTTAGTCCTCCTTTTCTTTTGATCAGCAAACCAACCCACAGCATAGTAGGTGGACAACATAGTCCCCTGTTGGACTGATGAGTTGACTACAAGTAAAGGAAAAGACTGGTAGGTTGGCTGCTGAGTGCTTTGGGGGTTAGCTTTTTAGAGCAAGAAACCAGAGAGAAGAAATAAGGGACAGAAAAGGTCTAGGAAAAGGTGGAGACTCAAGAGAGGGACAGACTGTGAAGGCCTATCAGTTGTCAGTGATAGGAGGGGTGGAAATGGAAATGACAGAATCACAGTTGGATAATAGAATTAGAGAGAGTGACAGGAAGTAGGAAAAATTAAGTAAGTATGTCTGGGAGAGCCATACACTGCTACACCTCTGCAATCCGAGATGCCCCAGCGTTCATAGAGAGGGAGGGCAGAACTCTTCAGCAGCAAACCCTGTGATCTGGATGGTCATATTTAAAGGTTAAACCATCGGTTAGTTTTGAAAACTCTTAGAACAGTGTAACCCCTGAATTATGTCACAGGTGGATGTTTCACTAATATCTTTGCTGGTGTCTATGTGTTCGGTATCTCCCATCTCAGTTTGAGTTTCTCGCTACTAACAGAGTTATCTTAATAATGTTGCTTTCCTACTGGAAAACTCTGCTCACAGGATAAAGTCCAGACTTCCAAGAGGGGCAAACAACGGCTTTTCTGAGGTGGGCACGGCCTGCCTCTGTGGTCTCACCTTTACCCCTCTGTTGCATGCTTAATGCCATTACGGCCACACTGGAATTCTCTAGCACATTGGAATTCTAAACGTACCATACCGGTCAGGCCTCCATGCATGTGCTGTGTGATTGTTCTTTTGCTTATCCTCTCATTCCCCTCTTTTTTTTTTGGCGGTACGCAGGCCTCTCACTGCTGTGGCCTCTCCCATTGCGGAGCACAGGCTCTGGACGTGCAGGCTCAGCGGCCATGGCTCACGGACCCAGCCGCTCCACGGCATGTGGGATCTTCCCGGACCGGGGCACGAATCCATGTCCCCGGCATCAGCAGGCGGACTCTCAACCACTTCGCCTCCAGGGAAGCCCTCATTCCCCCTTTAATTGTCACCCCCAACTATAACTTTTCCTGATTTCTCGATGATTTCTTCAGTTCCCATAGCACTTGATAGCAAATAATCATTTTTTATTATAGTTCATTGTATTTTCTACTAGTGCATCAATAAATGGGTAGGATTTCAAAATCTTTCTCATCTTAGAATCATCAGTGCTTAATAAAGTGCCTGGCCAGTAGTAACTACTCAGCAAATGTTTGTTGAATGATCAGGGTTTCAATAATTGCATGAGGTATTGATTTAAATAAGTTTAATATAATCAATGCAAAGGCAAGGCCTGAATAAGTGATGATAATATACTGTGAAGTGGTGGGGAAGGACTGGAGTCTCTTCCACAAAATCCTTCCAAAACTGTAGAACATTTCATATTTGTATTCATTTCTGATTTTATGTTAG